>NC_138770.1:644061515-644369015 GCF_965119305.1 Pelophylax lessonae | reverse complement strand
GGCAGCTCTGCACATGCTCAGTTTTCAGTGAGTTTCTATGCGGAGCCTTTCCTCCCTATCACATCTGAGCAGCCCATGTGACTATAGAATCACACATGTGGGCGTAAACACAGTGGTAAATGACTGCCCACTCCCTCCCTCCTCCTCCATGCCTAAACACAACAAGAGTGTGATATTGCATGTAGCTTAATGGAGGCTTCACCTCCCTCTTGTTCGAAGAGGCAGACCAGAGGTGGGTGACACGAAAATCCGCCTACATCATGTTATTCCCAAAAAATAATAAAGATTTTTTTTAAAATATACATTTGTATGACGATATTAAGTGATTGCAAAAGGTTCATTTTCTTTTTTTTTTTTTTTTATTTAATAACAAACATGTTATATTAACCTGCTCTGTGCAAGGGTTTTGAACAGAGCAGCGGTGATCCTCCTTTTCTGGGGTGCCCCGGCGGTGCTCTTGGCTCCCCATCTTCATTGGGTGCCCCCACAGAGAGCAGCTATGCATGTGGGCACCCCTGTGGGAGTGTCTGTGTCAATGGATGCAGCAACAGGACTTGGCCTGGCCCCCCGCTCCAGTGTTACTGGATTTGATTGACAGCAGTGGAAGCCAATGGCTTTAGCTGCTATCAATCTATCCAATGAGGACCTAAGACAGCGGCTGGAGCCGATGGGCTTTTGTTTGTCGCTGGAACAATTAGGTTCAGGTAAGAAAAAGGAGGGGGGGAGTCTGCGGGGCAGCTGAAGCACAGGTTTTTCACCTTAATGCATAGAATGCATTAAGGTAAAAAAACATGAGTCTTTAAAACTCGTTTCAAACTGTTTATTGATATTATTTATTTATTTTTATTTTATTCCAAAGGCTGTTTTTTTTAACATGTGACCAGCAGCAGAGGAATAGAAGCTTCTCCTGCTTATGTTTCCCTGCAGACAGGCTGGGAAAGAGCTGTGTCGTGTGACAGCTGAATATCGATTAGCAAAAAAGGCACTTCGATTTTTTTTTTTAAATTAAAATAATTAGAGTGCCATCATCCACATACAGAAATAGAAGGGACAATGTAAATTAAGCAGTGTGTGTTCAGTATCACTTTAAGTGTCGCTCTAGCTAATTGTAGAAGTTATCTTGATTCTGTTTCTTTTTTTCGTGGGGTTTAGTTGAGCTGACCATAGAATCCAATCAGTTCTCACTGGTCACTACTGCAGGATAGTACATAAATACCAGTATACTATGGTGTGGTTTCCTTCCCTTTATTTAAGCACAGTAGCTTCTGACACTTGTGTAGCTACATATACTCTAGAGCAAATCCTAAAAGTTCACATTGAATAAACAATTGAATAAGCAAGCTCTGATCCCCCTTCAGCAGTGATTGGCTACTCAGCTCACTCTGTTACCCCAGCAGTGACTTTGCAGCATTGTGATCCCTAATGCAAGCACAGAAGGGTAGGTAGGGGGAGGGGTTAGCAGGTCATGCCATGGGCGTCCGCAGAACTTTTTTCAAGGGGAGGGGGGGGGGCATCATTTTAAGGTCATCCATGTCCCACCCCTTTTTAACAATGTAATGAAGGGGAGGGGCTTAGTCATTGTACTTATTTAGTGTATTTATTTTTAAAAGGCAAACGACAGCATTTATTTTTAAAACATTTGTTAACCTTAAAAAAACAAAAATGTATCCTGTTCCCTTAAAGCATGTAATACAGCACAGTGCTTGTGTTGTGTAATTTGGCCCCCCGTATCACCTAAATTACCTGGCTGATCCTGCCTGGCTATGTCCTTCCCTCTGTAAACTGACCACGGTACACCATGGCTACTGAGCCCTGACACCGTGGTCAGTTTACGTGCCTCTGTCATCCGCAGCTCACCTGTCCTCCTCTGTCCTATCTCCCCCCTCCCTCCCTGCCTGTCTGCTCCTGTGTCAGTGCCCCTCCTGCTGCTGTACTTTAATTTGAAGTTTCATATCCTGTCTTCAGTCTGTTTAATAATCTTGTGTGCCCCTGTGTCTGTGTTTTATAAAGATAAGCCATTCTTTACAAGTTTTCAGAGTGCCTATCCCCGCTCATGTGACCCGCCGCCTCTCCCCTCCTCTCCCCCTCCCCTCCTCCTCCCCTCCCGACTGACGACAGTGAGGAATCCTTGGCCCCACCCGCTGCAGGCACCTGACAGACAGGGAGAGGAGAGAGCCGACGGGTCACGTGAGAGGTGCTCGGCGCTCTGAAAACTGGTAAAGAACGCCTTATATTTTAAAACACATACCCAGACAGGGGCACACAGGATTATTAAAAAGACCAGACAGAATGGTATAAAGTGGCTTAACAACCACTTTAAAGGGGAAGTTGAGATTCCAGGGGGGTGCATATGCCCCTCCTTGCCCCTAACCGTGGCCGCCCATGGGTCATGCTAAGCTGCTGGGGAGGCAACACAACTTATTACTTCTGCTGTGAGTTTGACAATTGTTTGTTCCACAATGCCCACAGCTACAAAGGTTAGCGGGGACTTGTTTTTTTAAATCACTTTTTGGGAATATGTAAATGCTGGCATGTCCATACCCTGGCCACAGGTGCACTACCAGAGATATTAAACCCAAAATAAAAAAAACCCAATCTTTAGATGTAGTAACTGCATTAGTTTTCTTTTAAGGCTTTTTCCCCCTCTGTTTTCACTTAATGATCCAGCCAGTAACACACCACCTGTATTAGGGTGCCTACTCTATGGATGAGGAAGCAACAGACACCTTTGGAAAGCAGCATTGTTAATAATGGGGTTAGTGTTAGCAGATTTAGATGCATAAACAAGCTGAATCCAAACTCCAGCTCACACTTTTTAAGCAGTTACAGTAACACTTTTTTCTTTTGGATAAAGCTTTTACCTAAATAAATCAAAGGTGATGGTTGTAAGCACCCCTGTCTGTGTTAAATGGTTTATCTCAACACTCTTAACCATTGTATCTGCAGAATTGATTGATCCAATGAAAAACCTACTTGAAAAAAAATGAAAAAGAACATGAAAATTAACGCATCACATCTGAAAATTGGTAAGCTGCAATATAATGCTTGATTTTGAGTTGAAGACCTCTTTACTGCAAATTATATTTTACATTAGTTGGTGAGAAGAGCTTGGATGTGCTGCTGTAATGGTGAGGATGATTTGCTGGTCGCTGGTCAGAGGAGGCCTGTAATGCTTCACAGTGCTGGATGGTGGTCTCAGGTCTGAGGGATGGCAGGTAATTCACAGTGCTCTGGATGCCACTGCCAGTGGTGGGAGGAGGCCTGTAATAATGCACACACAGTGCTCTGGATGGAAGGTGGTCTGGGGGGGGCCTCAGGCCTGCTGTAATTGTAATGTACACTAGTACTACACACTCAGTCTGCTCTCTGCTCTGGACATGGGCGGTCATCTCGTGAGTCGGGACAGTCTCGTCGGGACTCAAGAGGCCTGCCTGTAATACACAGTGCTGCTCTGGTCTCTGGCAGTTGTCATGGGCGGTGCACACACTCGCTTGCTTGCTGGGAGCGGAAGCAGGCGGAGCTCCCTGAAAACAGGAAGTTAGTTAACAATGGTAAACATCCCTGCCTCACATTTTCCTCCGGTTTTCTTTCCTTAACGAAAAGGGATTTGAATTCCGTCATAGTTTTCGCCAGAGGACGAAAATGTGCTGTACTGTTCGTTTCGTTTTCATCACTGTAAAAATGCTGCTGATGAAAATTTTGACGAAAACTTTTTCGTTGACGAAATGAACACTGTTGCCGGGTCCCTAAGCGGTTGCCTATTATGTTGGGATGTTACTATAAATGCCAGTTCACACAAATGCGATGTCAGATATCGCATGTGATTCACAGCGCACTGCTCAGCAAATCACATGCGATGTCTGTGCGTTGCAAATTCAGCCAAACAGATTGTATGGCTGAATTCACATCGCATTCGGACCAAAGTCGCACAGGACCCTTTTTTTGGTCCACACCAGAATCGAATCGCATGGGTTTTCACACCTATGCAATCCAATTCATGTCTGAACTGACAGTTCATACTGCGATATGCGAACTGATCTAGGGGTGTCGTTAACTTTGTATTGACACCCCCAGCGATTTGCATATGGCAGTGTGGACTGCCTGCGAGTTGAGTGCGATGTGGGAACCGGCAGTGGATTCGCAGGGTTCCCGCATTGCATATGTGTGAACCGGCACTTCAAATGCAGTTGCATAAAGTAGCTCTGGTTGACCTGCCTAGAGAGTTTTTTTTTACAGAAAAACATGGCACTTCTCAATGATACTGTTGCAGGCTGCATTATCTTTGTATTCAAATGTATGGAGGTCACCCCAGTCACATAAGCTCAGTATAAAGTGGGCTATATGCACATTCTGAGCTTGTACAGCTAAACAAGAAGGATGCCAATTTTTTGCTTGCATGACTTTTCCGAAGTGCTAAGGTAAAACATTTCCTAAGAAAGAGTCATTCTGGTGTAATTGCTAAACAAAAAAAACTTGACACCAGCCTAAACGCCTACAGTAATGTTTCAGAGGTCCCTATCAGGCTGCCAAATGTCATTTCTAATCTAAATGCCTCAACATAGCTAGGTGAAACCCAGAATGTTTTTGGAGCTGTTATTGGATAATCTAGCTGGTAGTTGTGGTGGGTTCTTTAATATTGGCTAGTGAATGAACCACTTTGGCAGGGGCGTAACTACAGGGGTTGCAGGGGTTGCAATTGCAACCGGGCACAATGCTCCAGGGGGCCTGTGCGGCTCCCCTGTACACCTGGATAGGAGGGGCGGTGGAGGCAGCATGTAGAGAAATCGCTGTCTTCCTTTTTCCTCCTGTAGCCGCAGTAGGAAAAAGGAGGAGATTGGTTCCTCTGTATGCTGCCCCCGCCACTCCCCTGGTCCCCCCCCTCCCCTTCCACTGTGCTGCCGGCTTCCTCCCTTTCCTCTCCTGCCGGCGGCTGCAGGGGATATGTCACAATAGAGAACCAGGAAGGGGTCAATAAATATGTAATTTACCAGCTCCTTCCTTTTCTGAATGGACAGAGTCATAGTCAATGACATTGTAAAAAAATAAAATAAAATGATAAAAAAGAATACAATTAGAATACCAAAAAATGAAAACTACTGACACCATTGGATGAACTTCCAGGAGGGCAAAGGTCACGCTTGCAACCAGGCCCTGGCATTCCACCACCATGGGGAGACCCCAAGATGGCAGGAAGGGGACCCACTGCAGAACTTGTGAAAGGGCCCCAGGATCAGTGGGAAGAGCCCCAGGCTGCCAGGGATCCGGGGGGGGCCCTTCATGGTTTCTTGCATCAGGGCCCTGAAGGTTCGAGTTACGCCTCTGCACTTTGGATAGCTGCTGATTTGGCACATTCGCTGTTGGTGATGGGTTCTTTAAAGGGTAATGCAGGCACTGCAACACAAAAAAATCGGGTATGATGGCGCTCCCGGACAAAATGACATAAAAAGAAAGAAAAGAACTTGGATGCTGCTCGGGATCTGGATGATAAGCTTGTTTATTAAAATCAATAAAATAAGCTCCTGGTCAGGGAGAAACCAATGGTGTGCCAAGGATGTAGTACTAAGCATGTAGACATGGTACCAAAGGAGATAACTCAAAGAGCAAGGAGGACCCAGAGGCAGGAAAACAACGCCTTACCACCTGTAAGGTCTGGACGGTGTGTCACCTGTTGATGGACTGACAGCCTCGGTCGAATCGGGAACCTTCGCTGCGGGTGAGTCTCCGGATGGGGCGATGCCTGGGGTGAGAAGAGGTTGATGGGGGGGGGTAGAATGCTCAAACCCCGACCTACAGCTCCGGTGGCGGTGCGCGCCCGAGGTGGCAGCGGCCGCTGCTCGTCAGTCCCTGCTGACGCGGCGCCGGGAGATGACGTCGCCAGGTGCCTAGCGCCGACGTGCGCACCAGGGGCTGAACCAACGATGTAGCCGGAAGTGTGGAGGTAGCTCACCAACGACCCGGCTCTTACACAACCAAAGGATCACCTTGGGACATTGTCCGACCCCGTTATCCCAGCCCCGCCGTCTGACCACCGCAACCACAGCGCCAGGACCTTTTGTTTATACTTAATGCAGGCACTGCAACTTTCCTCATTTTAGCCCTTCAAGTGCATCAGCTGATCAATAATGAAAGAGTTACTCCCATAGAGTATCAGTATCCTAAAGACTTCTTCAGAGGAGAAACTAGTAGGAACCTGGCTGCAACAGACATTGTTAAAATCCTTGCAATGTTTACTGATCACCCAGAGGGGATTGTTTTATTTCTCAACAAAAGTGGAGTTACCCTTTATATTAGCTAGTCGAAGAACCACTTAGTGAAGCTGCTGAGTTGGCACATTGACTAACCAGTTTGTTTCTCTTGCAGAGTTTGTACAAATGATGACGGCCAAGTGAAGACTGTAGAGAATGCGTCAAATTTCTTGTGTAAAGATGTTTCTTTGCCTTTTTTTGTAACCTATCTGTAAAATGTTCCCCCTTGCTGTCAGATTGGATGTGATTTTAGAATTAAAAACATGTTTCCCATACTGTCACTGTGTTTTTCTTCACATCTTACTCTTTTTGGTTTCCATGAAAAGTTGATAAAGTAACAAATGCTGCATGTGGCTTACTCTGGATTTTTCTCAAAGCCCTTTGTGCACATGGAAGAGGAGAGGTTATGAGAAATGACCCTCCTCAAACAGGATATTGCACTAAACCTGTTGGTACATAGGAGAACCAGAACCTTTGCCAAGTGGAAGAGTGGGTTTGATAATAAAGTTGGCAGTGCCTACACCCAGGACAGGGCCTCTGTGAACAAAGGGGATTCCCTTCCTGGGAAATTCATCTGTAATCTAATCAAACTAATTGTAAGCAGAAGAACTACTGCAACCAGAAAATTCATTAACCATAGTTATATAGATGCACACCAGTATAGAAATACAAACTCTACATAAAATTATTAGTATATACATCCAACATACAAACAGTAATTTTCAGCAAAGGGCCCATCAAGAGTCCTGGTGAACTTGTGCACATATACCCAGGTAAATATAGTTAATATAAGAGATACAGTAAACCCCCCCTCCACCGTGGGGGTTACGTTCTGGACCCACCCGCGAAAAGTGAAAATCTGCGAAATAGAAAGACCCTATTTAAACACACTCTAGGCATGTTTTTATAACTTTCACTGTACTTTTAAAAGCATTTTAAGGTCTTTAAACACACTTTTAAAACAATAGAAACACATTTAAACACACAAAAGATACTGAGAGACAGAGCAAGATCAATGGAAAACACAAAAATATTTAATTAACAATGATTTAATTAGTAAAATAATATTAATTGGTCTTACGGAAAAAAACGCAATATACCGGGACCGCAAAAACTGAACTGCGATATAACGGGGGTTTACTGTACTTCTAAATAAATGTTGCAGCAAAGTCCAGTTGTAGGGGCCCCTTTCCATCTTGATGTCGGCAACCTGAAGACAAGGTCAACAGTGATGGCGAGATCCTCCAACTATTGCCCAACCAGCCTGGAATACAGATTTTCACCAGCAGAAACTGTGGTGTAGCACTGGAATTCAGAGTCGGCCTATTCTGCGTATCAGTCCCTAGTAGTTTCTAATCTGTCATGGGACCTCTAATTATCTAACAGAAATGGCCGTCGGATACCTAAACTGGCTCTAGCCTATGCTGGTTATTGAGCCCTAAGCTAAAACTTGTGGGAGAATCCCAAACTAGAAGGGGCAGGGTTAACTAATATAACAGGAGCTGCATATACAGTAAACTCTGTGGCAATAAACAGGTTCACCTACTAATAAAGTGGAAGATGATCACTACACACATTCAGTAGGGCAGACCTAGTCATCTGGTACTGTGCATGTGAGATAATAACAATAGGACAGAAATAAGTATGTCACAAGGATTTAGATGCACACACTCAAGAAGCTATGGGCAGCTGCAGTTAAACTATTACAACATGCTTGCCTAAGGCTTCATTCACACTGGCGATTCTTCTGATTCCTGCTGCTGTGATTCACTAGGTGGTCGCGGGCAGCTGCAGCTGTTAGTGGCCGTTTCCACAGCCAGTGATCAACTGTGGTAATTGCTGCTGGACACACACAAAGTTTCCTTGCTCCCCTGTCATTATGAGGAAGCCAGTCTCAGGCAAACCAGGTGCAGACTAGAGGAAGCCCATCTACACTCCTTCCCGCCATCACTTTCCAAGTACTGAGTCGCACACTTATGTGGTGTTGTAATTCATCTCACCCTTACAGACTTAAAGTGATTGTAAACGATCACCTTGTAAAACAACCCATTCAGTTAAAAAAAGAAATTAAAGGCAAAACATTTTTGCATATGTAGCAGGATTTCCAGGCATTGAGCCTGATATGGGTTTGCCATTGTTACCGGTAACACCTTCAGCCCGTTTAGGCTGAATACCCAAGTGTGAGATTTCAGACAATGACCGTTCCGGCATTTTTGCTTTGTTTTGTTTATTTTATAATTGGGATGGGAGAAGGGAATGAGTGGGATACTCCTCTGGCTCAACTAGGTAAAATTGGGACACTCTGTAGAAAAATGCCTGTTAGCGCTGTCTTGACGCCAGCTGAATGCCGACCAACGCTTCCTGGCACTTGAAAACTGCTGTCTTGCTGAACTGTATTAGAACTTGGCTTTTAACACTCTGGTTAACTCAGAAGATCCTGGACTGTAGTAAGACTTAACTCTTGACACTCTGTTTAGCTCAAAAGTCCTGTGAATAACTCCCTCCAGCCCTTCACTGACTGAGGTAGCTCCTTGTAACTACTGGTGCTGCTGCAACTCTCAACTCTGTACACTGCACACTGCACGCTGTACACATTAACTCTTCAGGGCCCAACCGCTGGTGCCCCCTTTACACTTCAGGGTCCTCTCACTAGGCACCCCCTCTGACACTTCAGGGTCCTCTCACTAGGCACCCCCTCTAGCACTTCAGGGTCCTCTCACTAGGCACCCCCTCTGACACCTCAGGGTCCTCTCACTAGGGCCCCCTCTGACACTTCAGGGTCCTCTCACTAGACACCCTCTTTACCGCTAGCTAGCTCCTGGATCCATTGGACCTTCACCGGAGCGGTCCCCTCTTACTAGGCAGACCCAAGGGACAGTTTACAGTACTCACGAGCTTGGAATGCTTTCCTGAAACTGGACCCCCCTCTACGCCGCTGGTCCTCGGCACAACGGATCCTCTCTGCAGCTCAGCCCAGCTCTCTGTCCCCTCAGGCAAGCTGCCTGGGACACCCGATCCTTCTGACAGGAGGAGAGACAGCTGTACTCTCCCTCCTGGGACTCTGCTTCCCACCAAAGACGATGCGTCATGCGCTCCCCTCAAACTTACCCCCTCAAACGTACCCACTCCCAGAATCCTGTGCAGCAGAATCTGCCTTATTGGGGTAGATACAAGCCTAAATGTGCCACTGATTGGGTTTCCTCCACTGCCCAATGAGAACCCTCTCATGGAGCCAGTGGGGAGACTCCCCATTCTCAACAGCAACACCTGGGAGACATGACAGCCACCTGAAAATCATGGCCCTAATGTTAGGCAGCCAAGGCCCACTATACTTTTGCCTAGCACCTAGGGTGCTACACATAGATATAAAAATATATAAATACCTCTTTTTCCCTTTTTTGCTAAAAGCTCATTCTCCCTCTTCTCAGCTGCATAGGAGGGGGGGGGGGAGGGGGGAGCAGCAGCAGACTGAGCTTCCCAATGAATGGCTGTGTAGTGGTTGGGGGGGCAAGTCAGGATATCTGATCATTGGAGGAGAGTACACGGAGTTCCCTGCTTAGTGTGGTCAATTTTTAATAGGAAAGCAGGGGGACTGGCAGGAACACCAGGGATTTCACACAAAGGGAGCAATACAAGGAGACCAGGATAGTTTCTCATACAAGTACATGGTACAGTAGGTACATATCAGGAATATTAAGTGTTGGTGTAACAAATGCTTTAACTGTAGAGATCTTTGATTAAGCCTGTAATGGTAAAATGCATTAGCGGGGCAGTCTGTAGGGAAGGACGATGTTTGTGCTGGCTGAATAAACTTTGGTATGAGTGGCACCAGTGTGCAATGCGGGTCAAAGAAAGCGCCTTGCTCCATTCACTCATCTCTTTAAAACATAAAACATTGAGGTAT
Organism: Pelophylax lessonae; assembly: GCF_965119305.1. Lineage (NCBI taxonomy): Eukaryota > Metazoa > Chordata > Amphibia > Anura > Ranidae > Pelophylax > Pelophylax lessonae. The sequence goes on along the minus strand of NC_138770.1, from coordinate 644,358,866 downwards.
GTTTAGAGAACTTTTAAACGTTGGTTTTGTAGAACTGATTTTGAACAAAATAGTGCTTTCATTTCAAAATAAAAGAAAATACTAGAATAAGCGGCACATTTGCAAGCCTTGCCTCAATTAGTTTGCACTTTGTAGCTTCCTTCATTAACAGTTTTGGGATCTCTGTTCCAGTACCCAGCCTCAAACTACTAATCCCAGAAATAGGTTTGCTAGTAAAGGTTTGGATACATTTCATTCACCCATTCATTGCAGGGAAATGTGGTTGCTGGATGTTTTCAACCAGGGTGCCAAGGCAACTAGGGGGGCACCTTCTGGGTTCTTTTTGGGTGCCTCGGCAAAATGCCTAAAACAATGCCACAAATTGTCAACAAGCCAGAGGGTGGATTAAGCCTGTCTTTTTTTGTTACACAAAACCACAGGTTTTTTGCAACATTACAATCGCAGGCACGGAGTAGGCCAGCCTCTGGCATCCTCCTCTGGCAGACAGTAGGAGACTGGGGGCATGGTACTTAAGACTATTAAGGATCACTGCCATTACAGCCTATGACGAGAGTCACTTTGGTTGGGGGGGGGGGGGCTGTGGAACCCAGCTTGCCTTAGAGAGGTTGAGAAATCCCTCTCTCAGCTCCCTAGGCCCCTCTTATGTGCAAGTCACCCTGTGTGTATTAGGAGCACAGGGTGACCAAGAACATGATGGCCCACTGCTTAATGGACACTGAGAATATGGCTTGAATAACTTCAAATGGGACAGTAATATTTATTAACAATATAACTCAAGAAATATATGAAGATTTAATCCCACTTTACGCTGTGAGACCTATAGCCTGTTGCCATGAAATCTGTGACTTCTAAATAATAAAAGCATTGTCTAGATGTGGATTTCCATACATTCATATTGTTTCTGTCTGTTGGCTAATTTGATTAACTCTTAGAAGATCCTCTATGATGGGATTAGCCTTGTGTCAGCTGTACCTTGTTATCTAAGCATTGTGTGATGTTTTGGGTAAATATTTGGGTGGTCCCTGACATACTTCTCAAGTGTATAAAAAGCCTGTATTCTTGTTCAATAAAATATTCCAGCGCTTATACAAGCTATTCTCGGCTAGTTTTGTATGGGGGGGGGGGGGAGAGTAGAATATCTGATTTCTATGTTCAGGACTGAAGGAAGCAGTATTCTGATGGAAGCACACAAGCACATTGTGGAGTCGTGGTTCCGTTACACAGCCTCTTTATAAACAAGTAATCCTACTCATTCTTATGACTGCTGCTGTTTGAGGTCCGTCCACACAACAAGTACCAAAGGGGCACAAGCTGGGCATCCACAAGTGTACTTGACCCCTTTTATGACAGCCTATACATGGCAGCACGGTAGGTGGATATTAACGTCTACGTCACACATATGTGTTGTGTTTTTCTGGGGGCATGCTCAGTTGTCACCCCCAGAACTGTGATCAAGCTATCACCATCAGCTCACAGTTAATTACCAATGATCAGGAGTCAGTAGAAAGGGCTACCAATGATGCTATCACAATGGTCAACACCAATGAATAACATTATCACCAAATTACAGCACCACACGATCTAAAGCACCACCTAATAACTTTTGGTGACTCAGCCCTCTTAAAGGACCTGCTTCCACCGCCATATAGGGGTTAAAGGACACTACTCCAAAATAGAGTGTAACAGAAATTGGCTTGGTCCCCCTAATGTACAAACATTTATCCAGATTAAAATGTAGAGGAATTTTGTAACATCATTTGATCTTCTGCTAATCTTGACCTCATTATGAGATACTTAGCACAGTGCTCTGTAAGTATCCATTACATATTGTTAAGTGTCAAAAGCGCCCTGAGGACACTGGTGGGGGTATTGTCTTGACAATCCAGTTGGGTCACATGACGGCGTATAGCTGGGCTGTTTTAGGCTGACTTGTTTTAGTTACCGGCAGAAACACAAATGGCTGCAGTGGAATTAAGAAGAAACATTCGACCCGTGCTGAATAAAAAGGTAAGTAATATAAGGAATGTTCATTTAGAAGGCATGAGGGCAGTCTGACATTGACAGCTCAAAATGGTGATATTGCGATGTGTTAGTGTATAATGCAGAGCAGTAAAAAGAATGAAGTAGTAATGTTCTGTGCAACATAACCTAACCAGTGACGATCAATACTGACATTGTTTTAGCAGTGGAACAAACTCAAGTACCGGTAATGTTGTTCTGTTTAAGGGAAAGTCCAATTTCAATTCAGTTTTACATAATATTCTTTCTAGATTTGTTCAAATGTCTACAAAGATCTTCCTACCATTTCCGATGTGTCACATGCCATGTTAGAAATCTGACATTAAAGTGATTGCAAACGATCACCTTGTAAAACAACCCATTCAGTTTAAGATAGAATGAAAGGCAAAACATTTTTGAATAGATATAAATAAACATTATAAATACCTTTTTTTCCCCCCTTTTTTTTTTTATAAATGATCACATCCCCTCTGTTCTCAGCTGCATAAGAGCTCGGGGAAGAGAAGCAGCAGTATGGCTGTGCAGCAGGGGCGTGTTAGGACAAGACAGGTTATTGGATGAGAGCAGGCTGAGTTCCCAACATAGCTAGAGAACTGACCGTATTGTGCTCTCCTGCTTAGTGTGGTCAGTTTTTAATAGGAAAGAACACTTTCTCATGCAAGTACATGGTACAGCAGGCACATATCAGGAATATGAAATGTAGGGGAAACAAACTCTTTAAAGCAATTTTTTATTTACCTCTAATGAAGAAGTACAGATAGAGTGCACAAATTGGAGTTGAGTACCAAGAGCCTTTACTATTTTATTCAAAAAAGCAGCTGCCAAAAATCCTGATGTGTTTTCTCATTATGACGCTTAAGTCACAGGGCCTTGTGACTAAGCACCAAAGTGTGAAACAATCATTTTAAAACATAAAGCTAAACCAATGAAAGTTGCCTAAATATGGCTTGTACTCATTCCAGGAAGACTGTAGACTGAATACTCTTAATAGCCCCCCAAGCAAGGTATACACATGTTACTGATCTAAGCTTCCTTGTCACATCTCAGCTGCAGGAGTCCATCCTCAGTAAGTTATGTGTGTTGGAGCCTACCAAGTTAGATGTGCCTCCAACCTTAAATTATGGTTTACTACTGAGGTCAAAACACTGTCACATGGGGGGAGGTTGCATGTCAAAAACCCAAGAAATTTCCAGTCACAACTTACCAACCAGCCTGGACTGGAAATTCTTTGGCTTTTTTGACATGTGTTTGCCCTTCCAGTGCTCCTTGCTATTTAGACCAGTTATAGGTGGGGAAATGACCACTTTTTGTATTGTTGTTATATTGGTCAGGCAACGCACTGACACCTTTGCTGCCATTATGCAATGTGCTGGATATTCAGTGCGTTCCTGCACCTTTAAGGAGGGGTGCGCTCCCTCTAGTCACCTGTCCTCCATCTATCCATCAGAATACATGTGCTCCCACTGTGGAGACTCTTTAAAGGTAGAGTTAGGGACTAAAGATATCAGGGTGTCTTGCCGGGGCCTGCAGATTACGCATGTATTTGCAAATGTGTGCAACTAAACCCCTGTTTTTAATGCATACTGTTAGACAGGTAATTTCGTTTTTCGCAGGCTGGTTGGTAAGTTGTGAATGGAAATTCCTTGGCTTTTTTGACATGCGTTTGCCCTTCCAGTGATCCTTCCTGTTTAGACCAGTTATAGGTGGGGAAGTGACCACTTTTTGTATGGGAGGTTGCATGCCCCCCCCCCCCCCCATACCAAGAAGCCCTGCTCTGTTACAGCAGGAACAGGGAGAAAACAAGGTAGCTCAGATACTGTAGATGAGAATACCTTGATGGGGGATTTCATGCCCCCTCCCAGCTGCAGGAGTCCATCCTGAGTAAGTTAAGGTGTCAGAGCTTACCCAGGCAGATGATGGCACTGTGCCCCTATCAGGGCTGGGCTTTTAGCAACTCTCTTCTCAGTGTTCAGGCTGCTCAGCTGTCAAATAATTACGAGCCACTCATTGTTTCCACACTGACTCACCTGGTTACCATTACCTGCCTCATTAGTCCAGCCTACGGCCAGCCCCTTTTGGCTATTTAACCACTTCCCGCAATCCGACGTACCTGTACGTCGGCCTGAAGAAGTGGTTGTACCGAGGTGATGCCTGCCGGTACAATTTTTTTTTAGAGCCGGCATTCAGCGTTCTGGTGATAACAACCAATGGGGCTCAGCAGCCGCTCGGCCGTTATCCCAGTAAGCGGGAGGGGACATCCCTCCCCTCCCGCCATCTTCCGCCGCTCTGCCTGGGTCTCCCGTCACATCGGGAGACCTGAGCAATCAGCCGCCATGTCCGCTGGCTGGTTAGAGTCCCAAGCGAAGCCGGATTCAGGTTCACTTGGCTCTCTGATCATGTAACCCGGAAGCGACGTCACTTCCGGTTTACTCGGCTGCCAATGGAGCCGTTTAAAAAAAAAACGTCAGAATTCAAAAATGCTGATTTCGGCGTTTTAAATACTTTGAAGTGCAATGGAGAGGTTTGCAGTATTTTAGAGCCCAGATCCCTCCATAAAAAATACCTGTCACTGCCTATTACTGTCACAAGGGATGTTTACATTCCTTTAAAGTGCATACATAAGTCGTGCTCACACATGTGATGTATCACCGCGATAGTCAGAGTGAGAGCAATAATTCTACCAAAAGACCTCCTTTGTAACTCAAAACTGGTAACCGTTAAAATTTTTTTAATTGTCGCTTAAGGAGATTTTTAAGTACCATAGTTTGTTGCCATTCTATGAGTGTGTGCAATTTTAAACCGCAACATGTTAGGTATCTATTTACTCGGCGTGACGTCATCTTTCACAATATACAAATAAATTGGGCTAACTTTACTGTTTCTTTTTTTAAAATTCAGTGAAGTATACTTTTTCCAAAATAATTGCGTTTAAAAGACCGCTGTGCAAATACCATATGACAAAAAATATTGCAACAATCGCCATTTTATTTTCCTTTTTGCTAAAAAAATATATACAATGTTTGGGGTTCTAAGTAATTTTCTTGCAAAAAATCCTGAATAATAGAAGAAATAGGCTTGGTCCCTAAGTGGTTAAACTGCCTTGCTCATTCCTTTGGTGCCTTCGCCTTGGTCAACATATCCTGTAAGTCTCTCTGTTGTGTTCCTGTTTGATCTCGCCTGGCTAACATTTCTTCTGGTTCCTGATCTTTGGCTTCTGACTACGCTGATTCCTGGCTCCCTGATTCCGGCTTGTCTGATTACTCGTTTTGGCTTCCTTACCCTGGCTTCTGTTTTTGACTACGTTCCTGATTTGTATTATTTTACTATTACATTAAAGGTGAGATTTTTCATATGCATTTTCTGTCTCTGCCTGGTTCATGGTCCCTGACAGCCCCAAACCCAATCATACCAAAAGTGATGATTGGCTCAGGCCAAAGCACTGTCACATATGGCAAGTCATATGTTCCCATATACCAAGAAGCCACACTTTATTAAAGCAGGAATGGGGAGGAGGCAAGGGAGGCCAGATAGGTAAGTGTACCTTGCTGCTATAGGCTATCAGGAAGCATGTCAGGGCAGAACAGTAGCTTTGAGGTTAGCACTTCTTCCTTCCAGCACTAGGGTCCTAAGTTTGAATCCCAACTGGTACACTACCTGCATGGCATTTGCAGGTTTTCTCTGTGCTTGCATGGGTTTCCTCTGGGTACTCTGGTTTGTCCCCACACTCCAAAGACTTGTTGGTAGGTTAATTGCTTCCTGTCTACAAAGTGGCCCTAAAACGTAAACATAGATTGTAAGCACCTTTAAGGCAGGGACTGATGTTAATGTACTATATGTAAAGTGTTCCATACCTTCTTGGTGCTAGATAAATATCTGTGATAAATAAATAATTTTCCCCAGTTAGGAAAAGTAACATTTTCTTAAATAAATGTATAGCTAAATACTTTTATCGCCCCCCTTTTGTGGGGTATACATATTTTTCTGTTAGTTTGGTTTACTATTTTAAAGTAGAATGTAGAATGCGAAATACAGTATTTCTGAGAAATTTGCCGGTTTTATGAGATTATTATTTTGTAGAGTCAAAAAAAAAGCAATCCACCCAGTTTGCATATGCTGACTTAAGAAAATTGAAATCGCATATGTAAGGGTGGACCTGTACAACTGGTATTGGCAGCGATAAACCATGCACAAGCCAGGAATGCCCAGGAACAGTTCAAGCAGGTTTGATCCTGCACTTTTATTTGGCAAGACAATAAACAAATGTAGAATTAAAATGATTCCAAAGACAGAAGTTTTTTTTTTTTTTTATCTTAATGCATTCTATGCGTTAAGATAAAAAACCTTCTGTGTGCAGCAGCCCCTCTCAGCCCCCCTAATACTTACCTGAGGTCCCTCTCCATCCAGCAATGTTGTGCGAGAGTCTTGGCTGTCTGGGGCTCTTCCTCCCAATTGGCTGAAACAGCAGTGGGTGCCATTGGCTCCTGCTGCTGTCAATTAAAGTCAGTGAGCCAATGAGAAGAGAGAGGGGGTGTGGCCGAGCCACGGCTGCATGTCTGAATGAGCACACAGAGCAGCAGCTCGATTTGGGTGCCCCCATTGCAAGCTGCTTGCTGTGGGGACGCTCGGCAGGAGGAAGGGGCCAGGAGTGCAGGTGAGGGACCCGAGAAGAGGAGGATCTGGGCTGCACCATGCAAAACCACTGCACAGAGCAGGTAAGTATAACATGTTTGCTATTTTTAAACGAAAAAAAAAAAACAAGACTTTAATATCACTTTAATGTAGGAAGGCTTTCTACAGCAAGTCTACAGTATATCATAAGACAAAGCTCTTCTGAGCACCTAGTTAAACTCTGGTTAGTTCCTGACTTTAGCAGGGTGACCCCTAATGGGTTACCCAAAACAGACAGACAACCCTTGTACCTTTTTAGTGTACTGTCAGCACTCAGCCTTTTCACTCAGCAGCAGGCACAGAGAGAATAAGAGAGCACTGAGCCTCAGTCAGCTCACATACATAATATAAAGGCTTGTGGACAGCTGGAACTAATAATGAGCTCTGGTGTCTAGGTGAGATGTGGACCTAGAAATTGAGGCTTTATCCCATCCAATGCTCTACAATGTCTCTGGGTTCTAGGACCCAGATAAGAGCAGAAGATCCTGGGAGCCACACATCAGAATAAGACCTGCTGAGTATAGACAGGTGGCAGTCTCAGCCTGGACCTCCACCAGGCCATGCCTCCAACGTGTTTCACTTCGCCCACTGGGGCTTACTCAAGAGTAATCTTCCCATGAGTAAGCTCCAGTGGGCAGAGTAAAATGTGTTGGGGCGTGGCCTGATGGGGGTCCAGGCTGAGACTGCCACTTGTCTACACACAGAAGGTCTTGTTCTAATGTGCGGTTCCCGGGATTTTCTGCTCTTTTCTGTCACTGTCTGGAGCATGGGCGGGCTCCTTTCCAACCAGCACTCACAGCAGCAGGCACAGGACTACACTTCCTAGCAACCTGAGTGGCTCACATGCATACCATGGGTTCCAGGATCCAGAACAGAACTTATTAAGGTTCTGAGAAAACAGAACGTTTGCTTTCTCCACGTCAGGCACAAACCTAGAACCCCTTACCATGTGTATGTGGGAAAGATAGGTGACACATATACACCATTCATATTCCTGCCAGGCAGTGCGTCACTGTTAAAGCTGAAATCCAGGAATGCATATTTTTGCATAGTTACAGCTAGGAGGTCACTCCTTGGGCATGGGCACCATTCATTTTGCCTTCTCTTAATGAATAGAAAGCCTTTTCTGATTGGACGAGGCAGAGAAACAGGCAGTGATGTCCTTATCTCCACATCCAATCAAAGAATGCTTTGAGTTTAACAGGCTGTGAAGCCTAGTAATGCTGTGGAAAACATAAAAACAAAATGGATTATATTGCAACTTTCCAATGCTCTGATGTGGTGACTGCATTCAATTTCTTTTTTTTTAAGTTTTCTTAATGTTCACTTGATGATCTGGCCAGTAAGTATGTTATTTTTCAACCTTCTTTTTACCAGGTTGTCCAGCAAAAGTGGTAGGTAGAGGGTTGGGACAATCCATTTACCACTGACAGGGGTTCTTACAATGATCAGATTTTATTAAGTTATGTCTGATCCCTTCCCCATGACTTTACCATTAAGATCAACTGCACAACCATTGGTCCTTCCACACATGCCAGGGTGCTGGGTGTAATCCTAGACTTTGACTGACCTCTCTTTCAGTCCCCACATCCAATCACTGGCTACATCTTGCCGTCTTAACCTCTGCAGCATTTCCAGAATTCGCCACTTCCTGACTAACAAAACCACAAAACAACTTATTCACTCTTTGGTTATTTCCCACTTTGACCACTGCAACTCTCTCCTCACTGGCCTACCCGTTCACAGGCTATCCCCCCTTCAGTCTATTATGAATGCTGCTGCTAGAATCATACACCTTAATAAGTGATCCGTGACTGCTGCCCCTCTCTGCCAATCCCTTTTCTGACTTTCCCTACCCCACCGTATAAAATTAAAAATACTAACCACAACATACAAGCCCATCCCCAACATCGCCCCCAGCTAAATCACCAACCTCATCTACAGATATCACCCAAATCATCCTCTCCACTCCTCCCAGGACCTCTTTCTCTCTAGCTCCCTTTTTACCTCCTCCCATACCCACCTCCAGGACTTCTCCAGAGCCGCTCTGGAACTCCCTGCCCCTGTATGTCTGGTCAGCCCCTACCCTATCTGCCCTTTAGGCAATCCCTGAAAACTCACTTATTCAGCAAAGCCTATCCCCCCTCCACCTAAGAACCGTCCCTGAGCCACCTCCATCAGATCATCCCCCGCAGCTATCACCTTTTGTACCACCTCCCCCTCCTTTTATATTGTAAGCCCCTCCCGTCCCTTATGTATTGAACTGTAATGTAATTGTACTGTCCCTCCTCTACATTGTAAAGCCCTGTGCAAGCTGTTGGCGCTATATAAATCCTGTATAATAATAAGAATAATTTATGTAAAATCTTTATCACACAAGGAAAAAAACTGTTAAAAAAAGTGTTATCCAGCTTTAATTTGTAAGGTAAGTCTATCTAATTCGGCCCTGGCAGTGTCTCCTGATAGCCCATGCCCCCAGCAAGGTATATTCTACCCTCTGCCCAGAATGACAATGCTGCCACCTCTATCCAGAGTGGAGATACAATAAAACATGAAGTGTTCTATCACCAAATCACCAGATCAAAATAAAAAAAAGTCTAAACAAAGAAAACCAATGCAGGCACCACAATTAAGAATGAGTAGGTACACTGAATTAAAATTCTGATTTTTAGTTCATTCCACTTTAAATTCGGCATGCCAAGTCAAATTTCTGCAATGTCAAAGCTAAGTGTACTCACCCAAGTGGCCATCAAGTTCAATTGGAGGTAAAAACATACGTCAACTGCTTATTTTTCTCTCCCCCTTGCCACCTGTGTGAATGAGGCCTTAGAGTGCAATTAGCCTGGCACTGCACACCTACTCTGTGCAAAAAACAGGGGCGATTCTTGGGAATCTGCAGACATTTTAGAAGCTGGGTTATCACATGCTCAGTAGTTCTTTGCTGAAGAAGGGGTCTTGAACCCTGAAATGTCCCTATTTGTTGACACCTCACCTTTTCCTTCCCCCAATGTGGGGTAATACTGCTTTATACTTTTGTATTTATATAGGACACTTTACTTTATACTGTATCTGATGTGTATGCTTATTTAAAATATGTACTGCAATACTTATGTATGATGTGGCCCCCTTTGCTATATATTTACATATATATTTATATATTTTTGTCATTTGGGTTCATTAGTAGTAAATTATTGAATTTAGTAAAAAAAATAATAATTTATTGTGTGCTAGTGCATTGCATTCAAAACAGAAAGTAAAGGTTTTCAATTTGCATGGAGGTAAGATTTAGAGCAGTTGACATGTTATTGCAGAACATTTATTGAATTCATTGTTTAGCAGATGCATCAAAGAGCGAATTCCATGGAATATACTCATTTTTTTTTAAAGAAGCCAAGTTGCAGATGTATGGAACAGCCCTGGAACCATCCTAAAATTTATTAAACAAAATTCAGGTTTGAAAAAAAATCTAAATTCTTAGTTTCAAAGCACGAATTCTGAGACTAAAAGTCAGAATTCTGAGTTTCAAAGCCAGAATTCTGATACTAAAAGTCAGAATGCTGAAACTCGTGTCCTCATTCACACCATACATGCAGAAAAACTGACAGTACCTGTGGCGCAGATTTCACTTGCAGAGACATCAGTTTTCATGCGCTTTTCAGTGAGTTTTTTACACGTTGTATTCCGAGGTTCAAAGTCAGAATGCTGGAATTAAAAGTCAGAATTCTGAGTTTCAAAGTCAGAATTTTTACACGCAGTAGCCTTTATTAGGAGTCTTGTGATTTGTAAGCTTCTAGGACCAATGGGCAACAATATAGTTTGGTGGCAGCAAACATGATATAGGAAACCTATATAGGAAATTTTAAGCTCAGAATTCTGACTCTGAAACTCATAAGAGTAAAAATCAGAACTTTGTTCTATACATTTCTTTTAGGATGGCCCCATGGCTCTTCTGTACAGATGAAATATTCTACCTAAATCTGAATTGTGGAATTATAATTTCATATGTAATACAGTTGCTCATCATCATCTAATTGTATGTTTGTTTCAGTTGTTAGGTGTTTAGGTTCAAGCTGTTTGCAGGTCTGGGTGTGACTGTTGTGAACTGAATGTCAGAATTACAGAAATGAGTGGACTGCATTATTACACTAGAATGAGCTGCCAGCATCCTAAAGACAATGGTTGTAGGTAGTCGTTAAAAAAAAAAAAAACACACACAGTTTAAAGCCTTTGTTTCTAATTTTTAGGGACTTGTTAATGACTGGAATAGTACCACTGGATTGGCGTATGGCCAATGTGGTGCCCATCTTTTAAAAGGGATCAAAGTCTTTACCAAGTAACAATAGACCTGTTAGTTTAAGTTCTATAGTTGGGAAGATACTGGAGAGTTTAATAAAAGACCACAGATAAGTTATTGCTGGAAAAAAATATTTTAAGCAACTGACAGCATGGAATCATGAAAGACAGACGTTGTCAAACAACCTAATTTCTTTTTATAAAGAGGTAAATAAAACCTTGGACAAGAGGGGTGGCTGTGGATGTGGTATACTTGGATTTTGCAAAAGCGTTTGACACAGTTCGGAAAGATCAGTTTCTAAATGGATAGAAAACTGGCTAAAGGGAGAGTGGTTTGGATGGCCTCGGAGCAGACGCGTGGTGCTGAATCTCCTCACCAGGCCTGCCTTCCTAAGCTAACCTGCAGCACTTCATCCCATGGAAATGGGGATGCCCAAGAAGCTGAAGGAACCCAAGACCCCGGAACACCACACCAGGTTATTTGCTGCACCTCCACCGCTCATAACAGAATATTTCTCCTATGGAGCTCCAGCGGGTCCGCATGCAGCCAAGATGGCGCCGGCTCCCTCCAGCGCTGCTCATCCTTCTCCATCTGCCTCCCCGGGAGCCAGATCACAGAGGTATGGCTCTGAGGGGGATCTGTTCCCAACACATACTCCAGACCCCCTCGCCAGTACCCCCACTGCTGCTCCTGCGCCCTTGAATGGGCACCTGCCAGAAAGTCTCTCCCAGCCATTTCATCTGGGCCTAGTGGAACCTTCACCATCAGCTTCCACCCAAGCTGCCTAGCCCTCCTTTTAGTGGGAGTCCTCAGCCCCTGACTGGAACCTGAATCAGTCTCTCCCCCAATGCTCTCGAGCATCCAGGGGACGGTCCTCTTCCGCCACACCACGCCAGGGGAGATCTCCCCCCATTGGGCCACCCCCAGTACCCCACAACCAACATACCACCATGGGGCACGATCTCAGTCTGGCCGCTCATCTGGCTCTTCCAAGAAAAAGTCCCACACTAAAGCTAATGCACCCTGCCAGCTCCCCTAGGGTCACCGAACCTCTTCTATTTCCTGCACGTCTGCGGCAGCGGGTGTCCTTGTGGAAGCCACAATTATTTTTGTCATTATTATTATACAGGATTTATATAGCGCCAACAGTTTGCGCAGCGCTTTACAATATGAGGGAAGACAATACAGTTACAATACAATTCAATACAGGAGGAATTAGAGGGCCCTGGTTGTTAGAGCTTACAATCTAGAAGGGAGGGTCAAGTGAAACAAAAGGCAATAACTATGGGGGATTAGCTGATGGAGAAAATGGAATTACAGTTGTTAGGTGTGGGTAGGATAGGCTTCTCTGAAGAGGAGGGTTTTCAGGGATCGTCTAAAAGCTAATAGAGTATGAGATAATCAGACAGATTGGGGTAAGGAGTTCCATAGGATTGGAGAGGCTCTGGAAAAGTCTTGGAGGCGAGTATGGGAGGAGGTGACGAGGGAGCTAGAGAGCAGGAGGTTTTGAGAGGAACGAAGAGAGAAATTAGGTTGGTATTTTGAGAGTAGGCTAGTGATGTAACTGGGGGCTAAATTGTGGATGGTTTTGTAAGATGTTGTTAGTATTTTGAATTTAATTAGTTGGGTGAGTGGAAGCCAGTGGAGGGATTGACAGAGAGGAGTAGCGGACACTGATTGGTAAGGTGGATGAGCCTGGCAGCAGCATTCTTGATAGATTGAAGGGGGAATAGCCTATGTAGAGATAAGCCAATGAGAAGGGAATTGCAGCAGTCAAGGCGCAAGATGACCAGGGAATGAACTAGGAGCTTTGTTGTGTCATTGGTTAGAAATGTGCGTATTTTGGAGATGTTGCGGAAGTTGAGGCAGCAAGATTGGATGTGGGGCTTGAAGGAGAGTTCAGAGTCCAGGACAACACCTAGAACCTTGGCATGCGGGGATGGGCTGATAGTTGTGCCATTGATTTTGACAGAGAGAACGGGGGAAGGGGCACGTGGTGGAGGAAAAATTATAAGTTCGGTTTTGGAAAGATTGAGTTTGAGCAAGTGGTGTGACATCCAGACTGATATATCTGCTAGTAAATTAGTGATAGGTGAGGAGAATGAGGCAGTGAGCTGAGGGGTGGATAAATAGATTTGAGTATTGTCAGAGATATGGTATTGACCCAGAGAGGAGGTGTAGATTGAAAATAAGAGAGGTCCAAGAACAGAACCTTGGGGGACGCCAACAGAGGAAGGAAGAGGAGAGGAGGAAGTAGAATTCTAAGTAACACTGGTGCAGTTGGATAAGTAGGAAGAGATCCAGTGAAGAGTACAGTCACGGAGACCAAAGGCGTGGAGTTTTTTGAGGAGGAGGGGGTGGTCAAGGCAGCAGAAAGGTCCAGGAGTAGAAGTACAGAATAGTGTCCATTGGTTTTGGCCATTAGTAGATTGTTTGTTAGTTTTAGGAGAGAAGTTTCTGTGGAGTGTTGAGGCCGAAATCCAGACTGTAGAAAATCAAGAAGGCTATTCTTGGCAAAGTGGTCGCTCAGTCGGTTGTAGACCAGACGTTCAAGGAGTTTGGATAAAAAGGGGAGCAAGGAAGTAGGGCATAGTTTGTTAAGATTGGTTGGGTCCAGTGAGGGCTTTTTAAGTATGGGGCTGACTAGTGCATGTTTTGGAGAGTTGGGGAAGATGCCAGAAGAGAGGGAGAGATTGAAGATGTGGGTTAGAGAGTGTAGAATAGAGCCAGAAGGTGAACGTAGTATTTGTGAGGGAACAGGATCCAGAGGGCAGGTGGTTAGTTGGATGTTAGCAAGTAGTTTAGCAACCTCGTCTATAGTGGGGGGTTGAATGAGGAAAGTAGTGATTGTACCTGTCGGCATGAAGTGTAAAGCGTGGAAGGTATCTGAACAGCAGAGATCTCCTCACGAATTGTATCAATTTTCTGTTTGAAATGATTGGCGGTCTCCTGGGGAGTGAGTGAGTTAGTGGCTGAAGGCAGTGGAGGACGAAGTAGAGAATTGAAGGTAGAGAAGAGTTGCCGGGGACAGGACGATAGGTTGTTAATGAGAGTGATAAAATAGATCTCCTTAGCAGTGTGGAGACTGGAATTGTATTTTTGGAGGGCAGATTTATATTGGCTGAAATCTTTCTGAGAACTAGTCTTATGCAAGACGCTCAAGAGCACGGCTATACTTTTTCAGACTTCCAGTGTTATTTGTTTGCCAAGGTTTAAGGGGTTGGGGCCTGATTTGATGTTTAGTGAGGTGGGCCAGTGTGTCCAGGGAGGCTAAAAGTGAAGCGTTGTAGACAGAAGTGGCTAGGTTGATACAGGACAGGGGTTGCAATTTTATCATAGAGGTGGTCGGTAGCAGAGTAGAGAAGAGAAGGGTTGAGATGGCGTAGGTTTCTATGGGTAACTGTATGGATAGAGTGAAACTAATAAGGTAGTGATCAGAGAGAGGGAAAGGATAGTTGGAGAGGTTGCATGGAATGCATAGGTGGGAGAAAACAAGGTCAAGGATATTGCCTTCAGAGAGAGTAGAAGCATGCATCCATTGCTTCCGGTCAAAGAAGGAGGTTAGACTGAGGAGTTTGGAAGTGGCAGGAGTGTTAGTATTAACAGGGATGTTGAAGTCGCCGAGAATGATTGTGAGGATTTAAGAAGAGAGAAAGTAGAGGCAGAGAAGTCGTCAAGAAAGATTGATACTATAGACTCAATAGACTCAACAGACTCAGATACCGATCCTGAAGCTTATACTTCCTGGTGGGATTATGTTCGTTGTATGCCTACAAAGTAAGTTTCTGCATGCTCATGGAGATGCATGAAACGTGCAGATCTGAAGTCAATATGCTACGTACTGATCTTCATCAACTATCTACTAGAGTCACATCTCTAGAGGAGGATGTCTATGACATTAAGCAAGAACTTTCACAAATTCACAGTCACCTTGTCTCTCAAGCCTCATTATAAATCATAATCATAAGATCATAAATTCTGATACCACTGGGGTTTCCCTTTCAGTCTGACCGCTAAAAAAGATAGGAGATCTGAAACACTGCGATACCCGGAACATCTTCAGTCCTTTTGCAGAGATCTGGATATTCCTGTACCGGCCACCCCAGGCTGGGACTCTCTCCCAGTCCCTCCTCCACGTCCGGAGCCTTTGACTCAGGTCACAGGGAGGAAGCGCCCATGGCCACGTTCCTCTGCTGCGTCTCCTCCACCATCTCATCACAGCTGATTTTGTCTGGCACCCCGTGAACTCTGGACAATGATCCAGGCCTTGGCCACCCAGAAGATACACTTATAGATATCACCCCATCGACTTCCCAGCCACTTCTATTGTATGGGCAATATTTGTTTGATGATGATATGCTTCTGTGTTGATAGTTGTTGTGACATCCTAGGTTCACTGACCTCCCTTCCCTGGTGCCCTTTCACAGGGTACCAGTGTAGGGGACATATTTTTATTTGGCTCTACAGGTCTCAAATCCCCCCCTCTTCCATTTTCATTTTATGAGTAGGTTATATTTTTCTTGGGCTACAGCTAGTTGAAAATAGCAGGTTAATTTTCAGGTACTTTTATAGACAGGCCCTGGAACGGACCTTGTGCCTCCTTGGTCTTACTGCCTCCCCCCCCCCCCCTCTTTGAGGTTCTCAGAATGGTTTCCTGTTCTAATCTCATTTTATTTTTTGTGTTCATCCCTGACTAGAGGGTTTTCCACACTCCTGTTGGGAGGAACCAATTGGAGACCCTCAACCCGCCATCCCATCTGGGCAGGTTATATTGTGAAATGTTAAATGTATCTGCTTTGTGTTATGTGTCTTGTTTTCTTTTTGTCTTTCTGCTCCTCTTCTTCTCTGGCTTTTCTCCACCCTATCCATTCTTCTTAACTACCACCTGGACGCCCACCATTTACGAAGTTCTACCTTCAACCGACTCCTGGCCAGTCCTAGTCCTGGTCAACTGGCCAGGACCTCTAATGGGACCTCCTTTGGCCACCTCCAGATTATCTGGACAGCTCCTAGACTGTTAAGTATGCTGCTGTCCTCTCTCTTTCTGTGTTCACCATGATTGGCATATTGTCGTTGAATGTGAAAGGTCTTAATGGCCTGGCCCTTTGAGAATTCAAACGGTCCAATGCAGGCATTTTTTTTTTTGTCCAAGAAACACATTTAGATAAATCTGGCACTATGGCATTTCCCCTGAAAAATGTCCCTCATATATACCTTGCCTCTAACCCACAGAAACGGGCGGGGGCGTAGCGATCCTCTTTAAATAAGGTTCCCCTTTATAACTACATTCCTCAAATGCTGATCCACTGATGTTTTATCGTATTCTCTGATGCACTTGGAAAGGCTCTGTTTTTACTCTTTGTAACATTTACGCTCTGAATGTTCACCAAATTTCTTTTTTGTCAAAAGTGTATAAACGTTTATTCGCTTCTGCCTACCAATATCTGGTTGTTGGGGAAGACTTTAATTTGCCCTTTTCCTCTGGTCTTGACAAACACACTGTGTGACGTGGAAAGCCCTCCTCAGCTCTAGATAGACAATCTACCCATTTCTGCCAATTCACCAGACGGTATGCTTTATTTAATGCATTACGTACCGCTTATACGTCAGCTAAGCAGTTCACATTTTACTCCCATCTTCATAAGCCCCATTGGCAACTAGACTATTTCTTTGTAAATGCCCCCACTCTTAGAGTCTGCAAAGGATCCGATGCCCAGGCAATATCATGGTCAGATAATGCCCCAAGCACACTCTTTTTAGCATTCTCACTGGGATCCCTCAGAGCTTGCCATTGGCGCCTACATGAGTTTCTGCTTAAACATATTCCCTCCAAAACGGAGTTGGAGAACACCCTGAAACTATACTTTGCAGAAAATAGCTCCCCTGAAATCTCTTTTGCCTCCTTATGGGAAGGTCATAAGGCGTTTTTTCCTGGCCAATGTATACCTGTCTTTTCAGCCCTAAAGCAAACGCTAAATCGACTCGTCAGCTGCTAGTGGACAACCTTCAGCAGTTGGAAACACGTTTGTTGTCCTCCTCCTCGTTGTCCACCCTCAGGGAAATAGTCAGCACTAGAGCGGGACTGCGGGATATTGACCTTGGTAAGGTTGAGAAAGCCCTCCACTGGCTCCGACAATCCTATTACGATAAGGCCAACAAACCTCACACGTTACTGGCTAGGCAACTCAGTGAGCATGCAGCCGCTACATCGCCCACTTTTCTTAAAGATGCAACAGGTACCCTTCATTCTCATCCCTCCAAACTAGCACAACTTTTCCATGACTACTATTCAATCCTTTATAATGACCCAACTGTGCCACATACCCCCGTCTCCTGATCTCCTTTGGGATATTAAATCTTATCTGAAGGACTGCGACCTCCCCACCATTTCTCGTTCAGACGTAGCTTGTCTTAACTCTCCTATCTCGGATAAGGAAATAACTACCATGATTAAGTCTCTCCCAGGTAACAAAGCCACCAGGCCCGATGGTCTACCATATCTTTATTACATAACCCCCCCCCCTCCCTTCTATATATTACTCCTTTGTTTAACTCCTTCATGGCTGATTCACCTATCCCAAGAGACATGCAGAGTGCAGACTTCTTTTCTCACAATGATTCCCAAACCCGGAAAAGACCATACCAAACTTTTGGCAAATAGATTGAATGCTCTCCTGCCATCATTAATTCTCAAAGACCAGGTGGGGTTTGTCCCTCTCTGCCAGGCGGGAGACAACACCAGGAAAGTCATTGACCTTAGTGGCGAACAGGAATAACTTGGAGGCGTTACTCCTTAGTCTGGACGCAGAGAAGGCCTTTGAAAGGCTTGACTGGCTGTTCATGTTTGCTACCCTCCACCACGTCAGCTTTAGGGGTCTCTAAAGGGGTATATTGCTAGAGGTTAGATTTAATTCATGCACCACATCCCTAAATAGAGATAGCTACAAATGGGTGTGGAAGTGGGACTTTAGAGGTGCTAATAATAATATAAGATGGAGAAAAATCTAATTTTTCATAAAAAACAAATACTTTATTCAAGAATTACAAAGACAATACTTTTAAAATATGTAAAAGCATGAGAAAGCACTTGAGTATGTCTGCTCTACATGTTTCACCATCTTCAAAATGGCTTCTTCAGGAGTCTGACGGACATTTTTCAAAAGTGAACATTCTATATACAGAAAGAGAACATGATGAAAGTATCAAAAAGCATATACAAATATACATAATTAGTATGGGAAGACAATTGCTAAGTATAGCATCACAATATACATCTTGAAATCTGTGACAAACAAACAAGAGGAAAGGAATTATACCTTAAAGAGAATCTGGACACTTACGTGCTGGGGAGAGCTGTAGATGGATTATAGGCCCACCAAGGGGGGAGAAAGGGGCAGAGTCACCTGCCCCTTTTGACTATTCAGTCGAAAGGATTGCATGAGGACTCGAGGGCATACAATGTGATTAGAGGAGAAGCGTTTTAACCTCAGGCAACACAGGGAGTTCTTTACTGTTAGGGCTACAAGATTGTGGAATTCTCTACCACAAGAGGTAGTTTCTGTGGGAAGTATGGCTACTTTCAAAAGACTCTTGAACGTACATCTCAAGGATTAGAACCATCAGGGGTATGAGAGATGATTACAGCCATACACACCTACACAGGTTGAACTGGATGGACTATTGTCTTTATTCAACCTCAACTACTAGGCAACTATGTAATTTATACTCATCCCCTTCCGTCTTAGTTAGAACTTAGTTAGAACTTAGTTAGAACTCCATTTGCCACTTCTTCCTCCTTTCCTATCACCAATGGGATGTGGCAGGGGTGCCCCTGCCCCCCTCCTCTTTGCCCTATGTATTGAACCCCTAGCAGCCATTATTAGACAAAACCAAAATATAAATGGTATCCCAGTACGTACTAGAGACATATCAAGATGTCCCTTTTTGCTGATGATGTACTGCTCACACTTACACAATTACATGTCTCTCTCCCTAATTTTTATAGGGAGCTAGACCACTATAGCTCTCTCTGGTTAAAAAATGAATAACTCTAAGATAGAAGCCCTTCCTCTCAACATACCCCACCAGACATAATCACATCTCTCCCAATCGTTTAATTATTCATGGAAGACTACTACCTAAAGTATCTTGGTGTAAATCTTACACCCTCTTAGAGTACCCTTTATAAAGCTAATTTCCCTCTGCTATATGCCTCCATTAAAGCCTCTTCTCTTTTCGGTCACGTGGCGACCATTAAGATGGCAATCTTGCCCAAATTTCTCAATCGCTTTGAGACGCTGCCTATCCCCATCCCGTACTCACACCTTAAGAGTCTCCAAGATCAACTACTAAACTTCTTTTGGAACTACAAAAGACATAGCATCACTAGGTCCGTCCTATACACGCCCCGTGGTCAGGATGGACTCGCATTACCGAACGTGGCTAAGTATTACTTGGCTACCCAGTTGCGTCCTCTCGCCTCCTGGTATACACTCCATTCTTATAATCCTTAAACACAGGTCGAGAAATTGTGGTTGGCCCCTGTCCACCCGAACTCTATGCTGTGTAGTGCTGACTCCCCATTTGACACCCTGGGACTGTTGGGACCTATGCCGCTTTTGCGCTCCCTTTGGGGACGCGCCAAATTATTACATCCTCTTACCTCTATGACCTCATTGGCAATTTCATTTCTGTTCACGCCCAATGTCCCGGACAGTTTGACTTTGCAAATGTCTCATTTTTGTTGGAAAGGACCTTGTTTCACTTTGCTCAGTTGGTGGACAGTAGAACTAGAATATTACGGACCTTCCAGGACCCGCAGGAAGCTTATAACCTGCCTGGGCAGGTCTTCTTTAGCTACTTACAAATACGACATTTTGCACAGTCCTTCGCAAATAACCTACAATTTTCCCCTCTAACGGAGTTTGAAAAAATCTGCCTGGAGGGTCTGTCCTCCAAGGGTATGATTTCTCGTATTTACCAGCTCCTAATCACGGATATGTCATCGTCCAGGCCTTGGCATGCCTATATGCGAAAATGGGAGCAGATCTTGAGTGAGGAGCTACCTTTGAAAACGTGGCAACTTATTTGGTCACAGGCGTCTAAGAGCTTGATCTGTACCCTGTATAAAGAGAACCAATACAAGATTCTCTATCACTGGTACCAAACCCCAGACCTGCTACATTCCTTATATCCCTCTGCCGATCGTCGATGCTGGCGCTGTAATAAAAACATAGGTACATTCTACATTGTATCATATTTACTGGTCTTGTTCATTGTTCATCATCTATTGGGGTATGGTTCACTTCCTCCTCCATTCCATCATCGGATCCTGGGTGCCTTTCAATCCCAAAACCTTTCTCCTAGGGCCCCCGCCCGCTTCTTTTTCTAAATTGTCTAAAAAAACTCCTTGCACACGTGCGGATTGCTGAATGATGCTTAGTTGCTCTTAAATGGAAGAAATTGGAGCCTGCCTCTTTGTTTGATTTGCACTCTAGGGTCCGAGATGTGAAGAGGGTGGAATACCTGACTGCTTCGCTAACTGACTCTCTTGAAGCTCATAACCAGGTATGGGAATTGTGGGATATTTTGGAAACTCCCCCAACCTGACATTTCTCTAAAATAGGGACACAGTGAGTGGATGGTTACTCTGGATCTTGGTGGGGTCCTGAGACAGGTGAATGTTTTTTTACTTCCCTCTCCTCTCTTTCTCTCTTTCTCGTCTTTTTTTTTTTTTTTTTGTACTCAATACAGTGCCTTTTCTCGCTTAGTTACATATAATAGTGTACCTGGGACTTAGTTAAAATACTGTGGCTTTGAGCAGCTATTACCAGGCTTGATGATTCATCTTTGTTAACCATGCCTTCCTGTTGAATGCTCTGTGTGTTGGCACCTTTTCAGCTTTTGTCAATTTAATTGTCTTATATCGTTCTGTTTTTACTATTGAAAAATTAATAAAAATTGTCAGTTTTCAAAGAAAACTGACTAAAAGACAGAATTTAGAGATTAGTGGGTAATGATTCTTACTCTGATTTTTACTCAGTGGTGTACCACAAAAGTTCAGTGTTGGGGCCCTTACTTTTTAATATATTTCTAAATGGTATAGAGTCTTGGATTAAAAGTACCATTTCAGTCTGACACCAAGCTATGCAGTGGAATAACATCCTTACATAATTTCTCCAATTTACAAGCCAAGCTCAATGCACTGTTTAATTGGGCAACTAGGTGGCAAATGAGGTTTAATGTTGATAAATGTAAAGTTATGCACTTGGGGGCTAAGAATATGCATGCATCATACATACTAGGGGGAGTAGAACTGGGGGAATCCATAGTGGAGAAGGACCTGGGGGTTTTGGTAGATTTTAAGCTTAATAATACCATGCAATGCCAAGCCGCGGTTTCCAAAGCAAGCAAAGTCCTTTCTTGTGAAAATATATTTTTTAAACCCGTGCTAAGTGTAATGAAAAATAAAAATAGTGTCACCTGCAGCTGCTACTCACTTAGGTAAAAACCAAGAAGAAGTATTAAAATAATCTAAAGCAGCGCTACCAGGCGTATGTAAATTATCACAATTAAAATATAAATAATGATAAAGTGCACTAGTGACCAAATCTAAAATATACAAAACATCCAAAATCATCCAGTAATGTTAATACAATAACAATGATTATTAATAAAATGCACTAATAATAATAAAGTGCAATCAAATGCATTAATAGTGCTAAAAGTGCCAAGGTGCTGGATAAGGTGCAGTCCAAAATTATAGTCCACTTGAAATTTGAAAAAGCGGACTTCCCAAAAGAGTTTTCTTGAAAGCACCTTGGCACTTGTGTGGAGCACCTTAAGCACTATATTCAGCACTTTTTCAAGTTTCAAGTGGACTATAATTTTGGACTGCAACTTATCCAGCACCTTGGCACTTTTAGCACTATTAATGCATTTGATTGCACTTTATTATTATTAGTGCACTTTATTAATAATCATTGTTATTGTATTAACATTACTGGATGATTTTGGATGTTTTGTATATTTTAGATTTGGTCACTAGTGCACTTTATCATTATTTATATTTTAATTGTGATAATTTAGATACGCTTGGTAGCCCTGCTTTAGATTATTTTACAAAATCCTTTCTTGTATTAGGAGAGGAATGGACTGCAGAGAGAGAGAGAGAGATCATTTTGCCCCTGTACAAATCATTAGTAAGACCTCTCATCTGGAATATGCAGTTCAGTTTTGGGCACCAGTTCACAAAAAGGATATGGGGGAACTGGAGAAAGTGCAGAGAAGGGCAACCAAACTGATAAGAGGCATGGAGGAGCTCAGCTATGAGGAAAGATTAGAGGAACTGAATGTATTCTCTCTTGAGAAGAGGAGTTTTAGGCCCCGTTCACATAGCCGCGATCCGACTCGGGGGGGGGGGCGACCTCCGAGGTCGCGGTGCGAGCAGCGCGCCGCGACCTCAGAGCGGCCGCCACGGACTTCATAACATTGAAGTCTATGGCGGTCGCCTCCGGGTCGCCCCAAAGAAGCTCCGGACCCTTTTTCTAAGTCAGAGCGACTTGTGTCGCTCCTATTAGAACCGGTCCGCAGCTTCCCTATGGAAGGTGACCTACGGAGACCTGTGAGGCGACCAGGTCGCCTCACAGGTCGCCTTAGTGTGAGCGGGGACTAAGGAGGGATATGATCAATATGTACAAATACATAAGAGTCCATATAGTGAACTTGGTGTTGATTAATTCACTTTAGGGTCATCACAGAGGACAAGAGGGCACTCTTTAAGTATAGAGTAAAAGAGATATCATATCTAAATACGGAAAGGTTTCTTTACAGTAAGAGCTGTGAAAATGTGGAATAGACTCCCTCCAGAGGTGGTTCTGGCCAGCTCACTAAATTGCTTTAAAAAAGGCCTGGATTCTTTCCTAAATGTACATAATATAAGTGGGTACTAACATTTATAGGAAAAGTTTATCCAGGGAATATCCGATTGCCTCTTGGGGGATCAGGGAGCAATTTTTTTTCCCCTGCTGTAGCAAATTGGATCATGCTTTGCTGGGGTTTTTAGCCTTCCTCTGGATCAACTGTGGGTAAAGGATTGTGTATATGGTATTGTATTATTTATTTATTTTTCTTGATTGAACTAAATGGGTTTTTTAAACCTAACTACGTAACTACTGTATGTAACAGACTACACATTTATTTAGAAAAACACCTTATGGATTGTGCGTGGAATAACACCAAACTGCTGCAGAGTACAAATGAATCCATATTTTGATGGGGTTGGTTTTAGTTAAGCCCATTTGTTGTGTCATTGTCTACAGGTTCAGGATCTGGACAGACAAAAGAAAACTGAATTTACAGAACGAGATGGCTGGTGGTCATATTCGCTTAGGGTAAGGTTATATGGGCACGCGTGTGTACATGTATGTATGTGATCATACCCATTGACTTTCTAAAAATGGGTACTCTTCATGCAAAGAATACAAATGCACGCCACGCTTTTCAAGTATTTTATATTTGCAAAAAAATTGTAAAACCATTTATCATTTTCCTTCTACTTCACAATTATGTGTCACTTTGTGTTGGTCTATCACATAAAATCCCCAAAAAATACATTTACGTTTTCAGATGTAACATGACAAAATGTGGAAAATTTAAAGGCACCGTATATTAAAAATCACAAGGTCATCAACAGTTTATTTTTCCTGTCTGTTCTGTTAGGAAGACTTCACTTCACTTCCTGTCCTGGGGAAGTGACAGAAAGTGGGAGGAAGTGTCAAAAAGAAGGGAATTTCCCTCGTAGACAGCTGTCTTAGAAGCATGTGTACCCACTGGAAGATTTCCTCTTACCTCTGATTTTGGTGACACCTGTGAAATTTTGGATATCGTCATTTTCTGTTTCGGAGACAATGGATATCAGGACTAAAATGGTCACCAGGACTATAGGATGTGTGAATCTCCCCAACAGAGACACAGACGAGAAAAAAACTAGTCTAACCCATACGTTTTGTCTATACATGCACTTTAAA
Organism: Pelophylax lessonae; assembly: GCF_965119305.1. Classification (NCBI taxonomy): domain Eukaryota; kingdom Metazoa; phylum Chordata; class Amphibia; order Anura; family Ranidae; genus Pelophylax; species Pelophylax lessonae. The sequence continues at coordinate 644,334,857 of NC_138770.1, read as the reverse complement.
GAATATGAAAGGCAATTGCTTAAAGCAAAACTCCAGGCATTAAAGTAATCATGCCCTACAATCCCCTGGATAATGTAAACCCTTACATATACCCACTGAAGTAACTAGCCTCACGTGATAACACAGAGATAAAGTAAATTCTCCTTCATAATGTGTATCTGTTTATCTACAGCCCACTCTTCTCTACAGCCGTTCAAAATGCAGAATTTACACATCATTTCTGAGCTTCAAAAGGTAGGGGGCAGGGATCTGATGTCACACACTGCACAGCATAGAGCAAAGAGCTGAGTGTAATCTTAGACCTGAGTGGAAGGAAGGAGTGGACACACACACCCTCTACACAGTCTCATAGGTAAACAAGCACAGCTAAGGTTGGTAATCACCTGCTGTGTGCTCAAAGAAAAGAAAACCTGCCCCAGGTGAGGCTGCAATCCATGTAACAAGTTCTCTGTAGTAGGTGCTCACCCCCGATCACCACTGTTACATCGTAGGATAAGAAGAGCCGGCCGCACACCACTCGATGTAGATGCTTAAACTTTTATTCCATATAAAACAGGGACAACACAAGTGACACCGGATCTATGTTGTTAACGCGTTTTTCACGTCTCAGTGCTTAGTTATAACCTTCTGCGCGCTGGAGGGGGCCAGGGCTGTCCCCCAGGATTGTCTGGTTTTGGCATAGATTGTCAAACGTGACTCATGCAGATAGCAGAGAAATGAGAAAGGAGACAGATATCACTTCTCCTTCCTGCGTTATGGCGGCGGGTAGGGAGCAGCGGCAACATCTGTGCGGTTCAAGCTGCTGTGGGTGTGGCTACTGTGCTCTTTGGACCAATACTAAAGATCACTGGCTGCAGTGGCTGCATCATACGGTCAGCCCTGTTGTACTGAGACCTACAAGGAGGCATTGGTCACTACTGGAAATGGCTGCTGATGGTCAATGTCATGCAGCTGGAAGTGCCCACCAAGCTATTGCCAGACGAGGGTACACAAAGGTGCCATACATTCAGCCCTGCAGACCATGAAGCTGTAATGAACAGGAAAAATGAAGTAGGGTCAGGACACCTTTTGCCACGTAGATGAGTAAAAAAAAAATCTAAGCTAGAGTTTTGCTTTAAGACATAGAAATTATTTAGACAAACATTTACCGATTCTTGTTTTTTTTTTTGCATGCACACAGCTTATAACAATGTGTTGTTTGTGTTATAAGGAAACCCCCCATCCTGGCGCTTATGACCTTCGTGACTTCCTACAAGATGCAAAGCTTAACCCTGTGCAGCCGTCTTACAGCTTCAAAGGAGAAGGACGTAAAAAGCCTCTGAACCTGCCTGGGGCTGGAGAAGTTCTGTTGCCAGGCTGCTACAAGTTTCCTGAATTTGGTGATTTGGTGGAGAAGATCCCACTTACCTATGCATTCCGGAACACCCCAAGAAGTGCTGTGCAACTAGGGGTTAGAGATAAGGTAACACATATAGGCATTCAGTGCTTCCTTAATCAAATGTTGAATGCGCTGGAGTAAATAAGGGAACCTAATAAAAGATTTCCCATCTCCTCCTGTACCATATACAACTGAGACATTTTGGATTTCCCCAATGAGAACCAGTAGGTCCATATTTAGACCGTGGGGGGCCCAGGGTACTTCAGGTTCTGAGGACGCCCCATACACAGTTTACATTCTCAATGACATAGTAATGTGAGTGTGCCCATGCTCTGTGCTAAGTAAGGGTTACATTTGTAATAAGACTGCTGCCAGGTGAAAATTAGAAGTGTGAGATCCCAGCACTGTCTGTGCTCTACTCAATATGTGTTATAACCAAACAATCCAAGAAAATCACAAAATATATATAAGGGTCCTTTCACTTGGGCTTTCCGAGCAGGTCAACCTGTCAGTTTTTCATCCTGATTGGATGCTCCATGCACCTCTATGGAGCAGCGGATGTCAGTGGTGACATGTCCACTGACACCCGCTGCTATCCGTTCCGATCCTGTCCGTGAAATCCAGACGGATGGAAACCCTATTTTCCATCCGTCTGAAGGATCTGATGAAAACGGATAGGCGGGGATCTGACAGGTCTGTCTCTGCACAGAGAGCGGAGACGGACCTGTCATCCGCCTGCTCAGTGGGGATCGGCAGATTGTTCCCCCAGACAAAATGGAGTCCATCAGGTGGAAAGCCCGTGTGAAAGGACCCTGAGGCTGGGTTCACACTGGGACGGCTTCAAAGTCGCCTGACTCTGAAGTAGAGATCGACCGATTATCGGCAAAGCCGATATATATCGAGGGCCGATATGCACTTTCCCCGATATATCGGAATCGGCCACCAAGGTGACCGGTATTGCCGATATTTAGGGAAAGTGCTTGTACCGGAGTGATGCCTACAGCTAGAGGCATCACCCCGGTTCCGGCGTCCATAGCCAACGGTCAGGTATCTTGGAATGACAACCGATGCGGCTGAGACCCCCAGATCCCTCCACAAGAGTACCTGTAAAGTAAAAAAAAAAACAAAAAACAGTTTTTAAATGTACAAAAATATTGGTCAATATCGGCCGATACCAATATGCATTGACCAAAATATCGGTATCGGCAACGAAAAACCGATGTCGGTCGATCACTACTCTGAAGCCGCCCCGTGCAGCGCGACTTCAGCGGGGCTTGCAAACGACTTCTCTAATAGAAGTCAATGCAAGTCGTCCCCAAAGTAGTGGAGGAACCTTTTTCTAAGTCGGAGCGACTTGAGTTGCTCCGATTTAGAACGGTTCCATTGCACTGAATGGAGCACGACTTGTCAGGCGGCTAAGTCGCCCGACAAGTCGCCCCAGTGTGTAAACATCCAATTCTTTGAAATTTTGGATGATGGTGTACATCCCCAACTTTACCTGCTATGGGAATGGTTCAATTTCACTGATAAAAAAACAGTTTAACAGTGCTGATAATACATCCATAAACAAATAAATCATAATAGTATGAATATAAAATAAGTTAATTAAGTGCTTTAGCCTAGAATGGGGGTCAGAAGGAGGCCAGGAAGAGGGCGAGTGGGAGGGGTGCCGAGTCACTGTACCATAGGCCTCTGGATTGTACCTGCCCCCTGCGATGAAAGTTGCCAGTCAGCCCCTTCTGGAAATGACCCAGCAATGCCAGAATTTTGAACCTGCGTTACTAAAAGTACAAGGTTTGGAGTTCTGCAGTCTATGCATTGGGTCTGATGTGAGGTCAAAAGTTTATGCATCCATATTCATACCTAGGAACATGGGCCATGCTTGCAGTGCAGCCCCATTTGCTTACATAGGAGAATTTGACAGGCGGTGCCACCTATCAAATTTGGCATGTAGCAAACTCAGTATGTGCAAAGTATTGTGGCTGCCATAATGTATACCTATCCGAGTAGCACCATGTCCACTTGTAAGCAGAGTTGTATAAAGTACTCAAAACCCATACTTGAGTAAAAGTACAAGTGCTCGATCAAAAAGTGACTTGAGTAGAAGTGGAAGTGCTCGATCAAAAAGTGACTTGAGTAGAAGTACTAAAGTATTCAACATTTTTTGTACTTAAGTATTGCAAGTAGTTTTTTTTTTAAATTTTGCTACTCAAGTACTGAAAGTAAAAGTACCAGTAGTTTTGAAAAAAAATTGCTACTCAAGTACTGAAAGTAAAAGTACAAGTACTGTGTTATGTAGTTATTAAAGAAAGAAGTCAAAAGTTTGAACATCATATTGTTTTTTATTATTTCAAATGCAGCTTTTATTTATACATACAGTAGCATTTATTTTTGTATGCGCTGATAATACACATGTTTTGAGCTTCATGAAACCTGCCATCTACTGTTCTGGCAGTGGTAATTTTTATAATTGTAACGAGTAACTATGCAGCACAAAAAAAAAATATCGGAGTAGAAGTATTGAAATCATCGAAAAAATGTAGTGAAGTAAAAGTGGAAGTAGGAGAAAAAAATTCTACTCTAGGAAAGTACAGATACCGCCTTTTGGTACTTAAGTACAGTAGTGAAGTAGTTCTACTTAGTTACTATACATCTCTGCTTGTAAGTAAGGAGTTGAGGGAGCTAAAAATGCAGATAAACTACCTATATTTACCTCCCGATTGCAGCCCATGTGAAAGGGGCCTCAAGATTCTTTCTGCAATATCACACTAATTGCTTCTTGCTGCTTTGCAAAATGGTACACGCTGCAACAAAATATATTTTAAGCTGTGTATATGTTCACCCATCGGAAAAATGTACCAGGGTAGGTGTGTCCCCAGCTGGGGTGAATCATTATGTGAACCTAAAGCAGAGGTGAACTGAGCTCATCTGAATACATTCCAGGTGCTTAACCACTTGCCGACCGCCGCACGACTATCTACGTCGGCGGTCAGCCCCTCACAGGCAAACTAACGTAGGGCTACGTTGCTTGCTTGTGAGGGTCTAGGGAGCGAGCGCGCGCTGCCGGAGGCGCGCTCCCGCTCCCGCGCGGTCACGGACCCCCCCCCCCCCCGCGTGTGTGACCAGTGGACCCGATGTCCGCCGGCCACTCGGCGATCGGCGGGGGAGAGGGAGAATGTCAGGCAGCTTGTCTAAACAAGCGACCTGTCATTCTCCTCGCTGTAAAGACACTGATCACATGGATCTACTATGTAGATCCGTTGATCATTGTCCTTACAGCTCAAGCCACAGCCAATCACAGTAGAAAGCACGCCCCTAGGGACACACACAGCCTCTCCCTCCCAAATAAAGTTAACCCCTTCACTACCAGTGTATTTTTACAGTAACAGTGCATATATATAGCACTGATTACTGTAGAAATGTCACTGGTAACCCCAAAAGTGTCAAAAATGTCAGTCAAGGGTCCGATCTGTCCGCCGCAATGTCGCAGTACCGCAAAAAAAATCGCAGATCGCCGCCATTACGCGTTAAAAAAAAAAACAACAAAAATGACAAAAATCTTTCCCTTTGTTAGTAAACGTGATAACTTTTGCGCAAACCAATCAAAATACGCTTTTTGCGATTTTTTTTACCAAACATATGTAGCATAAAGCAAATTGGCCGAAAATGTTAAAAAATTTTGATTTTACATTTTTTTTGGGGGGAATTTCATATAAAAAAATGTGAAAAATATTGCTATTTTTGCAAAATTTACGCTCTTTTTTTGTTTATAGCGCGTGATCAAAAAATCGCACAGGTGATCAAATACCACCAAAAGAAAGCTCTGTTTGTGGGAAAAAAAAGGATGCCAAATTCGTTTAGGTACAGCGTCGCACGACCACGCAATTGTCCGTTAAAGTCACGCAGTGCCAAATCGCAAAATACCCCCTGGTCGGAATGGGGGTAAAATCTTCCGGGGCTTAAGTGGTTAAAGGGTAACTCCACTTTCGTTGGGAAAAGAAATCAGCAAATTAAAAAAGAAACAATATAGCGTATACAATTGCGACACAAATCATATTTTAATTGAATGTTATTAAATATGACCTTTCCTTTTCAATCTGCAACTGTTGTAGTTTTCTGAAAATGCAATATGGCTACCTGGAGGTGTTCTGCACACAGAATGTATACTGACCACACCCCCAGAAACATCATTTCCTGCTTGTGTGATTGACTCAACAATTTCCCCAAAAGTCTGCCTAAGATACAAGTCAGATTTCTGGCATCCCCTGCAATAAAAATGTCATCTTTGGTGAGATACTCCCAATGGGAACACCTCTATAGGGATGCAGACCCAGCAGCTTTCCTCATTAGAGTCCTGCAGCTGCCACAGCTGATAGATAATTATGAAACCACTCCCATTAGACCCACTCAGCACAGAGGAACAAACAATGATTTCTTCAGAATAACAAAAGGTAGGAATCTGCAACAAAGTTTGTTAAAATCCTTGCAATGTACAGAGATCACCCAGAGGGGAATGTTTTGTTCTCAACAAAAGAGGAGTCACACTTTAGTAACAAAATGTTTGCCAAAGTCTTCTGTTTCATTTTTCTTAAAAAAACAGTCACAGCATGAATAGAAAAGCCTTCCCCCTGTCAGCATGCTGTAGAAACAGAGACTTGGAGGTGGATTTACTCATACTGGAAAGTACAAAATCTGGTGCAGCTGTGCATGGTGGCCAATCAGCTTCTAACTTCAGTTTGTTCAATTAATCTTTGACAATAAAACCTGAAAACTGATTGGTTTCAATGCAGAGCCGCACCAGATTTTGCACTCTTCTTTTGCTGTCTGTGTGGAAGCAGTGCAATCTCTAAAAAGAGGTCCAACACGCCCCCTGCTGATCTTTAGTTCTGAAATCTGCAAAGTTCACACTCCCAGCTGATTGGAGAGCTCTAGCTCTAACAAAGCATGGGGTATGATGGACTTCTGCAGAGAGACCACTGTTATAGATAGCAAGTGTGTTTCTCTGCAGTCTGCTTGAAAAGCACAGACTTGTCTACTCAGTGCCCTCTTAAGAGCATTATACGCTCTCGGGCAATGCAGTGCACTGGGGCCCCGCCTACACAATCACCCACGAGAATAAAAATGCAAATTATCGATAAGGTGATATTTATTGGTACAGCAGTGCCAGGGTCATGACAGCTTCCAAGTTCGGCGGCTGGGTCCGGTGAACACACACACGGATGGGAGTCAGACTTGACTGTCCTGTGTGTTCCGGTTCCTGTGGAGGCGGACAGGCATTCCTGCAGTTGTGGGCTCCCCCTCCATGGTCCAAGTCTGACAGCAGTGCAGGACCGACAGGAGCTTGCCACCTACTAAGTTCAGCAGCAGGATGCATACAGGAGTTGGGACTAATGCTTGGCTGGGTCGCTGGGCAGGTGGGGCCCCCTGAGCAGGTAGAGCCCTTGGGCAACTGCCCAGCTTGCCCATTCGGTAAGACAGCCTTGTGTCTACTCAGACTGTGGCAGCTTGATTAAAGGCAAATTCCATAATTAATGTAATAAATGCAGTCACATTTTTATTTATTTATTTATTTTTTAAATGTGCTGTTACCATATTGTGGCCTGCAGAGTAGATTGCAGGTGCAATGCTTAGGCTCCTGCAGACTCTTCCTCCAGACCCATACTGAGGTACAGACTTTCAGGTATGGGTCTGGAGGAATTAGTCAATGGACTACAAGTGACATGATGTCACCACATTGAGATCTACAAGTTCCTGTGCCTCAGGGGAAGATGGGATTTGTAGTCTATCCATTTATAGATATCTGTGAATGCAGGCTTAGGTTTATATAATACAGGTACTTTTATAGCACAATCCAGGGGCATAACTACAGGGGTTGCAATTGCAACTGGGCCCCATGCTCCAGGGGGCCTGTGCGGCTCCCCTGTACACCTGGATAGGAGGGTCGGCGGGGGCAGCTTGTAGAGAAACCACTGTCCTCCTTTTTCCTCCTGTAGCTGCAGGAGGAAAATGGAGGAGATTGGTTCCTCTGTACGCTGCCCCCGCCACTCCTCCTATCCAGTTCACTTGTGTTCTGCTGTCTCTGGACCCCTGTGTGCTCCCCTGGTCCCCCCCCCCCCTACTGTGCTCTCCCCCCCTCCACTCTGCTCCCTTCCATCTCCTGCAGTCTGCTGCAGGGGTGTGTCACAATAGCAAACCAGGAAGGGGCGGGGGAGTAAATATGTAATTTGTGAGGTCAGGCACTGACAATGTTGGATGAGAAGGTCTGGATTTCAGTCTCCGCTTTAATTCATCCCAAAGGTGTTCTATCAGGTTGAGGTCAGAACTCTGTGCAGGCCAGTCAAGTTCCTCCAGCCCAAACTCGCTAATCTATGTCTTTATGGACAGAGCAGACAGAGGTGACTGACAGTCACCAGCTCTCTGTTCAGGGAACCCTGAAATCCAATCGATCGTGGTGTTTGATTGCTCGGTTCTCAGTTTTAGAGCCAGCACGGGACAGATACAGCATTGGACCGATGCATCCACCTTGGTAAGTATGATTCTGCATAAAAAAAAGTCCATACTTGAGCCGTGCAGATGTATCGCCCTCAGAGCTACTGGTCATCCTGGCCAGCACTGAAATTAACCCTATTTGCCTAACACATATGTTTTCTGGCAGCTAAAAAATTCCCAGTGCATTTCTTCCCCAAAAACTTACAAGGCAGCTGTTTGTCTGCATAAAAAAACACCACTGTGTAAAGAAGTTTGTGTTGTTTGCTGAGAAACAATATTATAAGTAAAAGTCAACGTGGATTCACAAAAGATCGAACTTGTCAAACAAATCTGATTTCTTTTTATGAGGAAGTTGGCACACACTTAGCCAAAAGAGTGGCTGTTACTTTCCAAAACGTTTGACGCAGTTCCCCACAGATGGCTAATATAGTTACATAGTTTATGAAGCTGAAATAAAGACACAGGTCCATCTGGTTCAACCTATGTGTGTATTCATGTGTGATTTCTTTATTCTCTAACAATTCCCATAGATCTATACCAGTGATGGCAAACCTATGGCACGCGTGCCACCTCTGGCACGCAGAGCCCTCTCCGTGGGCACCCAAGCTATAGTTTTCTGAGCAGTTCCGGGCACACAAAAGCTCCACAGAATTCACTGGGAGGAAATAGCGCCCAGTGTCTCAGCACTGTCCCGGCACAGCCCTTCCTCCTCCATATCATCCCACAGCACTTTGACTCAGAGCACAACTCTTTGGAGAAAACGCTGGGGGACCAACTCACAGACCGGCAGAAAGGGTGGTCAATCACCTCCTCCAGCCATGCGATGAACAGCCAATCAACTGGGCAGCCAATCACCTCTCTCATCCAGGGAATGAACAGCCAGTTGACTAGCGTTGGAGGAGAAGTGAGCGTTTGTTTGCCCGGGGGGGTTGCCGAATGCACCCGCTTCGTTCCATTGAGGAGAAAGCCCAGAGATGAGTCCGGAGCTGCTAGTAATGAGCTGTGCCATGTGACCGTGTTCTGTGCTATGGGTGTGTGGGCAGAGGGAGCATGATGGGCTACATGAGTGTCACTGCACCACTGCCGTACCACAGCGGGGGAGGGGGTGGTGAGTTGCAGAGGGGGGACCAGATGTTTGATGGAGAGGAAAGTGTGCCATGAGCTGTATGGAGGGGTGGAATGCATGGTGAGAGGGGGTGCTATGAGTTACATGACGATGTGTAATGTGTAGCTCACTGATGTGATGTGGCCGGAGAACAGAGTTGTGAGCTGAAGAGCGATACATAATATGTACTAGAAATTTACAGTGTGATGGATATGTGCGATGTGCTGCATGGCGATGTGCTGCATGGCGATGGATGTTGGCACTTTGAAATAAATAAGTTAGTTTTGTGTTGCAGTTTGGGCACTCAGGCTCAAAAAGGTTCGCCATCACTGCTCTATACAGTAAAACCTTGGATTCCGAGCATAATTCCTTCCGGAAACATGCTTGTAATCCTTGTAAGCACTCGTATATCAATCATAAGAAATTATGGAAACTCAGATGATTCATTCCACAACCATTCATTTATTTAAAAAAAAATGTAGGTAAGTAGGAATACCTCTGTGGTGAAAAAAAAGTGTCAATAGGGAATGCAGAAGGCAGAATCCAGCAGGAGCTACTGAGTATAAAATAGAAGAGAGGCGCCTCTAAGTGTAGCAATATGGTTACATTTAATGAAGGAACAACATTTAGCAACTCACATGGTTGATGATTAAAAGAGGCACATCTAAGTATTCAGGCATTCGTTGTAAAGCTGTCCACATAGACCGTCCTCCACACCGCCATCAATGCCATCCCTTCCACGCTGCTCTCCAAGAGCGCTTCAAGCCTCGCTTTCAGATCGCTCCACTGCAGGATAGTCTTCCTGTCACGATTGCAGACTGATGGCGGTGTGGAGAACTGTCTATGTGGGCAGCTTTACCCTGGATACCTGCATACTTAGGCTCCATGTACACGGGATGCTGGAAATGGCCGTTTAGGAGCAAGTGGGCGTTTTTTTCAGAAGCCCCTGAACCCATCTACATTTTATCTTATCTGTCCATGTACACCAGGTCGTTTACAGTCATTTGCAGGCAGTTGCGTTCAGGGACTGTTTTTAGAACGCAATTATTTGCGTTCGAACGTGTGTTTCCTGGCGTTTCAAACGCGTCCGAACGTGTCCGAACGCGATGACCCGCGTTTAGCGTTTGCGTTTTTCCATTTTAAAGGGGAATCATTTTTTTGACCTCTAGGAACGGTTCTAAACGCAAACGCCGCTAAACGCGGGTACAAACGCGACCGAACGGACGTTTCAAACGTCCTAAAAATTCCAGCATTCAAAGGGACTTTTAACAACGTCCCGTGTACATGGAGCCTAAGATGTGCCTTTTACATTAACCATGTGAGTTGCTAAATGTTGTAAATTCATTAAATGTATGGAATACAATTAGCATGCCTATTGCACACTACCCACAGCGCTTGCAACACTATAAAAACATGATCAGTATCAATTAATAAAACATTTGGCTACAGTACATAAAAGTGCTAGTGCAAGAGAAGATAGTCCAAAAAAGTCCTTATCACATATATATGAAGTGCATAAAACATATAAGGTGCTCCGTAAAGTCCGTATTAAATATAAATAAGGTGCATAAACATATAAAGTGCTCAGTGAGATTCAGAAGATAAAGGCCTGTACACACATAGTGATTGTCGGCCGTAAATATTCGGCCACCGACTGATCGGCCGATTGTCGGCTTGTTAGTATGATGCTTCCGACAACCGACTGCGACTTTTCGGCCGAACAGAATCTGGTGTGCAGGCATTAAAATTTTTGTTGGCCAACACCAGAATGGCCGATTGTTCCTCAGTCAGTACAGAATTCGGCCGACAAACATCAAATGAGCAAGACTGGGCATGCTCAGAGAAGAAAAAACACACAGAAAGTTAACCATCACATGACATCACTTCTGCAGTCCGCTGTTGTTGGCCGACAAAATTCGTGTGCAGTCTTTAGCGCTTTTCAACCGACAGGACAGCACCGGACAAAAGACGGCCGATCGTTCGGCCGACATTCGGTACGTGTGTACGGGGCTTTAGAAACAAAAAGTCTGTCTGCCAGATTCCTACCCAGTGGGTGAAGGAATAGTAGATGGAAGAAACACCCCGGGCTGTCAATGAGGTAGGTAGATTTCCAACTCACCAGATGTAGTTGATCTTACTTGCTATATAGCAATAAGATCAAAGGAGGCTTATGTGGTCACCATGACCAGGGAGACGTAAATACGCCTCCCTGGTCATGGTGACCACATAAAGTTCAGCATTGGACTCTTTACTTTTTAACCTGTTTAAAATTATATAGAATTTTGGATTAAAAGTACCATTTCAGTCTTTGCAGATGACACCAGGCTATGTAGTAGTGTACTGTCCTTATAGCATGTCTCCAACTAGGGATGAGATTCGAGTTCGAAGCTAAGTTCCCCCGAACATCGATCGTTAAATTGTTCGTAGAATGACGAACAAATGTGCTTCTTCACAGGAAATTCAAGATCCCATAATGCACTGCGTGCGTGCGGCGCGTGCGGTGCGTGCTGTACGTTATGTGATTGGCCAAAGCATGCACCCTGACCTCATGCTTTGGCCAATCAAATGATCTCTGCCATGTTTGGACAAAAGGCAGGCTGTCTTTAGCCAATCATGGCTCAGGGGCTAAGTACACGCCCCCACACTACATAAAAGCTACTCGCGCAGCCGCAGCGTGTAGTGTGATTGTGTGGGGGATGAGACAGGGAGAGGAAAGTGTTTGAGGCAGGCAGAGAATAGTTTTTCTGCAGTTTGTCAGACAGTGCAGTGAGACATTGCTAGCAGTGAGGCAGTTCAGAGATCAGATAGTGAAGTATATTCGGTAGTGCATACCATACAACATATACCATACATAGATCTCTATCTATATATAGGGCTATCAATTACATCATATCTGGTCATTGCGTATTTTATCGGTCACTTGCGTATACCCTATATCCACCACATCTCTATCTATATACAGGTCCTTCTCAAAAAATTAGCATATTGTGATAAAGTTCATTATTTTCTGTAATGTACTGATAAACATTAGACTTTCATATATTTTAGATTCATTACACACAACTGAAGTAGTGCAAGCCTTTTATTGTTTTAATATTGATGAAAACTCATGAAAATCCAAAATTCCTATCTCAAAAATTTAGCATATCATGAAAAGGTTCTCTAAACGAGCTATTAACCTAATCATCTGAATCAACTAATTAACTCTAAACACCTGCAAAAGATTCCTGAGGCTTTTAAAAACTCCCAGCCTGGTTCATTACTCAAAACCGCAATCATGGGTAAGACTGCCGACCTGACTGCTGTCCAGAAGGCCATCATTGACACCCTGAAGCAAGAGGGTAAGACACAGAAAGAAATTTCTGAACGAATAGGCTGTTCCCAGAGTGCTGTATCAAGGCACCTCAGTGGGAAGTCTGTGGGAAGGAAAAAGTGTGGCAGAAAACGCTGCACAACGAGAAGAGGTGACCGGACCTGAGGAAGATTGTGGAGAAGGACCGATTCCAGACCTTGGGGGACCTGCGGAAGCAGTGGACTGAGTCTGGAGTAAAAACATCTAGAGCCACCGTGTACAGGCGTGTGCAGGAAATGGGCTACAGGTGCCGCATTCCCCAGGTCAAGCCACTTTTGAACCAGAAACAGCAGCAGAAGCGCCTGACCTGGGCTACAGAGAAGCAGCACTGGACTGTTGCTCAGTGGTCCAAAGTACTTTTTTCGGATGAAAGCAAATTTTGCATGTCATTCGGAAATCAAGGTGCCAGAGTCTGGAGGAAGACTGGGGAGAGGGAAATGCCAAAATGCCTGAAGTCCAGTGTCAAGTACCCACAGTCAGTGATGGTCTGGGGTGCCATGTCAGCTGCTGGTGTTGGTCCACTGTGTTTTATGAAGGGCAGGGTCAATGCAGCTAGCTATCAGGAGATTTTGGAGCACTTCATGCTTCCATCTGCTGAAAAGCTTTATGGAGATGAAGATTTCATTTTTCAGCACGACCTGGCACCTGCTCACAATGCCAAAACCACTGGTAAATGGTTTACTGACCATGGTATTACTGTGCTCAATTGGCCTGCCAACTCTCCTGACCTGAACCCCATAGAGAATCTGTGGGATGTTGTGAAGAGAAAGTTGAGAGACGCAAGACCCAACACTCTGGATGAGCTCAAGGCCGCTATCGAAGCATCCTGGGCCTCCATAACACCTCAGCAGTGCCACAGGCTGATTGCCTCCATGCCACGCCGCATTGAAGCAGTCATTTCTGCAAAAGGATTCCCAACCAAGTATTGAGTGCATAACTGAACATAATTTTTTGAAGGTTGACTTTTTTTGTATTAAAAACACTTTTCTTATATTAGTCGGATGAAATATGCTAATTTTTTGAGATAGGAATTTTGGGTTTTCATGAGCTGTATGCCAAAATCATCAATATTAAAACAATAAAAGGCTTGCACTACTTCAGTTGTGTGTAATGAATCTAAAATATATGAAAGTCTAATGTTTATCAGTGCATTACAGAAAATAATGAACTTTATCACAATATGCTAATTTTTTGAGAAGGACCTGTATATAGGGCTATCGATTACATCATATCAGGCGATTAAGTACTTTATCGGTCAATTGTGCATACCCTATATCCATCACATCTCTATCTATATATAGGGCTATCGATTACATCATATCAGGTGATCCCGTGTCCAAAAGTTCACCGCAATATCGCAGTCCTGCTATAAGTTGCTGATCACCGCCATTACTCATAAAATAATTAAATAAAGAAAAATTAATACATATATATCATAGTTTGTAGACGCTATACATTTTGCACAAACCAATCAACTTGTTGGGATTTTGTTTTTTACCAAAAACATGTAGCAGAATACATATTGGCCTGAATTTATGAAGAAATTGGATTTAACATTTTCTATTGGATATGTTTTATAGCAGAAAGTAAAATATATATATATATATATATATATATATATATATATATATATATATATACTGTACAGTATACTGGTATATATATTTATATATATATTTTTTTTATTTTATTTTTTTCAAAATTGTCGCTCTTTTTTTGTTTATAGCGCAAAAAATAAAAACCGCATAGGTGATCAAATACCACCAAAAGAAAGCTCTATTTGTGGGAAAAAAATGACATACATTTTATTTGTTTACAGCGTCGTGCATGACCGCGCAATTATCAGTTAAAGTAACGCAGTGCCAAAAAGCAAAAAATGGCCTGATCATTTGGGGGGGGGGGGGGGGGTAAATCTTCTGGAGGTCAAGTGGTTAAAGAATTTTAATTGAGCAAAGTTAACTTTAAAAGATTTGCAGCCTATGAACTCAGTAAAGGATCTATGATGCCTGTGTTCTCATGTCATATCCTTTACCAGCCTAAAAGTCAAGAAAAGTGTAAAGAAATGAATGTCAAGTCAAGAAATTAATGTCAAACTGTCTGAATAAACATTTAAAATAATTTACTTGGTAGTGCGGGGTCTGATGCTGAGGTGTATATTCCATTGATTCCATCAAAACTCAATTTTTTGGCCCCTATGTAAGAAATTATGTTCGGAATGTTGATATCAAAAATTTATCAGGACTGACCCGTATCCAGAGATTAATGTACAGGAATGTTCAGCTAATAAAACACTTCAAAGCAACTTCAAAGTAAACACAACAATACATTATTTCTTCCCAGGAAGATGAAGAGGAACCTTCATCTTCGAGGACGGAGACAAAAATGACTAACATGATGGTTTCATTATGTTTTAATCTTTGATATTACATTTATATCCCCAAGGACAAACACATTTTACTGTGTTACACAGTTTGAATTTTTAAATCTCTTTTTGTAAGACAAAGTTCATCTAAAAGGTTGGTGGTAGCTATTCCTAACACCGTAGTAGGAGAAAGTTAAAAGGTAACTCCACTTTCGTGGGGAAAAAAATAGCAAATAAAGAAAGAACAAAATCGCGTATACATTTGTGACACAAATCATATTATAATTGAATGTTATTAAAAATGACCTTTCCTTTTCAATCTGCAGCTGTTGTCATTTTCTGAAAATGCAATGCAATATGGCCACCTGGAGCTGTTCTGTACATAGAATGTATACTGACCACACCCCAGAAACATCATTTCCTGATGTGTGATTGGCTCACCAATTTTCCCAGAAGTCTGCCTAAGATACAAGTCAGATTTCTGGCATCCCCTGCAACAAAAATGTCATTTGTGGTGAGATACTTCCAATAGGAACACGTCTAAAGGGATGCAGGCCCAGCAGCTTTCCTCATTAGAGCCCTGCAGCTGCCACAGCTGATAGATAATTATGAAACCACTCCCATTTGTCCCACTCAGCACAGAGGAACAAACAGGGATTTCTTCAGAATAACAAAAGATAGGAATCTGCAACAAAGTTTGTTAAAATCCTTGTAATGTACAGAGATCACCCAGAGGGGAATGTTTTTTTCTCAACAAAAGTGGAGTTACGCTTTGAAGCAATTTTTTTTTTTACATTTTGGATAGAGTAAAGGAGGGTTATAACCCCTGTAATGTTTATTTTTGCCATCTGTGTCCCATTGGGGAGATTTCCAAATACGGCAGCTGCTCACTTTTAATACACTGCTCAAAAAAATCAAAGGAACACTTTTTATT
This sequence comes from Pelophylax lessonae, assembly GCF_965119305.1. Lineage (NCBI taxonomy): Eukaryota > Metazoa > Chordata > Amphibia > Anura > Ranidae > Pelophylax > Pelophylax lessonae. The sequence continues at coordinate 644,319,237 of NC_138770.1, read as the reverse complement.
CAGAGTATGGCATTAGGTCAATTAAACTCCTGGGAAATTGATCTGGTCAGTTAAGTAGCAGAGGGGGTTGTTATTCAGTGTCAGCTGCTTTGATGTTAATGAAATAAACAACAGGTGCACTAGATGGGCAACAATGAGACAACCTCCAAAACAGGAATGGTTTTACAGGTGGAGGACATTACATTTTTTCCCAACTCATCTTTTCTGACTGGTTTTCACTATTTTTTGCATTTGGCTGGGGTCAGTGTCACTACTGATAGCACGAGGCGATACCTGGACCCTATAGAGGTTGCACAGGCAGTCCAACTCCTCCAGGATGGCACACCGATACGTGCCATTGCCAGAAGGTTTGCTGTGTCCCCCAGCACAGTCTCAAGAGCATGGAGGAGATTCCAGGAGACAGGCAGTTACTGTAGGAGAGCTGGACAGGGCCATAGAAGGTCCTTAACCCATCAGCATGGCCAGTATCTGCTCCTTTGTGCAAGGAGGAACAGAATGAGAACTGCCAGAGCCCTACAACATGACCTCCAGCAGGCCACTGGTGTGAATGTCTCTGACCAAACAATCAGAAACAGACTTCATGAGGGAGGCCTGAGGGCCTGACGTCCTCTAGTGGACCCTGTGCTCACTGCCCAGCACCATGGAGCTCCATTGGCATTTGCCATTGAAAATCAGAATTGTCAGGTCCGCCACTGGTGCCCTGTGCTTTTCACAGAAGAGAGAAGGTTCCCCCTGAGCGCATGTGACAGACGTGAAAGGGTCTGGAGAAGCCGTGGAGAACGTTATGCTGCCTGTAACATTGTTCAGTATAACCGGTATGGTGGTGGGTCAGTGATGTTCTGGGGAGGCAAATCCATGGAGGGACACACAGCCCTCTACAGGCTAGACAATGGCACCCTGACTGCCATTAGGTATCGGGATGAAATCCTTGGACTCATTGTCAGACCTTACGCTGGTTCAGTGGGTCCTGGGTTTCTCCTTCATATGGTGAGAGTATGCATCCAGCTCCTCCTGAAGAATGAAGGAATTAATACCATTGAATGGCCCCCAGGCTTGTCTGACATAAATCCAATAGAACACCTCTGGGACATTATGTTTTGGTCAATCTGACGCCGCCAGGTTGCACCTCAGTCTATCCAGGAGCTCAGTGATGCCCTGGTCCAGATCTGGGAGGAAATACCCCAGGACACCATCTGTCGTCTCATAGTAAAATGCCCCGACATTGTCAGGTATGCATACAAGCACGTGAGGGCCATACAAACTGCTGAGTACCATTTTGAATTCCTGCAATGAAATTTCAGCAAAAAGGACTCGCCTGCTGCATCATTTTTTCACTTTGATTTTCGGGGGTGTCAGCCCTCTGTAGGGTGATAATTTCAATTTCCATCAAACAATGTGGCATCCTTTCGTTCCTAACACATTACCCAGTCCATACCCGTACAGATATCCAGCATGAGATTTTTCCTCATTGAGATCTGATGTGTTTTCAAAGTATTCCTTTAATTTTTTTGAGCAATGTAGGACACTTACCTATCCAGGTATCCCGTGATGTCGGCACTCCTAGGGAATTCGTCAGTCGGCTTCAGATGCAGGCTCTGGCATCTGTAGTAAGATAAACAGGAAGTAAGATAAACAGGAAGTGAAGCCTTGCGGCTTCACAGCTTGCTTCCTACTATGTATGCGCATGCGCGAGTCGTGCTGAGCTTTCTGAATGGTCCTGCTGTCTTCTCTATGTATCCCAGAAGGCAGCAGGGGGAAGGAGGAGAGGCCGGAAATGTTGTAGATTGCCAAGGGGTGATCTTACCCGGAAATGGGAGCGGGTAGCTGTCAAAACCAAGTACCCACTCCCCCCCCCAAAAAGTTCCAAATGTGGCAGTGGAGGGTGCAAACAAGAGGAGCTTCCCTTTTTGGATGGAACTCTCTTTTAAGGGAATCTTTTTGGGACCCCCAGGTCACCGGAACTAGTGCCCCATTGAATGATTTCCCCCATATTACTTTTTTTGGGGGAGAACCCAAAATTTTGGATTTTCTTTTACTTTTACTTTCAATGATAATGGTAAACAGGAGAAATAGAGAGGGTGAATCACTCTAATGGGGACACAGACGGCAATAAAAACTGACAGGTGTTCTAATCCCTCTCCACTCTATCCAAAACTTTAAAAAGAGTTTTGCCTTTAGTTATACTTGAGGGCAGGTTGGATAAAAATCGATGATTTTTTTAAAAAATTAACAAAATCAATTTTTTTAAATTTAAATCAGATTTTTTTTTATTTAAATCTAATTTTTTTTAATTTTTATCAAATGTATTTTATTAAAATGCTTTTAGTGTAAAATCTATCTAAAGATAGTTTTCTATTTAAGATAAAATACAGTAATAATTTAGTTTATTCAGTATGAAATGGAGCTTAGTTATTTAGCATTAGGCTGTATATGCTGCAATATATACATTTTTGGTAAACTTATTCAATGAATCCAAGCTCTGCAAGCTGAGATAACATTGATGCATTCACACAATTTCACAGTAACTACCAGCAAGAATGAATCCTTACATTTAAAGAGCACTTGTCACTTCAGATCCATCATGGCAGCGCCTGTTAGCGGGCATCCACTCACCTGCTGCTGCCACGTCCCCCACCTTGTTGTGTCGCTGCCGCATCACCAACCATCCCATTAACCACTTTAAAACCGGAGGATTTTCCTGCTTAATGACCAGGCCACTTTTTTCAACTTGGCACTGCGTGACTTTAACTGACAATTGCATGGTCATGAAATGCTGTACCCAAACAAAATTTACGTCCTTTTTTTCCCACAAACAAAGCTTTCTTTTGGTGGTATTTTATCACCTCTGCGCTTTTCATTTTTTGCAATATTAATAAAACAATAGCGAAAATTTTGCGGAAAATTTACATTTTCTATTTTGACAGTTTAAAAATATCCAATATATTCAATTTTTGTCATATATTTAGGCCAAAATGTATTTAGCTACATGTCTTTGACAAAAAAATTCTCAATGAGCGTATTTTTAACCACTTTAAGACCGGAAGATTTTACCCCATTCCTGACCCGGCCATATTTTGCGATTCGGCACTGCGTTACTTCAACGAACAATTGCGCGGTCGTGCGACCCTGTACCCAAATTAAATTTATGTCCTTTTTTCCCCCACAAATAGAGCTTTCTTTTGGTGGTATTTGATCACCTGTGGGATTTTAAATTTTTTAAAAAAAGAGCAACAATTTAAAAAAAAAACAATATTTTTCACATTCTGATATATAACATTCCCCAAAAAAAATTTACAAATAGAATTTTTTTAACATTTTAGGCCAATTTGTTTTCTGCTACATATTTTTGGTGAAAAAAAATCACAATAAGCGTATTTTGATTGGTTTGCGCAAAAGTTATCGCGTTTACTAACTACGGGAAAGATTAGTAATTTTTATTGTTTATTTTTTTTTTTACTAATAATGGCGGCGATCTGTGATTTTATGCTGGACTGCAACATTGCGGCGGACAGATCGGTGTATTTTTGACACTTTTGGGGGGACCAGTGACATTACTACAGTAATCAGTGCTAAAAATATGCACTGTTACTGTAATAATGACACTGGCAGGGAAGGGGTTAACACTGTTGGTGATCAAGGGGTTAAATGTGTGCCTCATGCTTACTGACGTGTGTGGGGGGAGGGGGTTGTGTGACACAGACACAGATTGCAGGTTCAGCTATGCTTAATCCTGTGATCTGTCCCTGCCTGTCACAGAGGAGATCCGCCCGCTTTGTTAACACAAAGGGCGGATTTCCTCAGTCTTCCCCGATGATCGGGGAAGAGCGGCGGTGATCACTGCATCTCCTCCCCTGGACCGACTCCCGCTAAGTCTAAACAAAGAGGGAGTGAGCCTCCGGCGGCACACGCGCGCCGCCGAGAGAGGCAGGAATCTGGTGATGTAGGTCCACATCGCCAGACCCAGGGCTGCCACCTTGCTGCAGTAGCAGCAACGTGAGCAGTCCGGAAGGGGTTAAAGTGAATAGGACTGTCGGTGAGTCAACAGCGGGTCAGAGGAGGAGCCGCTGTGGGACAGAGATGACAGTTGATTTTTAAAAATGCTGATTTAAATCGACTTGATTTAAATCAAATCCACCCTGCTTTAGTGTAAAAAATGGCAGCCAGGAATGGCCTTACTCATGGTAAGGTCAGTCGTAGCTGAAACATGTCATCACTGTTGCATCTGTGACTTTTACCCGGGTGTCTAAAAAAGAAGAAGTATTATTATCCCAAGGGCGGGTTCCCCTCACTCACATTCGACTCGAACACACAGCCCATCCCTAGCCACGAAGAATGAAGGCAGTTCTGAAGGCAAAAGGGGGCCCAGCCCGATACTAGCAAGGTGTACCTAATAAAGTGACCGGTGAGCAGGGGAGGACTGGGCCAGGGGGCAGGGGGGCAATTGCCCCCTGGGCCGCTCTGATGCCCCGTAAAAGGCTGCACTGCTTCTGCCACAGACATGTCTAAAGGATTCCTGGTGAAGAGAAGTAAAGAATTCCTACCGCTGACCTACTGCGTGCGGGATGAAGACAAGCGCAGTCCTCCCCCCCAGCATGGATGGTGTAAACTGTGTCTGAGCAGAGGTCGGTTCCATGCCCCACTGGAATCTCTTCTGCCCCAGCCAGCCCCAATCGAGCTGTCCCAGCTCCCCCCAACTGCCCCCCGCTGGCCAGGTCGGGAACCTGGATTCAGTCGGTAATTACAGAGTACCTGGAGCAGAGCTTCAGCTTGGAATGGGGGTCAGGAGGATTGGGAGAGTGGAAGGGGGGGGGCTGAGGGAAAGGGGGAGGGGAGCACCATGGGCCTCCGGTTTGTACTTGCCCCCTGGGCCGAAAGTTGCCAGTCTGCCCCTACCGGTGAGTGTGTATATATTTATGCATAAACTTATTTTTTATTTTTGTATACATGAATTTGAATTCATTTTAGGCTAAAATATATTTATTTGATCCGATTGAGTATAAATAGAAAGCAAGTTGCAGTAAATCTGCAAAGGACAGGCGACACAGGATTACTGGTGCTCGGCTATGTACTTCTGATATTTGTAGCTCACCCTGGAGGGAAAGGTGACATTAAATACGTCTGTCTTTTATTTACCAACTGCATGGTGAAACAGGACACACATATTCCGCTGAAAGGAAAGGTGAAAGGTTCGCTCACTAATATACAGCTAGTTGACAGCCTGGCTCTGAGCGATATAAAACTGCCCATGGCGACAGATACATAGCAATGGTGAAAAGTACAGACCCTTCATTACAAGATACAGGAGGCTGACACACCGGCCCCATTGTAAATGTGAAATATTATATTTGTCTTTATACCCAGATGATGCTTGGAGTATAGAATGTTGGCATGTCAATACTGAACAAACTAAATTATTTAAAAATGCAAAGAGCGTTGATAATATAAAATGTTTTGTAACTTAGCACAACCAATTAGATTTTAATTTGCTGCAGGAAAACCAGTGAATTGATTTCTGATTGGCTGCTGTATCTCCTGGCTAGAAAGTAAAAAGACATCTTGCAGACAGCAAAAATAACATGATGGGGACTTCTTCCATTCCCTACTTAACATTTGTTGCTTTGCATCTCATTGTGTAATATATGATGAATGTTGTTTAAAAGGTGAAATTTAGTATGCTTATATTTTGACCCCCTTCCCCGCAATCAACAGGCAAATTACACCTTGCATCACTGAGTCTCTGTGCCTCTCTATGCAATGCAGGCAGATCGTTGTTAGTGTCAGTGGAAGGAATAATGCCCCATTATTGGTATCCGTGGGGGGAATAATGTCCCATTATTGGTGTGATTGGGAGGAATAGTGCCCCATCATTAGTATCAGTGGAGGGAATAGTGTCCCGTTGTTCATGTTAGTGGGAGGAATAGCGCCCCCATTGTTGGTGTCAATGGAAGGAATAGTGCTTCATTATTGGTATTCGTGGGATGAATGGAGCCCCATCTTTGGTATCATTTAGAAGAATAGTGCCCAGTTGGAAGAATAATGCCCAAACATTGGTATCAGTGGGAGGAATAGTACCCCATAATTGATATCAGTGGGGGTATTCGTCAGAGGAATAGTGCCCCATGGTTGGTATCAGTGGGAGAAATAGTACCCCATCATTGATATCAGTGGGGGTATTAGTCAGAAGTATAATGCCCCATAATTGGTATCAGTGGGAGGCATAATGCCCCATTGTTAGTATCAGTGGGAGGAAGAGTGCCCCATGGTTGGTATACGTAGGAGTATTAGTCAGAGTAATAGTGCCCCATGGTTGGTATCTGTGGGAGGAATAATGCCTCATGGTTGGTATCAGTGGGAGGAATAGTGCCCTATCATTGATATAAGTGGGGGTATTAGTCAGAGGAATAGGGCCCCATGGTTGATATCAGTGGGAGGAATTGTGCCCCATGGTTGGTATCAGTGGGTGGAATAGTGCTCCATCATTGATATCAGTGGGGGTATTAGTCAAAGGAATAGGGCCCCATGGTTGATATCAGTGGGAGGAATTGTGCCCCATGGTTGGTATCAGTGGGTGGAATAGCGCCCCATCATTGATATCAGTGGGGGTATTAGTCAAAGGTATAATGCCCCATCACTGGTATCAGTGGGAGGAATAGTACCCTATCATTGATATCAGTGGGGGTATTAGTCAGAGTATTAGTGCCCTAGGGTTGGTATCAGTGGGGGGAATAGTGCCCCATAGTAGGTATCAGTGGGAGGTATAGTGCTCCATCATTGATATCAGTGGCACTCCCCATGGTTGGTTTCAGTGGGAAGAATAGTGCCCCAGGGTTGGTATCAGTGGGAGGAATAGTGACCCATGGTTGGTATCAGTGGGAGGAATAGTGACCCTTGGTTGGTATCAGTGGGAGGAATAGTGACCCATGGTTGGTATCAGTGGGAGGAATAGTGACCCATGCATGGTTGGTATCAGTGGGAGGAATAGTGGCCCATATTGATATCAGGGCTGGTATTAGTCAGAGGAATAGTGCCCCAAAGTTGGTACCAGTGGGAGGAATGGTGCCCCATTGTTGGTGTCCATGGCAGCTATAGAGCCTTGTATCAGTGGGAGGAATAGTGCCCCAGAGGCCAGATAAAGGAAAGCAAAGGGCCACAGTTTGGAATTCACTGTTATAGAGTCTTATAGGGATTATGCTTTGCAGCCACATGTTATCCTGATGGAGCCACAGAGACATTATGAGGAATCCATGTGTGTTCAGCTTTCATCACTGTATGCATGGCTTTTGCCATCCTGAACCAGTTTTGCATTATTGGACGGAACTTTGAGCCTGTTTTATAAACTGCAAGTTACAGTTTACTCTTTGTCTGATCATTTGGCCAATTACCTATTCTGTTAAAAAAATATATACTGCTCTTCAGAATATCAATGAAAGAATATGATTGGCTATGCTAGGTAACCGGAATAGTTTTTATTACAACCACCTTTCTCAATGAGACCCTCTCTCCTGCATAGAGGAAGGCAGCTTGATGAGTTAATAGGCATCTCGCTGGCTACAGAACCGGCTCACCCTCGTGTACTCTTGAATTTCTGGTAATTAACATTATAGAACTAATACTTCACTTTTATATTTGCAGGATCTAAACACAGATCCCTGTCGGTATAACCTCAGCGCACGCCCTGTGGATGTTTACCCTTGCAAGTAAGTCAGAAATATTGGATGTGAGCCATTTTGTAAAAGCTATATTTGCCTGAATATTTCCTTTTCATATCTTCTCCAATGCTAAGTTTAGACACACGAGAAACTCTTAATATTCTTTTGGGTGGCGAAGGCAGAAGCTTTCTGCAGGTAAATCCAAAACTACCTTGTGGTATTATTTATATTTTACACAGCATGGTTGCCACCTATCAGAATTATGTGTCTAATATTACTATTACTACTACTAAGGGTTTCATAGCACTGCAGGGACACAATTTAAAGAATACACTTACTTTATAAGGTAAATGATAAGGATAACAATAAAAATAATAAAAGGATAACAATGAAAGTAAATCTAAGTCCAATAACCTAAATGATTTAACATCATTAATATATTATTGATGTTATTATTAATATTATATTATCATATATACTGTATATATTATATACTACTATATTACAATATATACTGCATATATAAATAAATAAATATATATATATATATATATATATATATATATATATATATATACAGTATCTCACAAAAGTTAATACACCCCTCACATTTGTATAAATATTTTATTATATCTTTTTACGTGACAACACTAAAGAAATGACACTTTCCTACAATGTAAAGTAGTGAGTGTACAGTTTGTATAACAATGTAAATTTGCTGTCCCCTCAAAATAACTCAACACACAGCCATTAATGTCTAAACCGTTGGCAACAAAAGTGAGTACACCCCTAAATGAAAATTTTAAAATTGGGCCCAAAGTGTCAATATCTTGTAGCCACAATTATTTGCCAGCTCTGCCTTAACCCTCTTGGGCATGGAGTTCACCAGAGCTTCACAGGTTGCCACTGGAGTCCTCTTCCACTCCTCCATGATGACATCAGAGAGCTGGTGGATGTTAGAGACCTTGAGCTCCACCACCTTATGTTTGAGGATGCCCCACTGATGCTCAATAGGGTTTAGGTCTGGAGACATGCTTGGCCAGTCCATCACCTTTACCCTCAGCTTCTTTAGTAAGGCAGTGGTCGTCTTGGAGGTGTGTTTGGGGTCGTTATCATGTTGGAATACTGCCCTGCAGCCCAGTCTCCGAAGGGAGGGGATCATGCTCTGCTTCTGTATGTCACAGTTCATGTTGGCATTCATGGTTCCCTCAATGAACTGTAGCATCTGTTGGCTGAGAGACATAATAATATTGTCGCTAATACAATTACTACAAATAATAATAATGTTTCCTCAAGCATATTTTTAAATGAGCCCTAAAAAAAAAATATTCTGATCTCTTGTTCATTGTTAAAACTCAGACAAGACTGACATCACTCTCATTAGAACCCAGCTTGGCACCACCATGGCTAGACCTTATCTTGGTGTGATGTCAAGGGGCCTCTTTAATTTATTGCTTGAGAAAGTCTGTGCTGAGACTTTAAAATTGTCTATAAGAAACCTTACCCAAGGACAACGAACTTACATTCACCTCATGACAAAATGGCTGCTAGGCTGCCCAATATAACAATATGTATAAAATAATATGTATGGACCTTATATGATTCCTTTTTAGCCCCAATAGTCCTGACAACCCCACAGATTCTCTATGGGGTTTAGGTCAGACAAGTTTGCTGGCCAATCAAGTACAGAGATAACATGATCATTAAACAAGGTATTGTTACTTTTGGCAGTGTGGGCAGGTGCCAAGTCCTGCTGAAAAATGAAATCAGCATCTCCATAAAGCTGGTCAGCAGAGGGAAGCATGAAGTGCTCTAGAATGTCCTAGTAGAGGGCTGCAATAACTAAATAAAATACAGTGGACCAGCACCAGCAGATGACATGGCTCCCCAAATCATCATTTGGAAATCAAGGTCCAAGAGTCTTGAGGAAGAGTGGAGAAATTCTGTCAGGGACTCAATACCCTGTGCAGGCGCACTGGCGTCGCTAACCGGCGAACGCCTATGCGCATGCGCTGAGGCTACCTTGGTAGAGTTCGAGGCTACCTTGGTAGAGTTCGGGGCTACCTTGGTAGAGTTCGAGGCTACCTTGGCGGAGTTTGAGGCTACCTTGGTGGAAGTTCGAGGCTACCTCGGTAGAATTCGAGGCTACCTCGGCAGAGTTCGAGGCTACCTCAGTGTAGTTCGAGGCTACCAAATTGGCGCCAAAACGGCCTATTTAAACACAGCTGTCACTCTAGGTGATTGCTGTGTTGTCTTCAGCTCTCCTGTATCCTGTGCCTGTTATATCTGCTGTTCCTGTTTACCTGACCCGGCTTGTCTTTGGTTTCTGATTACCTGCTGCCCGCCCTGACCATGGCTTGTCCTGACTATCCTCCTGTCTCGTCCTGATCTGTTTACCTGCTACCGGCTATTGGTCCTGGACCTGTTCCTGGCTCTCCCAGGGAATCCGGGGGGCCGTGACCTGGTGTTAGCAAGCAGCCAAGTCCATCCCCACCATCTGGGGCCCTGGTGAAAACCGGCTAACACTTAGACTCCGCGCCTCTGGTGAACCTGTGCCACGCCAGTTACCCGGTAAGCCACTCCTCTTACGTCAGCCTCTGCCACGTTACCCCGTGACAAATCCAAGTTGCATGAGGTCCAGTGTGAAGTTTCCACAGTCCGTGATGATTTTGGAGCCATGTCCTCTGCTGATGTTGGTCCACTTTGTTTTATCAAGTCCAAAGCCATAATCATCAAAATTAAAAGAAAGAAATGCTGGAAATATATCACTCCGTGTGTAATGCAACTACATAAAATGTATAAGTTTCAATTTTTGAATTGAATTACTGAAATAAATCACCTTTTTATGTTATTATAATTTCATGAGATGCATCTGCATATAGCATAGCTAGCAACAGGGCACCAGTAATCTTTTTAATCGCATAGGTGCAAAATTTGCTCAAAGTGCATGTGTAAGAACAAAATCACAACAGCGGCGCTACATATAAATGCAAATGAGTCCACAATAATATCAGTGAAAGCACTGCTGTTGCAGCTTGCACTCCCAAGCTAATAAGAGTTCCGTAAACAGTTCAATACCCCATGAATTGGTTTTATCAGGGTACCCCAAGACCTGCACATTATTTTAAAAGATCCTCTAGTGTAGAAAGGTTGAGAAAGGTGCTCTGTTGTCTCTTATTCTCTGCTATTGTGCACCTGTGTATAAACTGCTAACATGGATGTGAAAATTATTTCAAGGGTTCATGTAGGGTAAAAAGGTTGAGAAAGGCTTCTCTATTGTCTTTTCTGCTATTGTGCACCTGTGTATGTACTGCTAACACGCCATGGGTGGTGTGTCTCTTATTTTCTACAGGCACTTCATGTTTCGTTCTGTGGTTCAGAGATTTCCATCCATCTACTTTATTCCAGTAAGTGTAATCAGAGAGACATACGTAATGGTGGTAAAGACCATAAGCTCACTGGTAGAGGCACCGTTGCTTCCAAGGCACCATCCCTACTTCAGCTGTGTTTTTCAGTAGGTAATGGATCACTGCAATTACAAGCCAAACCTTTCACCCAAACCATGGCTTGCTTAGCAGAATATGGCAAGTTTCCTGCTTGCTCAGCTTCTGATTGGTACTCGTTGGCTGTCAACCAGGAGGTAATAGTAGAGTGACTTGTGATGCTCTTTATAATCCTTTGGGCTCTGCATCTCTATAACATTTACTTGACATTTAAAACAGGAAGCAATGCTTTTTAGAAGTACATTTGTAGATTATGTAAGGATTCATTTAACAAATACAAAAAAAAAACACTAGTGTAGACATGTCACACAGCAGAGGTATTGCCCCTGGTTCTTAACCACTTTCAGACCAGAGGATTTGGCTGCTCAATGACCAGGCCCTGTTTTGCGATTGGGCACTGCGTGACTTTAATGGACAATTGCGCGGTCCTGCGACGCTGTACCCAAATGAAATTGATGTCCTTTTTTTTTCCACAAATAGAGCTTTCTTTTGGTGGTATTTGATCACCTGTGCGATTTTTATTTTTTGCGCTATAAACAAAAAAACAGCGACAATTTTGAAAAAATAACAATATTTTTCACATTTTTTTTATATGAAATTCTCAAAAAAAATGTAAAAATCAAAATTTTTTAACATTTTAGGCCAATTTGTTTTCTGCTACATATTTTTGGTAAAGAAAATCGCAATAAGAGTATTTTGATTGGTTTGCGCAAAAGTTATTGCATATACTAACTATGGGAAAGATTTATGTCATTTTTATTGTTTTTTTATTTTACTAGTAATGAAGGCGATCTGCGATTTTTTTTTTTTTTGCGGAACTCTGACATTGCGGCGGACAGATCGGACCCCTGACTGACATTTTTGACACTTTTGGGGGTACCAGTGACATTACTACAGTAATCAGTGCTATAAATATGCACTATTACTGTAATAATGACACTAGCAGGGAAGGGGTTAACTTTACTGGTGATCAAGGGGTTAAATGTGTCCCTAGGGGCGTGATTCTAACTGTCAGGGGGCGTGGCTTGTGAAGTAATCACAGAGACAAGCGATCCTATATAGCAGGATCACATAGCCTCTGTGATCACTTCAGGAAGAATGACAGACGGCTGTGTTTACATCAGCCGTCTGTCTTTCTCCCTCAGCTGCGGGAGATTGCGAGTGGCCGGCGGCCATCGGAGCCGCCGGTCACACACGCTGGCTCCCCAGCTGACGAGCAGGGGCAGGAGCGTGCCTCCAGCGGCGCGCGATCGCCCCTAGCTCCACCCAGGCGAGCGCCGTACATGTACGACGCTTTGCCTGGGAGCGCCAGACTGCCGCCGTACAACTGCGGCAGCTGGTGCGGAAGTGGTTAAAGAGGAACTTTACCCATAACAACTTGATAAAAAAATAATATTCTTTAGCAAGGAACATACATTCCACATTAATAATCATGCCACCAAAATTAGTGTGCACTCTAAATGGCCTCCAGCATTGCTCCTGTTTCTTCTTGCCCAAAGCTGCCATCTTTCTGAAGCCCAGAGCCCCTAAACAGCAGTAAATCATAAAGCGAAACTTAACGGTTTAACAAAACAGTTCTATTCCTGGATCATCGGGATTATTAACTGTCACGTTTACTTGGGTCCTCATTTGCTTGGGTGTCATAACTGATCACATGTGCAGCTCTATGACAAATGCAGATCAAACAGAAGCAGCTTCCTTGGCTGTAAAGGATAGGAGGGTTTAATTCTGCTTTAAAGCTGTCAGCAGATCAGCCTCTACTAACTCGACAGTGCCTAAAAAAAAAAAAAAAAAAAAGAGAGAGCAACTGAGCATGTGCAGAGCAGGGTGAGACAGAGTATTACTGGATTTTAAACAGTATAGACACTTATTTGTAATGTTATACATAGCTATACCTCTAAAAGGGACCAGCATGAAGTGATCTAGCAGGACTTAATTTTCTGACTAAAGTTCCACTTTCAAGATAGTCTGTCACTTTGCCCATAAGGAGCAGGCCAATAGAGGACTAGTAGAAGAAGCTCTTTTAATACATCATAAGGACCTCTGCTCATGGCCATCAGATTCAGAAACTAGACAAATACTTGCTTGTGCTTCTGAGTTGCACTGACTTGTTTTTTTAACTTGTTTGATTTGCCTTATTGACTTGCTTTAAACTGCTTCTGGTTTATTGGGGTTGCTTTCACCCTTACAGGGCAGCCATCAGAACCCCTTACATAGCTTTAGGCCTGGGCCCCTCCAGGCGTGACAACCAACATTCTCCAGGGGGCGTCCCACCAAATCCGTCCACTAGCCATCCCACCGAGTCCTTCAGTGCACCCACTTTTATTTTAACATTCTTACAACTTAATATATGAAAATAATCCAATCCAGCAGAGACATCTCAATATATTCAGCAACAAGACATCCTAATCCAGCAAAGAGACATCCCTTCGGCTGCATCGGCTTATTTTGCGGCCGTCCTTCTTTAGCAATTTCTAGTTACTACAGCAACAACAACTCAATCTCATTGGTTGGGCCTGGGCGGGCAGGCCTCTCGGGAACCTGGGGCCACCTACATCTGCATGGGCTGCCCCCCCCCTAATGGCAGCCCTGCACCCTTACATTGACTTTTATGGGAAAGAAAATCAGCTCAGGCACAAACTATAGCCATAAGGTTGTGAGCTTAAAGTACAGCTGAAGACTAAAGTATTTTACTACTGGATTAGACCCCCTGTCCATTTTTATTGCTGTCTGTGCCCCCGTTAGGAAGATTTATACTCTCTATTTGTCCTGTTTACGATTATCATTGAAAGTGAAAGCAGAAGAAAAGCCCAAATTTTGGGGTTGCCCCCAGAAAAACAATAGAGGGGAAATCTTCCAATGGGGACCCTAGTTCTGGTGACCTGGGGGTTCTAAAGGGATTCCCTTAATTTGCAGGGATTTCCTCTCACTTCCTGTTTTGGCTATGGGACAGGAAGTGAAGGGAAATCTCTGCAATGGGACACATAAGGCAAAAACTAAACTGGTTATAACCCTCTCTTATTCTATACAAAATGAAAAAAAAAAGTTTTGCCTATAGTTCTACTTTAACCAATCGTAAAACTTACATATGGCTTTTTTCCACTGCAAGTACCGGCTCGGCTCCACTTGGCCTTGCTTGGCCCTGCTTGGCTCTGTTTGGTTTTCCACTGCATGGTACCGCATGGTACGGTGTTGGAACGGTTCGGTACGGTTTGGTACGGTTTGCTTTTCCACTAAAGTAAAGTGGGTGGGATAACAACGATTCTCTGACCAATCAGTGGCTAGTAGTGACAAACATTCAAGGCTGCATGCAAAGGATTGTGGGATATGGTACCGGTACGGCCCTCTTGGAACCACAACTGAGGTGGTACTGTTTAAGAGAGCCATTCGGTTCCATGTAGTGGAAAAGCGCCCCCGTACCATACCGTACCGACCCGTTCTAAGTCCAACACCGTACCATGCAGTGGAAAAGCACAAAAGCGAGCCGAACCGTTCGGTTCCATGCAGTGGAAAAGCACCATTATACAGCGGCAAGGCGGCTCTGCTGTGCAGGATCACATACTTAGTACGTGCTCCTGCACTTCCAGGTCTGGGGCACACATGCGTGACCCATTCCCACTGTTATTATACACAGTGGGAGCTGATCTGCGGGTACCGCGGACTCGATGTCCTCTGGCACCTACTGATCATTAGGCAGAGAGCCAGGACGGCGTTCTGCCTATGTAAACAAGGTAGATTGGCTTTCTGTCAGTAGGGAAGGAATTGATCCTGTATCTCTGCTAAGCAGGAACATGGATCAATGCCTTCCCCCAGTAAAAGCACAGTACACAAGCACTGGCTAGGCACACATTTAACCCTTTGATCGCCCCTGATGTTAACCCCTTCCCAGACAGTGTCATTAGTACACTGACAGTGCATATTTTAAGCACTGATCTATGTATTAGTGTCACTGGTCCTCAAAAAGTGTCAAGTGTCAGTCAGTGTCCGATTTTTATTTCCTGCCACAATATCGCAATCCCGCTATAAGTCGCTGATCGCTGCCAATACTAGTAATAAATAAAATAAGTAAATAAAAATTCCATAAATATATCCCAGTTTGTAGACGCTATAGCTTTTGTGCAAAACCAATCAATATACACTTACTGGGATTTCTTTTTTTTTACCAAAAATATGTAGCAGAATACCTATTAGCCTAAATGAGGATTTTTTTTTTTTTTATTGGATATATTTTATAGCAGAAAGTAAAATATATTGTTTTTTTTTTTGTTTTTTTTAACCACTTTACCACTAGAGCATTTTGCTGTCTTACGTCTGGGCCACTTTTTGCGATTCGGCGCTGTGCGAATTTAACTGACAATTGCGCGGTCGTGCGACGCCGTACCCAAACGAAATTGACGTCCTTTTTTTCCCACAAATAGAGCTTTCTTTTGATGGTATTTGATCACCTGTGCGATTTTTACTTTTTGCGCTATAAACAAAAAAAGAGCGTTTATTTTGAGAAAATAACAATATTTTTCACATTTTTTTATATGAAATTCCCCCCAAAAAAGATGTAAAAACCAATTTTTTTTAAAATTTTTGGCCAATTTGTTTTCTGCTACCTATGTTTGGTAAAAAAAATCGCAATAAGCGTATTTTGATTGGTTTGCGCAAAAGTTATTGCGTTTACTAACAAAGGGAAAGATTTTTGTCATTTTTGGTGTTTTTTTTTTAACGCGTAATGGCGGCGATCTGCGATTTTTTTTGCGGGACTGCGACATTGCGGCGGACAGATCGGACCCTTGACTGACATTTTTGACACTTTTGGGGGTACCAGTGACATTACTACAGTAATCAGTGCTATAAATATGCACTGTTACTGTAAAAATGACACTGGCAGGGAAGGGGTTAACTTTATTGGAGAGGGAGGGGTTAATGTATGCCTGGTGCTTACTGACGTGTGGGGGGGGAGGTGACTTTGTGAGACAGGGACAGATCGGATGTCCAGCTATGCTGAACAGTCCGATCTGTCACTCCCTGTCACTGAGGAGATCCGCCCGCTTGTGTTTACACAGGCGGGCGGATCTCCACACTAGATCCCCGACGATCGGGGCAGAGCAACGGCGATCGCCGCTGCTCCTCCCCTGGCCCGACTCCCGCTGTGAATGAAAACAGCGGGAGCGCGCCTCCGGCGGCGCGCGAGCGCCGCCTCCTGGGGAGGAGTCTGACGACGTAGGTCTACGTCGTCAGACGGGAACGAGCCACTCTGCCGCAGGACTATTACAGTACTTAGCGGTAAAGTGGTTAATTATCGGTATTTATTTGTTTATAGAGCAAAAAAATTAAAAATGCAGCGGTGGTCAAATAATGCCAAAAGCTCTATTTGTGAGAAAAAAGGACATCAATTTTATTTGGATGCAGCGTCTCACGACCGCGCAACTGTCAGTTAAAGTATTCTAGTGCCATATCACAAAAAATGGCCTGGTCATGAAGGGGGGGTAAATCTTATGGAGGTCTAGTGGTTAATGCACTTCCCAACATTTTGTCTTTCCATGGCTGTTAATTAGTTAAAAATAAAACAATAACTACCACACATACGCCTGTATTTATCACAGTGCTCATACAATGATAGACTCCATGGTGAAACGCTTTCTGTGCACTGCCAAGCCCATTCATGCCCTCTACTTAGAGATTATATGAATAATGCATTGAAATTTTAGATTTGTTTGCCTTGCGCGGTTTAGGTTACGTCCTCTTGGAACCAGCGGCATGTATTCATGGTTGCCATTTCCACAACCTGTTGTTTGTAAGCTTAGTGAGAATCAGACTTTTGTGCTTCCATCGTTACCTGTCCAACTCACCCACCCATTTTTCAAATGTCCACCTATAACATATAAAGGCGATTCTACAAAGGTCTCTTAGGGTAGCACTGCAATCATTTCCTGTGATTTATCTTGTCATCATGTAAACAGGGAAATGTAATACAATGTAAATCAGCTTGATCTGTGCACTACACTACACAAATCAGTCTTTTGCAAACTTTCCAACACAGAGGAACCTTGAATAACTCTTAACCACTTAAGCCCCGGAAGATTATACCCCCTTCCTGACCAGGCCATATTTTGCGATTCGGCACTGTGCAAATTTAACTGACAATTGCGGGGTCATGCGACGCCATACCCAAACAAAATTTAGGTCTTTTTTTTCCCCAGAACAGAGCTTTCTTTTGGTGGTATTTGATCACCTGTGCGATTTTTACTTTTTGCGCTATAAACAAAAAAAGAGCGACAATTTTGAAAAAATAACAATATTTTTCACATTTTTTTATATGAAATTCCCCCCCAAATAAATGTAAAAATCAAAATTTTTTTACACTTTTGGCCAATTTGTTTTCTGCTACCTATGTTTGGTAAAAAAAATCACAATAAGCGTATTTTGATTGGTTTGCGCAAAAGTTAAGGGAAAGATTTCTGTCATTTTTGGTGTTTTTCTTTTTAACGAGTAATGGCGGTGATCTGCGTTTTTTTTGCGGGACTGCGACATTGCAGCGGACAGATCCGACCCTTGACTGACATTTTTGACACTTTTGGGGGTACCAGTGACATTACTGCAGTAATCAGTGCTATACATATGCAATGTTACTGTAAAAATGACACTGGCAGTGAAGGAGTTAACTTTATTGGAGAGGGAGGGGTTAAGTGTGTCCCTAGGGGCGTGTTTCTAACTATGATTGGCTGTGGCTACTAGTGTAAGAACAGAGATCAACGGTCCTACATAGCAGAACCGTGTGATCTCCATTCTTACACAGGGAAGAATGACAGACGACTTTGTTTACACTAGCCGCCTGCCTTTCTTCGGGTGTAACGGACAATCGCGAGTGCCCGGCGGACATCGGGTCCGCCAGGCACACGTGCGGGGGGGATCTGTGACCGTGCGGCGCGCGCGCTCGCTCCCTAGAGCCTCACAGGCTACCCCTACGTCGCTTTGCCTGTGAGGGGCTGACTGCCGACGTAAATAGTAGTGCGGCAGTCGGCAAGTGGTTAAATGTATATGCATTTTTGCACTTTATATTTATAGATTCACTTTCAGGAAAAGAGGAGTTTTAAGATTTATTGATTCATTGGAGATTCATTATTAATATACATAATCCTTAAAGGAGACACTACACAAGATTTTTTCAGCACCACCACCACAGTATATATTTATTTATTTATTTAATATCGATTTATATACACTATGAATGTAATACACTTATTTATCTAATTCATGTTTAAATTTTCCCTGAAGCGCGGTACTCCCCCCCCATTCATATCTACGTATAACTGTATGGTTTACAGTAACTGGTACACGCAGCATTAGGGGTATCCCCATTCACAATCCTCAAGACAGCGTAAGACTCACACCCATATAAACCTTGAATAACGTTCAGGTCTCAGAGAACTCCTGCTAATATTATTTTACATCTATAGCTCCTGATACATTAGTGTGAACAATAGGTTGCAATATAACAAGAATAAAATAATAAGGAATGTGATGTACTTGACCCCCAGGGCTGCTCTATACAACAAAATTATTTTCTGTATCATAAAGAAATGAAACTAATAATAATAATAATGGCTAGAAAATAAAAGCAGACAATGAAAACCATTGGGTTCTCTCACATTGGTCGTCAATGCCTGCTTACAATAATAGTCAATAGAAAAGTTCCACCTTACAATAGTGTTCAGTGAATTGTCCCTTTGTATTAGTGGTGGTGAAGTGTTCCCTTACACTGGTGGTCAGTGGTTGTAAATTTGTGATTGGTGAGAGATGAGTCCTCTTGTAATAGATGGTCAGTTGGACAGTCAGAAAAAAGAAGGACCAGATTACACTGGTGGTCGTTGGGAAAAATGGTTCTTACTAGAGATCGACCAATTATCGGCAAAGCCTATATATCGGGGGCCGATATGCACTTTCCCCGATATATTGGAATCGGCCTGCAAGGTGACCGTTATTGCCGATATTTTAGGAAAGTGCTTGTACCGGCGTCCATAGCCAACGGTCGGCTGTCTTGTAATGACAACCGATGCGGCTGAGAAGCCACTCGGCTGTCATTACAAGGAGCGGGAGGGGACGCCCCCCCCTACCGCCGCCTTCCGCAGCTCGCCCAGGTCTCCTGTCACACCGGGAGACCCGGGCAACCAGCCTGCACAGCCGCCGAAGGCCCAATCAAAGACGCATTCGCCTCTGATCGGGTCTCCAGGCAAAAACCCGGAAGTGATGTGACTCATGACGCCAGATTAAAAAAAATGACAGCATTCAAAGCAGCCAAACTTGGCGTTTTGAATGCTTTTAAGTGCAGAGGAGGGGTTGGGGTCTTTTAGACCCCAGATCCCTCCACAAGAGTACATGTCAAATAAAAAACTTTAACATTTTTTTTTCTTTTTTGTACGAAAATATCGGCCAATATTGGCCGATACCAATATGAATTGGCCAAAATATCGGTATCGGCAACGAAAAACCGATATCGGTCGGTCACTAGTCCTTACATTGGTGGTCAGTAAGGAAGAATGATCCTTATATTGGCGATCAACTGGAAGAATGCTCCTTATGCTGGGGGTCAGTAGGAAGAATACTCCTTACATTGGTGGTTGTTGGAAAAATGGTCCTTATATTGGTGATCAACTGGAAGAATGCTCCTTATGTTAGTGGCCAGTAGGAAGAATGGTCCTTATGTTGGTGGTCAGTAGAAAGAATTCTCCTTACATTGGTGGTCAGTTGGAAGAATGCTCTGTACATTGGTGGTCAGTTGGAAGAATGCTCCGTACATTGGTGGTCAGTTGGAAGAATGCTCCTTACATTGGTGGTCAATTTGAAGAATACCCCTTACATTGGTGGTCAGTGGGAAGAACACTCCTTACATTGGTGGTCAGAGGGAAAAATACTCCTTACATTGGTGGTCAGTTGGAAGAATGCTCCTTACATTGGTGGTCAATTTGAAGAATACCCCTTACATTGGTGGTCAGTGGGAAGAATACTCCTTACATTGGTGGTCAGAGGGAAGAATACTCCTTACATTGGTGGTCAGTGGAAAGAACGCTCCTTACCTTGGTTGTCATTCGTAAAAATGCTCCTTCCATTTCTGGTCAGTGGGAAGAAAATCCCTTACAGATAGGTGAAAAGATCATTGGTGTCATTAGTTACTTATCTTGTTGTCAGACATTTCTCATTGGTCAGGAACCCCTAGCAACCTCTGGAGCAGTGGTTCTTAACCTTTTTTGAGTCACGGACCCCTTTCAGAATCTGATGAAAGCTATGGACTCCCTCCCCAGAAATATTCACATAAACACAACTTTGTATGCAATTAATATCCACTTTATGTACTTTTTTTTAATTGAAATTTGATTGCCTCATACATATACTGTATGACATACAAAATTTGAAATGAAGTAAACAGTCTTAATAAAAAAGAAAAAAAAAAACTCACTGCTTGTCATGCAAAAAGTAATGGTCACTCATTGCAAAATGAAATATAATCATCTTGTGCGAATGAAATGAAAGAACCATTTTAAATCTTCTCAAAACCACTACTACTAGTACAACCACTACTACTACTACTACTACTACTACTTACAAACTACTACTACTATTACTACTACTACTACTATTACTACTACAAACTACTACTACTATTACTACTACTACTACTATTACTACTACAAACTACTATTACAACTACTTCTCTCTCGTAACTTGTCAATTTAATTAGGTGCTCCTAACGACAACTCATTATGTGTATATAAGACACCTGTCCACAAAATCTCTTTCTTCTATTCTAACCTCACCGTCATGGGCAAGACCAAAGAGAAAACTGTTGGAGCAATTATGGAAGAAATAAATGGAAGAAATATCAAAATAACCATCAATCGCTCTTGGTCTGGAGTTCCATGCAAGATTTTGCCACAGTCACCAAACAAAGCATTGGTAACACAATACGCCGCCTTAGATTAAAATTCCTGCAGAGCCCCCAATGTCCCTCTCCTCTAAAAGGAATATGTACAGGCTCATCTGAAGTTTGATAATGAACATCTTAATGATTCAGAGAAGGATTGGGAGAAAATGCTGTGGTAACATGAGACCAAAATTGAGCTCTTTGGCGCTAACTCAACACGCCATGTATGGAGGAAGAAAATGCTGACTATGACCCTAAGAACACCATCCCTACAGTCAAGCACTGAAGTGGAAACATTATTCTTTGGGGCAGTTTCTCTGCTAAAGAAACAGGCCGACTTTGCCACATTGAGGGGCCAACGGACGGGGCCATATATTGTAAAATCCTGACAAAATGGTAAAAACTGGCGCACAGCGGGGGAAGAAAAGTCAAAAAACCTCACAAGCTCCACTTATGTGAACACGGGAACATACACTGATACAGTAAAACATCATCACAATGGTCTCTGTACTCCAAGTCCATAAAGAGAGTCCATAAATTCTAAATCTCAAACCACCACACTCCATAGGCTGCTCTGATGGCAAGTAGAAGGGGCTTGTAGCGAACTGGAAGGAGAACACAGGCACCACTCTAAGTGCAGTATATTGAGATTTATTAAGAGTAAACCGATAAAAAGGTACTCACACGCATGTATGTAAAAGAATCGTCATGGTACATGCAGGCAATTGCTCCCGGTGTCCTAGTTCAGGATGGCTCGAGCGTAATGGTGCCGGCGCCAATACACAATTACGCTTCCCAGAAGTGACGACAGGACGGTAGTGGTGTGTCCCCGTGATCAGGAAGTGTCGTTTTCCATCGGCCACAGCCTAACGCCCAGAGACCGCTCCAGCCATCCTGAACTAGGACACCGGGAGCAATTGCCTGCATGTACCATGATGCTTCTTTTACATACATCCTTGTGAGTACCTTTTTATCAGTTTACTCTTAATAAATCTCAATATACTGCACTTCGAGTGGTGCCTGTGTTCTCCTTCCTATTGTAAAATCCTGAATGAGAACCTTCTCTCAGCCAGAACACTGAAGATGGGTCGTTTAATGGGTCTTCAAGAGTGGCAATGACCCAAAACATACTGCAACAAAGGAGTGGCTCAAGAAGAAGCGCATTAAGGTCTTGGAGTTGCCTAGCCAGTTACCAGACCTTAATCCTATTAAAAATGTATTGAGGGAGCTGAAACTTCAAGTTGCCAAGTGACAGCCAAGAAACCTTAAAGATTTAGAGAAGATCTGTAAATAAGAATGGACCATAATCCCTCCTGAGATGTGTGCAAACCTGGTAACCAGCTACAAGAAATGTTTTACCTCCGTGTTTGCCAGCAAGGGTTTCTCCACCAAGTACTAAGTCATGTTTTGCTTGGGGATCAAATACTTATTTTACTCCCTGAACTGCAATTCAATGTACAACATTTGTATTGTGCGTTTTTCTTGATTTTTGGTTGATAATCTGTCTCTATCATTTAAAATACACCTATGATAAAAATTACTTCATTTGTAAGTGGGCCAACTTACAAAATCTGCAGGGAATCCAATTAATTATTTTCCCCACTGTATGCTGGGGACAATTTGAGAGAGGAGCTGATTAACCTCACAGTATGTTTGGAAGAAAATTGATCATATGGAGGAAAGTCATACAAGGGAAGTATGAAAAAAAACATGCAGATAGCATCCCTTGTGAGAAGTGATCCTAGAAATTCAGCTCTGCAAGGCCACAGTCCTAGTACCTAATGGTCCGTACACACAATTAAAAAAATTATACGAAAAAATACAGTTTTTGAAGCAATCATACGATAATCTGATCATTAGTACACAGCTCTCAAAAGCCGATCATGACAGTTCATCCGATATTATCCGATGGGACAAGCACGAAAATGTTTCTTAACAGATTGTACGATTTTTGTTTAACTACTTCTGGACCGGAAGATTTTCCCCCATAATGACCAGGCCATATTTTGCGATTCGGCGCTGCATTACTATAACGGACAATTGCATGGTCGTGCCACGCTGTACCCAAATAAAATTGATGTCCTTTTTCCCCAAAAAATAGAGCTTTCTTTTGGTGGTATTTGATCACCTGTGCGATTTTTATTTTTTGCACTATAAACAAAAAAAGAGCGACAATTCTGAAAAAAATATATATATTTTTCACTTTCTGATATATAACATTCCCAAAAAAAATTTAAAAATCAAAATTTTTTAACATTTTAGGCCAATTTGTTTTCTGCTACATATTTTTGGTAAAAAAAAAAAATCACAATAATCACAATAATTTGCGCCAGTGTTAATTTTGGCAGCAAATTTCAATTTAGTTTTAGTCTTAGGCTGGCCATACACTATACAATTTTCTTATTCAATTTCCTTTAGATTTACCTTTAACTATGTAGTGCAAGGGCCTGCCTGATTGCATACAAATTGAAAGTGTTTAGGTTTGACCCTATATTACATGGTTTTGGTAAATCTAAAGGAAAGTTGAACAAGAAAATTGTATAGTGTATGGCCAGCCTAAGTCTTAGGACTAAAATGGCATCTTAGTTTTAGTCCCATTTTAGTCTTCTGCAAGTGTTTTAGTTTTAGTCGTATTTAGTCGACTAAAACTCCAGTACATTTTAGTCGACTAAAACGTCCTACATTTTAGTCAACTAACACTCATTTTAGTCATCTATAATCGAATGGGTGTAGTTCAGTTGTAATTCGTAATGCATTATTTAAGCATTTCTCTACAATTTCCAAACTCATTATATACTACTGCTGGTCCTGGAGTGAAAAATCTAATATGTTATTATTTATGGTATTAAGCTTTGAGCATGCACCAGTGTTAATTTTGGCAGCAAATTTCGATTTAGTTTTAGTTATAGTCTTTTGACTAAAATGCCATTTTAGTTTTAGTCGTATTTTAGTCATCTGAATTGTTTTAGTTTTAGTCGTTTTTTAGTCGACTAAAATTGTGTTAATTTAGTAGACGAAAACGTTTTAGTCGGTTTTAGTCGACTAAATTAACAATGGTTTGCGCAAAAGTTATCGCGTCTACTAACTACGGGAAAGATTTATATCATTTTTATTGTTTGTTTTTTTTTACTAGTAATGGTGGCGATCTGCGATTTTTAGCGGGACTGTGACTTTGCGGCGGACAGATCGGACCCCTAACTGACATTTTTAACACTTATGGGGGGACCAGTGACATTACTACAGTAATCAGTGCTAAAAATATGCCCTGTTACTATACTAATGACACTGGGAGGGAAGGGGTTGACAGTATAGGTGATCAAGGGGTTAAATGTGACCCTAGGGGCGTGTTTTCTAACTGTATGGGGGAGGAACTTGTGAAATGACCACAGAGACCTGTGACTCTAAATAGAAGGATCACAGGCGCTCTGTGTTCATTTCAGAGAGAACAACGGTCTTCTGTGTTTACGAGCCGGCGTCCTGGGGGCGTGACAAGCGCGATGTCCGGAACCTCCCGACCGGTTTCGTCAGAGTGACGTCGTCAGGGGCTCCCAGGACGCCGGCTCGTTTTTACTATTAGCGGGACGCCGCTATTTTTACAATATTTGCATGTTTGTATCTACCTAAATGTAAGTAGTACTTTAAAAAAGCTAGATGAGTTCACCTTACGGGATTACGCTATGATTTTCTCTATTCCCTACATATTGCTACACACATTGGAATCATCTCTGTGTTTGTGGTTGAGCGAGTGATCTGGGGAAACATAGGAATATATGGAACCGGTCCCGGTCTATTAAAGTGGAGGAGAAAGTCCATCGTACAAGGGTTAACATTAAATGCCTAAGTGGCCTGTCCATTAACTTGGAGGCCCACTAGTTACGGTAAGCAGCCACCTTATCTTCACACACGGGTGTTGTTTTCATCTCTGCTCACCGTGTCTTGGGATTTCCATCCTGATTTGGACTTTCTGCCATCCTTACATGCTGGATCTGTTTATTTTAAATGCAATGGACTTTTGCTTTTTTAGACACTTCAGTTTGGTCTAGTAATTTATTATACTACACCATTAGCCTTTGAATATATTATTATTTATTCTGATGTCTCTAGCGCTGCACTATTTGATGCACAACTTCCTGGAATGACCATATTAGGAGTTGTACTTCCTGTGCCTTACAGTGTATAGGATGAAGATAGATCTCCATATTTCCTGAGAGATATTGGTAATGCATATATTGTCCCATTTGAAGTAGTCCAACCATATTCTCAGTGTTCACCACCCTCTTGGTCACCCTGCATCCATAATAGACGCAGGGTGATTTAAACATAAGAGAGCCCCATAAGGCTGGGCATGGTGCCCCCCCAACCTCTCTAAAGGAATTTGGAGTCCACAACCCCCATGCCCAAAGTGACTCCTGTCACAATAACCAAACCTGTTTTTTTTTTAGTTTAGAATATAGTACATAAAAATTAGAACCTCAAAATCGTGTGTTGCTGTTTATGCCCCAGCTAGGTAGATTCCCTCTTTCTATTTGTCCTTGCAACCATTGTCACAGTGACAGAAAGGGGTGGGGAATTCACAATTTGAAAGTTGTCACCAGAACAAGGGTAAATCTTCCAATGAGTAAACTTTCACTTTTTTTCAACTTTGACAATTTTTATGGCTGCATTTAAGTTCTTTGTTTGGCTTTCTTTCTTCTATTTTCATCCGGACCTTGCTTTGTGCACTGGTCTAAATTATTTAGTGGGGGGGGGGGGGGGGGATTATGGTGTGTGGTTCCTAAGGGGTTGGGCTTGGCCCCTTAGGCTCCATTCACACCCTAGCGTATTGTTTTCAGGCGTTTTTCCATGCGTTTTTTTTCAGGTGTTTTTTGCAGGTGTTTGGAGGAAGGCATTGACATCTAACAAAAACGCTTGTAATCAGCCAAAAAAAGAAGCTGATGTAATTTTTTGACCTTCAGGCGTTTTCCTTCAGGCGACATAACGCTCATACAGTATCTCACAAAAGTGAGTACACCCCTCACATTTTTGTAAATATTTTATTATATCTTTTCATGTGACAACACTGAAGAAATTACACTTTGCTACAATGTAAAGTAGTGAGTGTACAGCTTGTATAACAGTGCAAATTTGCTGTCCCCTCAAAATAACTCAACACACAGCCATTAATGTATAAACCGCTGGCAACAAAAGTGAGTACACCCCTAAGTGAAAATGTCCAAATTGGGCCCAGTGTCAATATTTTGTGTGCCCACCATTATTTTCCAGCACTGCCCTAACCCTCTTGGGCATGGACTTCACCAGAGATTCACAGGCTGCCACTGGAGTCTTCTTCCCCTCCTCCATGACGACATCACGGAGCTGGTGGATGTTAGAGACCTTGCGCTCCTCCACCTTCCGTTTGAGGATGCCCCACAAATGATCAATAGGGTTTTGGTCTGGAAACATGCTTGGCCAGTCCATCACCTTTACCCTCAGCTTCTTTAGCAAGGCAGTGGTCATCTTGGAGGTGTGTTTGGGGTCATTCTCATGTTGGAATACTGCCCTGCCGCCCAGTCTCCGAAGGGAGGGGATCATGCTCCACTTAAGTATGTCACAGTACATGTTGGCATTCATGGTTCCCTCAATGAACTGTAGCTCCCCAGTGCTGGCAGCACTCATGCAGCCCCAGACCATGACACTCCCACCACCATGCTTTACTGTAGGCAAGACACACTTGTCTTTGTACTCTTCACCTGGTTGCCACCATTGACACCATTTGCACCAAATAAGTTTATCTTGGTCTCATCAGACCACAGGACATGGTTCCAGTAATCCATGTCCTTAGTCTGCTTGTCTGCTAGTCAGCAAACTGTTTGTGGGCTTTCTTGTGCATCATCTTTAGAAGAGGCTTCCTTCTGGGAGGACAGCCATGCAGACCAATTTGTGTGCGGCGTATGCTCTGAGCACTGACAGGTTGATCCCCCACCCCTTCAACCTCTGCAGCAATGCTGGCAGCACTCATACATCTATTTCCCAAAGACAACCTCTGGAAATGACGCTGAGCACATGCACTCAACTTCTTTGGTTGACCATGGCAAGGCCAGTTCTGAGTGGAAACTGTCCTGTTAAACTACTGTACGGTCTTGGCCACTGTGCTGCTGCTCAGTTTCCGGGCCTTGGCAATCTTCTTATAGCCTAGGCCAGGCATGTCTGACCTGCGGCCCGAGGGCCGGATGCGGCCCAGAACCTCAGGCAATCTGGCCCACTGCCCCCTGACAATTTTTTTTTTGCAAGGGAGGAAGAAAGTCAGGTCGGGGGCACGGCCACAGCAGCTTCCAACTAACGGTAGGCAGAGGCTGCCTCAGAGAGGGGAGCGGAGCATGTGCAGTGTTTCTGACTCCTACCACCATGACCACTTCAAATCACTGAAGTGGCCATGGTGGTTAGTGTTCCTTTATTATCACTCAGAAGAAGTAAACCTCTGTATACTGATTCCATTTCATTTGATCATCCTCTAGTTGTGTTAAATTAGTGCGGGGGGTTTGGCGGCGTGGGAAGGGGCGCGGCGGCATTTTGTTACTTATATACCTTAACTATAGTATATATTTTATATGCGGCCTGAGAAAATTTCTCTACACGCAATGTGGCCCAGAGAAGCCAAAATGTTGGACACCCATGGCCTAGGCCATCTTTATGTAGAGCAACAATTCTTTTTATTCAGATCCCCGAAGAGTTCTTTGCCATGAGGTGCCATGTTGAACTTTCAGTGACCAGTATGAGAGAGTGAGAGCGATAACACCAAATTTAACACACCTGCTCCCCATTTACACTTGACACCTAGTAACACTAACGAGTCACATGACATCAGGGAGGGAAAATGGCTAATTGGGCCCAATTTGGACATTTTCACTTAGGGGTGTACTCACTTTTGTTGCCAGTGGTTTAGACATTAATGGCTGTGTGTTGAGTTATTTTGAGTGGACAGCAAATTTACACTGTTATACAAGCTGTACACTCACTACTTTACATTGTAGCGTCATTTCTTCAGTGTTGTCACATGAAAATATATAATAAAATATTTACAAAAATGTGAGGGGTGTAATCTCACTTGTGAGATACTGTATGTGAACAGGGGCCATTGAAATGAATGAGATTTTGCTTGTTGGGTGTTTTGAGACTTCAGAGATGAGCATTTTACGAGCTGAAAAATGCTCAGGTGTGAACTGGGCCTAAGTTCCAGTGAAGGGAACTCCTAAGGCATCAGCATACCAAGACATTTTGGACAATTTCATGCTCCCAACTTTGTGGGAACAGTTTGAGGATGGCCCCTTCTGTTCCTACATGACTGCGCACCAGTGCACAAAGCAAGGTCCATAAAGACATGGATTAGCGAGTTTGGGGTAGGGAAACTTGACTGACCTGCACAGAGTCCTGACCTCAACCTGATAGAACACCTTTGGGATGAATGAGAGTGGGAACTGCAAGCCAGGCCTTCTTGTTCAACATCAGTGTCTGACCTCACAAATGCGCTTCTGGAAGAATGGTCAAACATTCCCATAGACACACTCCTAAACCTTGTGGACAGCCTTCTCAGAAGAGTTGAAGCTGTTATAGCTGCAAATGGTGGGCCAACTCAATATTGAACCCTACGGACTAAGACTGGGATGCCATTAAAGTTCATGTGCGTGTAAAGGCAGGCGTCCCAATACTTTTGGTAATATGGTGTATATGCAGTAAAGCATGCTTGTTATACTGGAACCTAAGGGGCTAATCATCTGTATTGTGTAAAAAGGCTGTTTGATCCAGTCTTCTCTGATCCTTCCCTTCTTCCACTGTCCCCAATCCGTCTGCTGATAGAACAGAGCATTGGAGGCACATGCTCAGTTTGGTGTGTATTGCTAGAGAGTTGTTTTTTTTTTGGGAGGGTAAATGTGATCAGCACAGGGCCAATCAACTCTTTCCAAACTGAGGCTCAGGAGTCATGCAGCCTCATAGGACAGTCAGAGGAGAATGAAAACTCATCCTACAAGCTTTATTCAGACAGTGATAGAAGTCACAAGACTGCTCTATACTGCTGATGAAAAAAGGTATTTTATATAAATATAAAGTTTATATTTACTAAAATCAGGGCTTTTTTTCAGCGGGAACGCAGTGCCGGCACCTCCAGAACTGAATGTATGTATGTAATGTATGTTGCTGGGGGTCAGTTGTTGCTGGGAGGGAGGTACTGTAGAGGAAGGGGTCTATTGATGCTGGCTACTGAGGAACCTTTTGTTGCTGGAAGGGATCTATTTTTGCAGGGGGTGAATCTTATGTTGCAGGGGGTCAATTGCTGCTGGGAG
This sequence comes from Pelophylax lessonae, assembly GCF_965119305.1. Lineage (NCBI taxonomy): Eukaryota > Metazoa > Chordata > Amphibia > Anura > Ranidae > Pelophylax > Pelophylax lessonae. The sequence continues at coordinate 644,289,857 of NC_138770.1, read as the reverse complement.
GGATGTACTGTTGAGGGAGGGGTCTTTGTTGCTGGCTGCTCGAGGGTCTATTAATGTTGGCTGTTGGGATATATTGTCGTTGGAGTGTCCATTGTTGCTAGATCTATTTTACTGTCTTTCTTGTTATCATTAAAAAATTCTATACAAAATACTTAGCACCACAAAGTAATACTTGGGTCTGTATTCTCTAAAAGGGGCGGTATTGGGAGGTGGGTAAGGGGTGGAACCAAGGAACGGATCTTGGAGGTGGGTAAGGGGCAGAGTCAAAGGGTGACTTAAAAGAGAAGAGTTCCTGAACCTATTCCAGACATCTCAAGTCTCCCGCAAGTCGCGGGAGACTCCCGCTTTACGCCCTGAGCTCACGGACACCCGCGAGCTCAGGGCAATATCCCGGCTGTGTGTGTGAGTCAGATGACTCATCGATGCAGGCAGAGGAGTCAGTGTGTCAGCTGTCAGCAAGCTGAGTCTGCACAGAGAAATCACGTCGGAGCCGAAATAGATCCGGCTCACAGGCGGAGTGATATGAGTCATGCACTCCGCCTGTGGGAGGAGCTGCAGAGAGCAAGCAGAGGCTTTGCTCTCTACTACAGCCACATCGCTTACTCCAGGAGGCATTTTGGTGCGGGACCAATCATCGTGACACCCCACTCTGTGACAGACACAGTGACTGTGACTGAGAGCCAGCACCAGAGAGCCAGGACCTGAGACCAGTACCAGCAAATGACCAGCACCAGTGACCAGGCCAGTACCAGCACCAGTGACCAGGCCAGTACCAGCAACAGCACCAATGGCCAGTACCAGCACCAGTGACCAGGCCAGTACCAGCAACAGCACCAATGGCCAGTACCAGCACCAGTGACCAGGCCAGTACCAGCAACAGTACCAGCACCAGTGACCAGGCCAGTACCAGCACCAATGGCCAGTGACCAGGCCAGTACCAGCACCAGTACCAGCACCAGTGACCAGGCCAGTACCAGCACCAGCACCAGTGACCAGGCCAGTACCAGAGACCAGTACGAGCACCAGTGACCAGGCCAGTACAAGCACCAGTGACCAGTACCAGTGACCGGTACCAGCACCAGTGACCAGTACCAGCACCAGTGTCCAGTACCAGCATCAGTGTCCAGCACCAGTGACCAGGTATACTGATTAAATTTTATTTTATTATTCTCTGGTAGTGTTAAAGCGGAGTTCCGGGCAGAGAAACGTTTTTTTGTTGAACATACCCCTGGGACAGTCAGGGCTAGCACATTCCACAATGGCTAGCCTCTGATCTGTCCCGGTTCGCACTTACCTTTTAGAAGAAATACTTACTTAGAAATTTTCTTCCACAGCGTTTCCATCTCGGTTGTGGGCAGCTGAAGCCGGCGCGGTCCTCTTCTCTGTCTTCTTCCGCGTCTTCGTGTCCCAGAATGCACTGCACCGGCCCCTCTCGTCACTTCCGGCGCGGCGCCGCATTCCTAAACAGCTTCTGGGCATGCCCAGAAGCTGTTTAGCAGGGGAATGCGGCGTCGCCCGGAAATGACGAGTGGGGCCGGTGCGGCGCATTGATTCCTGGGAGCTATGACGTTTAGCTCCCAGGAATCATCGCGAGGCAGGAAGTGACGGGGTGAGCCGCGGCGCTGGAGGAGGAAGCTGTCATAGGTGAGTATTTACGATCGTCAATAAAAAGGTGAGTAAACAAAAAAAAAAAAAATAACTATCCAATTCCTTTTCAGGTGCGGCATACCTAGCGGAGGGGCACAAACAAAAAATCTTTTTTGTGCCCGGAACTCCGCTTTAAATTGGAAAGGGGGGGGGGGCGCGGCGCTGGCGTGCGTGGGGGGGGGGCTCACCTCCCTGAAATGACTTTGCCACCTCCCTGAAATGAGTTTTTGCAGGTTGGGATGTCTGCTATTCTCTGAAAAAAAAAAGCCATGACTAAAATAATTGCATTTCCATTTTTCTCTGTTTAGTAACACTTTAACACTAGCCTCTCCCCAGACTGACAATGGTGCTGTCTGCTGTGCCTCCTGCTTCTCATTCATCCAGAGTTGTGTCTCACTAATACAGAAGGTGTGTTACTGGTCAGATCATCAGGTGAAAACAGAAGGGGGGGAGGGAGCCAAAGAAAAGTTTAGTTTAACTACATACTGTACATTAGACAGGCAGAGGAGAGAACATTGAGCAGAAGGATGACCCCACCAGTTTCTTATTGCTCCTTCACTATCCAAGCAGCAGGCTGGGGGTAGAGAGTGTGGCTGATACCATCGTATTTTTCAACAGTAACGGAGAAAATGATTTCATTTTCTTGGCTCTGCTATGTGGCAGGGCTGTAACTCTCATGACTGAATAAAGCAAAATCTTCTGAGTAATAAAACTTCTTCATATGTACTTCACCTGTGTTTCTCAATGTTTGCCTGAAGTTTTGCTGTAAGCACAAATGCAGTGTTCGCTCACAGGATCAGCAGATTTGGAATGATAATTGGGATGCCTACAGAGTACCGGCATCTGCAGATTTCCAAGGGGTGACCAAGGTTAACAACTCATTCCCCTTGTTACTGACACACATTATCTAAGCTTTACAGGTCATGTAGCTGATCAGCTTTAGTCAGTACCTTATACACATTTAGGGTCCGTGCAGACTAGAGGAGTTTAGCATTTTGCCTGTAGAAGCAACTACACTATATTACCAAAAGTATTGGGACGCCTGCCTTTACACACACATGAACTTTAATGGCATCCCAGTCTTATGCCTTATACACACGCAACGATTGTTGGCCGTGAATTTTCGGCCAACGTCCGATCAGCCGATTTTCAGCTTGTTAGTATGATGCTTCCAATGAATCCAAACTGGAAAAAGACCGCTCCGGGTGAGATGGTGTCAGGTGCTGGTCGGATCCGTAGTCCAAATGCTGTTTAGTCGAAAAGAAAATGACCGCACTCCGACATGAAAATCAAACAGGAGTGTATTTATTCCACATCAAAAATAGGCATCAAAACTTCAAACTGTGAGAACATAGGACAAAAGGTAGACGCATTTCACGACTAGAAATGTCGCTTACTCATTACTCAAATGTCGCTTACTCATGAGTAAGCGACATTTCTAGTCGTGAAACGCGCTACCTTTTGTCCTATGTTCTCACAGTTTGAAGTTTTGATGCCTATTTTTGATGTGGAATAAATACACTCCTGTTTGATTTTCATGTTGGAGTGCGGTCATTTTCTTTTCGACTAAACAGTATGATGCTTCCGACAACCGACTGCGACTTTTCGGCCGAATAAAATCTGGTGTGCAGGCTATAAAATTTTTAGTCTGTAGTGTTCAATATTGAGTTGACCCAACCTTTGCAGCTATAACATCTTCAACTCTTCTGGGAAGGCTGTCCACAAGGTTTAGGAGTGTCTATGGGAATGTTTGACCATTCTTCCAGAAGTGCATTTGTGAGGTCAGGCACTAATGTGGACGAGAAGGCCTGGTTTGCAGTCTCTGCTCTAATTCATCCCAAAGATGTTCTATGGGGTTGAGGTCAGGACTCTGTTCAGGCCAGTCAAGTTCCTCCACCCCAAACTCGCTCATCCATGTCTTTATGGACCTTACTTTGTACACTGGTATGCAGTCATGTAGGAACAGGAAAGGGCCATCCCCAAACTGTTCCCACAAAGTTGGGAGCATTAAATTGTCCAAAATCTCTTAGTATGCTGATGCCTTAAGAGTTTCCTTCACTTAAACTAAGGGGCCAAGACCAACCCCAGAAAAACAACCCCACACCATAATCCCCCCTCCACCAAATCATTTGCACCACTGCGCAAAGTAAGGTCCATAAAGACATGGATGAGTGAGTTTGGGGTGGAGGAGTCCTGACCTCAACCCAAAAGAACACCTTTGGGAGGAATTAGAGAGGAGACTGCGAGCCAGGCCTTCTCATCCAATATCAGTGCCTGATCTCACAAATGTGCTTTTGGAAGGATAGTCAAACATTCCCATAGACACACTCCTAAACCTTGTGGACAGCTTTCCCAGAAGAGTTGAAGTTGTTTTAGCTGCAAAGGGTGGGCCAACTCAATATTGAACCCTACGGACTAAAGCCTCGTACACACGCATCGAATATCGGCAGGGAATTTTCATCCGACGACCGATCTGCAAATTTTCGGCTTGTTAGTATGATGCTTCCGACAACCGACTCCGACTTTTCGGCCGAAAAAAATCTGGTGTGCAGGCTACAAAATTTTTGTCCGCCGTCAAAACACGCCCGATTTTCGTGCAGTCAGTACAGATTTCGACAGGGAAAAATCTAATGAGCAAGTCTGGGCATGCTCAGAGAAGAAAGAACACAAAGAAAGCAAACCAACACATGACATCACTTCTGAAGTAGAATTTTGTCGGGCGAGAAAATTCGTGTTCAGCCTAGGCACATTCCAACCAACAAAACACCACTCTGGACAAAAGACGGACGATCGGTCGGCTGATAATCGTTGCATGTGTACTAGGATTAAGACTGGGATGCCATTAAAGTTCATGTGCGTGTAAAGGCAGGCACCCCAATATTTTTGGTAGTATAGTGTATTTTGGCTTGGAACTTCCCCTCCAGCCCCTTTCATGAATAATAGAATTTCCGGACATCAGCGTTCTTCTCAGGACACGTGTGGCCTTCTCTCCCTCTCCAGCATCTTCTCTTCTGGAAACTCCACTGCTGGTAAGTTCCTTTATAGAATCCTTAATCCTATTCCGAAGGGACAGAAAGATCCTTCCCGATTACATTATCACAATTTTTCACATTAGGATTTCAGACCTCAGTAACTCAGTAAGCCTTATGCTTGATATTTCTTTCCACTTTTCCAGAGTGGTTATAAATGTGAAATGATATAAAGTGCCTATAATACTATGTCTTCACTATGACCCATCATCCAGTATAATGAGTTTCCGCTGCTAATGTGTTTCATGTACAATCGCCTGAAACTTGTAAGTTGCATCAATTGATGTTCTTTATTCAAGTAGAAACACAAATCTCTCCTAGAATATTGCTTTTCTTCCAGAAGAACATTTCTTTCAACCTTTTGAGAAACAAAGTTCTCTGTATTCCCTTGTGTAATATATTTGAAATTGATTTCAAGTGTTTCTGTTCTTATTAGTTTGTAGGGGAAGGATTTTGCTCTTGTACTTGGGATCATCAGCATTGCCATGGAATTTGTATGCATTTAATGAGATCTAAACTCATTTAGGGGCTTTCAGAGATCTGAAATAGTTTTAAAATTAGGTAGAAAAAAAACAGCTAGCCAATTTAAACTGAGAAGGTAAAGCAGGGAAGTGGGAACACAGAATACTCATTGTAATTTAAATCAATTATTGTTAAAGGACCATTGGATACTACAGTAGAGGGTCTAAATTACTCCATGGCTTTTTAGGTCTACTGGTAAGTGGGATGTTGCTGCTGGAGTTCCCAGCTCTTTCCTATGAATGAATTCCACTGTTCCTGCTGTACTCTTCATCATGTATAATAAAAAAATAAAAAAATATGCAAAAGAGAGAATGGCTGGGACAGTTGGACAGGCTTGAGGACATGTGACTTCTGGAGTCAATGAACCGCTCTGTACATCTCAGCCCTTACCTCAATTTTGCCTCGGTTTTGGTAACTGCAGGACATTATTATTATTATTATACAAGATTTATATAACGCCAACAGTTTGCGCAGCGCTTTACAATGTGAGGGAAGACAATACAGTTACAATACAATTCAAAACAGGAGGAACTAGAGGGCCCTGCTCGTTAGAGCTTACAATCTAGAAGGGAGAGTCAAGTGAAACAAAAGGCAATAACCGTGGGGGATGGGCTGATGGAGAAAATGGAGGTATATTTGTTAAGTGTGAGTAGGATGGGCTTCTCTGAAAAGGAGGGTCTTCAGAGATCACCTAAAAGCTAATAGAGTAGGAGATAATCAGACAAGGTAAGGAGTTCCATAGGATTGGAGAGGCTCTGGAAAAGTCCTGGAGGTGAGCATGGGAGGAGGTGCTAGAGAGCAGGAGGTTTTGAGAGGAACGAAGAGAGCGATTAGGTTGGTATTTTGAGACTAGGCTAGTGATGTAGCTGGGGGCTAAGCTGTGGATTGCTTTGTAAGATGTTGTAAGTATTTTGAATTTAATTTGTTGGGTGAGCGGAAGCCAGTGGAGGGCTTGACAGAGAGGAGCAGCGGACACTGAGCGACTGGTGAGGTGGATGAGTCTGGCGGCAGCATTCATGTTGGATTGAAGGGGGGATAGCCTGTGTAGAGGTAAACCAATGAGGAGGGAGTTGCAGTAGTCAAGGCGCGAAATGACCAGGGAGTGAACTAAGAGCTTTGTTGTGTCTTTGGTTAGAAAGGGGCGTATTTTGGAGATGTTGCGGAGGCTGAGGCGGCAAGATTTAGACAGCGATTGGATGTGGGGTTTGAAGGAGAGTTCAGAGTCCAGGACAACACCTAAGACCTTGGCATGCGGGGATGGGCTGATAGTAATGCCATCGATATTGACAGAGAAATCAGAGGAAGGGGCACGTGGTGGAGGAAAAATTATAAGCTCGGTTTTGGATGGATTGAGTTTGAGGAAGTGGTGAGACATCCAGACCGATATATCAGATAGTAGATTAGTGATACGTGAGAACACTGAGGGAGAGAGCTGAGGGGGGGATAAATAGATTTGGGTATCGTCAGCGTAGAGATGGTATTGGAACCATGGACATAGAAGTTATTACACCCCTCCCTTGACTTCTCCATTCATCCTTAAAAAAAGGAAACATTGACTCTCCTATTGTACAAAATAATTAGCTAAGGCATATGAGCTGGCCTATGTCCCCCTGGGGCAATGGACAGGATCCACTGGATATATAGTACAACTGGAAAATTGACTTCAGTAATTCCAAGCCAGCTCAGTGCATTCCTCAACCCATGAATGCATTCTGTTAACAATTTATTATCAATTACCTTTGGTAAATTGGGTTAGAGTGTCCCTTTATTTGGTTTAGACTGCACAATCTGCAGTGGCAAATGTGTCTTCATTCCAAAAATGTATTAACAACCATATTTAAAATTGTTTTTAAAGAATATAAAAACATCTGCCACAAAGAACCCCTGCTGAAGGGTCAACAGGTTCAAAGACCGAATCCTTAGTTTCAAGCACCAAGATGTCAGCAAGGAACTGGTAGCTTCTTGCACTAATTTTTCAAGCTCAGATAAAATAATTATGCTGGTTAATTCAGTGTTAAAGATTAGGTTAAGGGTTAGGTTAGTGTCAGCATCATAGATGCTTTATCCTTTACTAAATTAGGCCTTTAGACCCATTGCTGGTGTTGGCGTGGCAATCATAATTTTAATGTGCTATGTGATCCTCCCTGTGGAGGATTAAGCAAGCCTCAGAGATGCCTTTGACTGAATATTTGATATTAACATCCATCTGAAGAGAGCAGTCCAGACTTTTGGAGTAGCATGAAAACTTACTATTGCCTTAAGTTCAGTCGTATGGGCTCTGAAATCTTGGGGCCACAACACAGAGTTAGCAATAAAGAGCTGCATATAGAGAAACCAGATCATCCATATTTGTAGGCAAAGTAATAATCAACACAATCTGGGGGTCTTCAAGAGCTATTTCTTACCATCACAGCCAAATTATGGCCAAAACCATGTTGGTCAATCCCAAACAGCTGAGGTACAAGATACCATTCCATGGCAAGTCCCTTTTCAGCTCTAAACTGAAGTCAGAAGTTCCAGGGTTACTGGCCACAAGTCAGGGCATTGCCTCAGGACCGCAGACTGAGACTCTTGAAGTTTCCTCAGTCAAGCACTCTTAATCAGCCCAGAAGCTGCAATTCTAGGGTATATCATTCAGGCAGGGAATTCAGGAGAATTTGCGCACATGGGAGTAAGTCACACATGTGCAAGTCACAAGCAAGTCTCAAGTCTTAACCTTCAAGTCTCAAGCAAGTCCCAAGTTACTGTGGCGAAAGTCAAGTCGAGTCCCTGCTAGAAGTCAAGCAAGTCAAGTCATTTATTTTGGTCAAGTCACAAATCAAGTCAAAATACTGATCTACCCCAATTTTCACCTTTAAATCAGTTAAAAGTGAGTGGTCAGGAAAGGTTTTGTTTTATTTTCAACATTAACAAAACTGCTTGGTGCTTTTTTCCTGGCATATTAAAGAAACACTTTGAATGCCCAAACAGCCCAAAATCCTTCGTCCGGTCATGTTTCAACACCACAGTCACTAAAAACATGTTACGTATTTCCATTGTTAAACAGACAGTGTCCTAAAAATCAGAACACACTGAGGTGTTTTAAGTGACTGTGGTGTCAGAAACATAACAGGCACATTCATTTTGCTTTAACACATCTTGAGAAAATGCAAATATTTAATAACTTAAAAAAGTAAAGTCATTTCGAGTCATATGTCTCAAGTCAAAGTCAAGTCTCAAGTCATGAATACCAAGTCAAAGTCAAGTCGAGTCTTTTATTAATTTTAGTCAAGCAAGTCTCAAGTCCTCAAACTGGTGACTTAAGTCTGACTTAAGTCAAGTCATGTGACTCAAGTCCCCCTCCTCTGAGAAATTGTCTAGGAATTCAAGCTACAATCTTAAAGTCATGAAGGACCAATACCTCCTTGACTCCCTAGGAGTCCACAAAGTCTTTTGACTTCTTGCCCATCCAAACAGGTGGTGTGAGGTCCAGATCACAATGTTATGCACAGGTCTGGATGGACTGGTGTCAGAACCTCTCGATAAGATCGATTATCTTGCAAAGCCATTTTTGAAGGTACAGGAGAACTCAACCATGAAACTCTTTCATGCCAACTAAATGTCCAAATTTCTCACAGAAACAAGATGTAATGCTTCAGCATGTACAAATGCTTCAGGAGCAAGGAACAGTGGCCCTCCTCTTTTCAGCGGACATGTTTTCAGGATTCCATTCACTCATTTTTTCTCCTGAAGAAAAAGATGGGCACATGAAGGCCTGTCATTAATCTGAAGAGACACAAAAGATACATTTTGTTAGACTGATTCAAGATAGAGCCCCACCAGACAATATATATATATATATATACAGTATATTTTTTTGAAAATTATTTTTATTGAATTTAGAAAAGGTGAGATGTACAAAACAAACCCTATTGAGCATACCCAAGCTTAAGAAAACAAAGAACAAAAACAGCAACAAAAACAAGCACATAAAGCTTAAATATTGGCAACCAATGTCTAAGGTAACCTCGCTCTAATCTGCTGGTCGGCACTTAACAGAGGTCATGAGAGGACTTTCCCACAGCATACTGAATTAAGCAATGTCTAGTAATTAGAAGCAAATCAGTGTTAATCTTAGGGCATTACCGTTGATACGTCAGTATCCCTGGACTCCATCCAAATATTTCATACCTTGGAGAATTTTTTAGGGCATCCTCTAGATTCATATGTGAATTTATACAGTGGTATCATTTTATTAACAATAGTCCAATGTAGGGGCCTGTGGAGATTTCTATTTAAGGAGTATGGACTTGCAAGCATAAAATAATAACAGGCCTATCAAAGTTTTCATGGCCCTGGAGATAGCCAGTAAATGAACTAGACCTAATATACAGACATCAATAGACAAGGGTACGGAGATGGTAGTAGCCGAACAAATGCACTGAGAAATTTCAGACTATTTCAGATTCTACAGGCCATCCTGTATAGTGGGTTTTAGAGCCTTCTAATGGCACTTTTCCACTGCAAGTACCGGCTCGGCTCTACTCGGCCCTGCTTGGCCCGGTTTGCTTTTCCACTGCTGGTACCGCATGGTACGGTGTTGGAACGGATCGGTACGGTACGGTATGGTTTGCTTTTCCATTAAAGTAGTACTAACGTTAAGTGGGTGGGATAACAACAGGGTGGGTGGGATTCTCTGACCAATCAGTGGCTAGTAGTGACTGCATGCAAAGGATTGTGGGATATGGTACCGGGTATGGTGCCTCTTGGAACCACAATCGAGGTGGTACTGTTTTTGAGAGCCGTACCGTTCGGTTCCATGCAGTGGAAAAGCACCGCCGTACCGTACCATACCAAACCGTTCCTACACCATACCATGCGGTACCAGCAGTGGAAAATCACAAAAGCGAGCCGAACCGTTCGGTTCCATGCAGTGGAAAAGCGCCATAAAATGGGTGAAAGGTGTTTCTGTAGAGTTTCTTCTCGCAATAGGGACTCAATCTCTGATATTTTGAGGGATACTGGTTGATTACGAAATTGCAGTTGAAAGCCATGCCACAACTGGAGGTATCGAAAGAGGTATGAATTAGGGAGAGCATAATTCAATTTAGGAGTATTAAATGTTTGAAGGACACCCCCTGAGCAAATTGTATCCCTTTACAAGCCCATACATTAGGATAAGGAAAAAAGGAAAATAGTATGAGAGAGGGGTTGAGCTACAGCGGTGTTTGGGGCAAGAAATTGTGGGAGGACACTGTGTGCTACAATTGTAAGGGCCTTTATAGTAGCCTGCAGGGAATGAGTAATTGAAAAGAGGGCTGACAGGCCTCTCTATACCATATTATGTAAGGCTTTGTATGAACCCAGATGTGCTGCCTCTAGTACAACAGCAGCATTGGTCTCGTCCGATACCAACCAGTTGTGTGCTTGCGTAAGCAAAGCGGCAAAGTAATAAGCAAATAAATCTGGACATGCCAATCCATCCTGCGTCCATGGTCTCTGTAGTACAACCAACCTGAACCTGGGCTGTTTTGAGCCCCATAGAAACAAGGCCATTGCTGATTCACATTCCATACCAGGGCATGAAAAAAGTTCATACAATATTGAGAATAGCGATTAATCCTGCCCATGTGTGGGAGAGGGAGATGGGACCATGCCGACAAACGTTGCCTTGTCAGTTTCAATAATGGTAATAGATTTAAGGTAATGTAGTCTGATACTTTGGGGGAGATCAGCACTCCCAAATATTTGGCAGTCAGAGTCCACCGTACTGGCAAGGCCGGGTCAGCCATAGCCCTCGCCTTTCGATCAATGGGCAGGATGAGGGACTTATCCCAGTTAGTCCTTAAACCTGTCAAAGGAGAATGTGAGGAGAGCAAGGCCAAAGCTTCCTTAAGGGAAGGGCTGGGGTCATTCCTCCACACAATATTTCTGTACGAAAAAAAACAAGGAATTTCTGCGCTACAAATATGACATTTTGATAATGTGATATAAAGTATAAGTGTGTAAGCATCTTTCACAGACCTATAGAAAAAAGTCCAGAGCAAATATATAAACAGACAGTCCTGTCTGTCCTCAGCCTCGCTCACACTCATCATCCTCTCTGCTCAGCACTCAGCATTTTCCAGGGATGGACCCTATGTGCCCTATGTGCCCTCCTGTGAGTTGACCTGAGCAGCCCTGTCAGATGATCTATATCCGGTGGTCTACCATTGTTTACAAGCGCTTTTTGGCTTTTCCATTCACTTGGATAGCCAACAGCCTCTGGTAAGCAGTCATTCCACTTTTTGAGTTATTCCACTGGTCGCTTCTTCTCATCTGTCATGGAGGATTGATACTCTCATCCACATGCTGGGACTTATGGTTCTTCTTTATGCACAAGTTTTTTCACATTTTTTTACATATGAACTTTTTTGGACTTGGTACTTGGTACTTATTTGGACTTGGTACTCACTGATTCGAATTTCACTTTGACACATTATTGTAAGCGCTACACATTTTGTTTATATAAATTATTATGTTAGACTTAAGCTGGCCATACATGGATCATAATTTGGTTTAGCAGGACCCAGCTGGATTTCACTCCATGTATGGCCGTTTCTGTTCGAGATGAATTGATCTATTGATTTACTTCTCATGAACGGGACTTTCAGTATATTTTTGTTCAATCAGTGTTTGCAGCCAATAGGCAGCATCGCTGATCAGTGTATTCTGACAGCTGAAGAGTCCTGCTGCCAGAAAACCATAGCTCAGAGGGCGAATTTGATCCATCTACGGCCAGCTTTCTTGGGGGGCTGGATGTTGTCTGTAGACATGTAATTTCCCATTCTTTTTCACTTCTCTTTCCATAAGTTCCTGCAATTGGCAGTGGCAGATATCCATCTGCAGTTCATATTTTTCTTCCCAGAAGAGTTGAAGCTGTTATAGCCTAAAGGGTGGGCCAACTCAATATTGAACCCTACGGACTAAGACTGGGATGCCATTAAAGTTCATGTGCATGTAAAGGCGGGTGTCCCAAAATTTTTGGTAATATAGTGTATATAGATAATACTGGTTCTGTTGGTATTTAGAGGTGGGGTTAATACCATATGTATGCTGCAATGGGTAGGCACTAGGAACAGAAAATTACCGTAAGTACTAAATTCTACTTCCGAGTATGTAGGATAGTGCAGGAAGTAATTAGAAACCCATAGAAGAAGAAGGGGCTACTTGCAAGGAGGGAGAGAACAGTGCTAGTAAATTAGCTAATCAATTTTTCCAGCAAGGTCAAAGGTACATTGCAAGTGATTTAAAATTATTTATGGAATAGAAAAACACTGCAAGTAAGCATTAAAAACACTTGATTTTTCTATGTTTCAATAAAAAAAAAAAAAAAAAGTGTAAGTTGGCGACAGGGTCCCTTTAAGCAAAATTTTGCTGACAAATAAATCTGTAAACCTCTGAAATCAATAGTCCCCAAAATCAAAATGCTCATGTCTAGTAGTAAGCAAGATAAATACTGCAATAATATTAAAAATGCATAACACTTTCTCTTTAAATAATGGAGAAAAAGACCTAATTTTGTGGTTAAAGCCACTAACAAAAGAAAATGTGCTCTGATTATATACCTTTAATGTGAGTCTTTACTTATAGAAGATCCAAAAGCCCCATAATGGTTTGTTGTCAGCACTTAAACAGTAATGGCAGTCATGTGCTTGCTGCCTAACATTGTGCTGAACGCACAGAGAAATATTTTAGGCAATCACAGCTCACATAGCTTGCATGGCACAGAAAGGAAAGAAGTAAGACAAGTCACATAACCTATTATGTAGCTAAGCCCTGGCTTAGTGGGATACACTGTTCGGTATTATTTAAATTAAACCATCACATGCTGCAGGGGATAGCACAGCCGGATGCTTTCCAAACCAGCGGGATTAATTGTTTTGTTTAACATCAACGGGTTATATTGTTTCTTACAGAGATCCCCAAAATCCCCTGAAAATTTTAAAGCAACATACCTAGTGGTGTCATTTCCATTGTTAGTGTCATGCTTTATTTCTGTTATTAATTTAAGTGTGATGTCACCTTTGCTCCTAAACATATACACTATATTACCAAAAGTATTGGGACGCCTGCCTTTACACACACATGAACTTTAATGGCATCCCAGTCCCATAAATTGATTCATTTATGTCCATTGAATGATTTATCATTTGAACTTCAGTCATTACATGATGGCACGATCGTCTGCTCTCACGGCTGATTTTTCCTTTTTCTAAAATAAGTTAGAACGTTTTTTCGGCTAGTGTATGGCCAGCATAAGTCTGTAGGGTTCAATATTGAGTTGGCCCACCCTTTGCAGCTATAACAGCTTCATATCTTCTGGGAAGGCTGTCCATAAGGTTTAGGAGCGTGTCCATGGGAATCACCCTGATCGCAGCGTGATCTTGCTGTGATTGTTGCCCGACCAATTGCGGTAAAATCGTGCAAAAACAGAATCGCGGGACGCCTGTTGCCCAAAAGAAGTACAAGAACTGATTTTATCACGATTCATTGGGCAAATGCATTCTATGCTTGTGTGCAGCTCCCCCTCCAGCCTCCCTTAATACTTACTGTACCTGAGCCCCATCTCAATCCAGTGATGTTGCACAAGAGCTTTGGCTCTCCTGGACCCTCCCTCCTTATTGGCTCTCATTGCTGTCAATCAAAGTCAGTATGCCAATGAGGAGCGAGAAGGGGTGGAACTGAGCCACAGCTTAATGTCTGAATGGACACACAGAGCAACAGCTCAGCTCGGTGGCTCCAGAGCAAGCTGCCTGTGGTGGGGGCACTCAGCAGGAGGGAGGGGCTAGGAGCGCTAGGGGGGGAACTTAGCAGAGGAGGATCCGGGCTTAGGGTTGCCACCTCATCCCTTGAAACCAAGACACTTATTAATTACACAGGTTCTGAGGCTGATTAAGGTGGTAATTAAACTAACTTGGTGCCTTATGTGCATTATATCAGCCTCAGAACCTGTGTGATTCATATGTAGCACCCTCCTAGGTAGTTGCTAGGAAAAATAATAGTTTGCTCTGCCTGCTTCACAGGGGAGCCTGATCTGTAGTTATGCCTGTTGCATGTGCCCCGTGGGTGAGTCCCCACTGTATCCAATAGGGGAGCCTGTTGGACAGTGGAGGAAACCCAGCCAGTGACACACAGGCTTTTGTAACTATCCCAGTGGGTTGGCACAACAGTGGTGCATCCTGGGATAGGTTATAAAAGCCAGGGGCGCATGTGACAGGGTGTCTTTGGGCGGGAAGCCAGGTCCCAGGAGGAGGGTGACAGCTGTCTCTCCTCCTGGCAGTATGGAAGATGGTCAGTGAGATAGAGTGTGGTGCTGAGCCAAGAAGTCCAGGAAGCTGACAAGTGGAGTTGGGAGCAGAGCGGCCTTGGGAAAACCAGTGTCCGTGAGTAACAGGGAGACTGCCAGGGGTCTGCCTAGGAAGGGGACCACTCCAGTAGGGTGTCAGTGGACAGAAGGTCAGCGCACACAATCAGTGAGAAAGGGGGTGCTAAGTTAGACCCTGAAGAGTAACCTAAACGAGAGTCCATATTCTTTATCTTCACTTCAGTGGCAGGGGGAAGAAGCGGCCTTGTCGTATTCTACAGATAGTTGTCCTCAGGAATTGTGCATAGTTCAAGTTGGAGTATCCCACTCATCCCTTCTCCTGTCCAAGTTCCAATAAAAATACAAAACAACCAAATCCCCTGGACTGTTCATTGTCTGAGCCGAGTATTTTAAGTGATAAGTTCCATAGACTGTTGCTATGGGTAACCCAGGGAAATCCAAGAAGTGTAATTCTCAGCAGCTCCCTAGGGGGCAGTGCTACATATATGTGTCCTGGATTAAAGGGATCAGGTGGCAACCCTATCCGGTGTTCCGTGAGAATTACCTACCCTGTGAGAATTACCTACCCCTCGTCACTTCCGGCCAGAAGCATCTGAGCAGCGCAGCAGTGCGCATGCTCAGAGCGCCGGATACCTAATGGCAGAACAGATGAGCTTACTAGTGCGCATGCGCACTAGTATAAAACGATCACGGTGTTCCGTGAAAAAAACCTACCGACGCGGCGCTTACCTAAAACAGCTGTGCTGACATACGAGTCATCCCCGCACCTGTCCCGGTCACTTCCCTGCTCCCGGCAAGTAAATATAAAAGCGGCTTTCGGCTCAGTGATTTATGTTTTCATACAGCCGCCGCCGCTTTTATATTTACTATCCGAGAGCAGGGAAGTGACCGGGACAGGAGCGGAGATCACTCGTATTTCAGCACAGCTGTTTTAATGTACCCGCTGCATTACATACAGTGCGGAGTACCGGAAGTGACGAGGGGTAGGTTTTTCTCACGGGTAGGTAATTCTCACGGAACACCGGGCTGCTTTGTGCAAAACCAACTTCACAGAGCAGGTAAGTATAACGCGTTTGTTATTTTTGAACATAAAAAAAAACAAGACTTTAATATCACTTTAAGCCCTGGTTCACATTGATGCTACTTTGAAATCATGCTACTTCACTGGAAATAGCACGATTTCAAAGTAGCAGGTCAGCACGATGTCAGGTGCCACTTGGCTGACATCTGCGCCACTCCATGCACCAATGTCTATGCACGTTGCACCTGAAATTGCAGAACATAGTGCAGGAACCTCTTTTTCAAATCTGTGCGGCACCACACAGTCAGAGTCACACGATTTGGACCGTTCCATTGCCAACAATAGGTTGCGACTTGTCATGGAATTTGGAACTGCCAAATCGCACGACAAATTGCACCAGTGTAAACTATTTATTTAAATTTACTAATTAAATATTCGTTTAGGAAACTAGTAATTGAATTTCTAATTGCAGCAACACTTAATTTGTCCTGATATAAATCACCTTGTATATTCCTTGCCAAGCAGCACCCAGATTTGGAGAGGGAGTGTCAGCATTAGGAGTCAATCAGGCTCTGCTGAGTTTACAATTGCTGGGATTAAACATGCTGAATGGGGGAGTGAGCAGAGGGATGACCTCATAACTGTGTACTGTTGCTCTTTTACAATTAGCACACTGGGGTGTATAATTTTATTTATTTTTTACTTTTGGTGATGCAGAATGTATATACACTATATTGTCAAAAGTATTGGGACACCTGTCTTTACACACACATGAAGTTTAACCACTTGCCGACCGCCGCACGACTATCTACGTCGGCGGTCAGCCCCTCACAGGCAAACTAACGTAGGGCTACGTTGCTTGCTTGTGAGGGTCTAGGGAGCGAGCGCGCGCCCCCCGGGGCGCGCTCCCGCTCCCGCGTGGTCACGGACCCCCCCGCGCGTGTGACCAGCGGACCCGATGTCCGCCGGTCACTCGGCGATCGGCGGGGGAGAGGGAGAATGTCAGGCAGCTTGTGTAAACAAACTGCCTGTCATTCTCTTCGCTGCAAAGACACTGATAAAACGGATCTGGTATGTAGATCCGTTGATCAGTGTCTTTACAGCTAGAGCCACAGCCAATCACAGTAGAAACCACGCCCCTAGGGACACACACAGCCCCTCCCTTCCAAATAAAGTTAACCCCTTCACTACCAGTGTATTTTTACAGTAACAGTGCATATATATAGCACTGATTACTGTAGAAATGTCACTGGTAACCCCAAAAGTGTCAAAAAAGTCAGTCAAGGGTCCGATCTGTCCGCCGCAATGTCGCAGTACCGCAAAAAAAATCGCAGATCGCCGCCATTACGCGTTAAAAAAAAAAACAACAAAAATGACAAAAATCTTTCCCTTTGTTAGTAAACGCGATAACTTTTGCGCAAACCAATCAAAATACGCTTTTTGCGATTTTTTTTACCAAACATAGGTAGCATAAAATAAATTGGCCGAAAATTTTTAAAAATTTTGATTTTTACATTTTTTTTTGGGGGAATTTCATATAAAAAAATGTGAAAAATATTGCTATTTTTGCAAAATTGACGCTCTTTTTTTGTTTATAGCGCGTGATCAAAAAATCGCACAGGTGATCAAATACCACCAAAAGAAAGCTCTGTTTGTGGGAAAAAAAGGACGTCAAATTCGTTTAGGTACAGCGTCGCACGACCGCGCAATTGTGCGTTAAATTCACGCAGTGCCGAATCGCAAAATACCCCCTGGTCGGAATGGGGGTAAAATCTTCCGGGGCTTAAGTGGTTAATGGCATCCCAGTCTTAGACCATAAGGTTCAATATTGATTTGGTCCATCCTTTGCAGCTATAACAGCTTCAACTCTTCTGGGAAGGCTGTCCACAAGGTTTAGGAGTGTGTCTGTGGGAATGTTTGACCATTCTTCCAGAAGCGCATTTGTGAGGTCAGGCACTGATGTTGGACAAAAAGGCCTGGCTCTCAGTCTCCGCTCTAATTCCTCCCAAAGGTGTTTCATTGGGTTGAGATCAGGACTCTGTGCAGGCCAGTCAAGTTCCTCCATCCCAAACTCTCTCATCCATGTCTTTATAGACCTTGCTTTGTCCACTGGTGTGCAGTCATGTTGGAACAGGAAGGGGCCATCCCCAAACTGTTCCCACAAAGTTGGGAACATGAAATTGTCCAAATGTCTTGGCATGCCGATGCCTTAAGAGTTCTCTTCACTGGAACTAAAGGGCCAAGCCCAACCTCTAAAAAACAACCCCACACCATAATCCCCCCTCCACCAAATGATTTGGACCAGTGCACAAAGCACGGCCCATAAAGACATGGATGAGAGAGTTTTCGGTGGAGGAACTTGACTGGCCTGCACAGAGTCCTGACCTCAACCTGATAGAACACCTTTGGAATGAATTAGAGCGGAGACTGCGAGACTGGCCTTGTCACCCAACATCAGTGCCTGACCTCACAAATGTGCTTCTGGAAGAATGGTCAAACATTCCCATAGACACACTCCTAAACCTTGTGGACAGCCTTCCCAGAAGAGTTGAAGCTGTTATAGCTGCAAAGGGTGGGCCAACTCAATATTGAACCCTACGGACTAAGACTGGGATGCCATTAGAGTTCATGTGCGTGTAAAGGCAGGTGTCCCAATACTTTAGACCAGGGATGCCCAAACTATGGCCCTGTAGTTGTTCAGGAACTACAATTCCCATCATGCCTAGTCATGCCTGTGAGTGTTAGAGTTTTACAATGCCTCATGGGATGTGTAGTTCTGCAACAGTTGCAGGGCCGTAGTTTGGGAATCCCTGCTTTAGACAATATTGTGTATTTTACCTGTAAATTCAATTGCCTGTCTAAATATTTCCTTTAATTCTGCTGCCATGCATCAAATGTCAAGACACCAATTCATTTAAATGCTAGGATCTGCTGTGAAGCTTTTGCTGAGATTTCCTGGAGGGACACGTGTCTCTGTTAGGGGTACAATGGACCGGACAAATAATGTACATTGCAACAGGAAGAGAGGATGCAATGATAAGTTATAAATGATCCGGAGATGTATGCATGCGTCAGTATCTAAGCTTAGCAGAAGACTCTGTTATATGTGGGTGAAGGATGTGTACATTTCATTATCTGCTCCTCAAATAATAACACGTTTGAACCTGCTGACATGCTGCATGCCGTATCACACTGCTCCGCTCTCTCAGATGTTTAGTGTTTGGTGGAATTTTTGCCTCTTGAATTGTTGCTGGGCAACAGGGAAAGAACTTGTGTGTAATGTGTAGCCCTGTGAATATGCAAGATCTGTGCCAGTTACATGCTGAACACTGCCTTGCACACACCAACAGTTATATACATAAATAGGTAATGTAAGGAGGAACTGGGGGGAATGGGGCATACAGAAGGGTGACACTGCATGAGCAGGTGGTGGGGAAATTATCACTTTATTCTTTATTACCCAAAAGTGGAACTTCTGCTCATCTGCTTCCTCCCCCCCCCCCCCCCGGTGCCACATTTGGCACCTTTCAGGGGGGAGGGAGGAGGGGGGAAAGGGGTACCTGTTTTTGAAAGGTACCCTTCCCCACTTCCAGGGGGCAGTGCCGAGGCGCTGTCCTTTGGAAGTTCAGCACCCCTCCTCCTTCCCCCGCTGCCGAGCCAATTAAAATGCACAGCGCGCTTTGTGCATGCGCAGTAGGGAAAGGCTTCACTGCCAGTTTCCTTTAGAACGAATGGCGGCGGCAGCACCTAGCAGCCGATCCGAAAATCGGCTGGGGTGCTTACATCGTGGGCTCCCTGGACAGGTAAATGTCTATATATTAAAAGTCAGCAGATACAGTATTTGTAGCTGCTGACTTCTAGTTTTTTTTCCCCAGCTGGAACACCGCTTTAACCTTTATTATCTACACCAGGCATTCTCAACCAGGATTCTGTGGAAGCCTCTAAAGGTTACTAGGAGTTCCTTGAGTTGTGGCTGCTTGACCTCCCATTTGATGGTGCTTGCATAGGCCCAGGGGTCAATATCACTTGGCATAGCGATCTGCCTAAACCAGTTTTAGTTGTTTGTAAGGTGACATTCTGACCCTGCTTACCACTGGCCGGCCATGTAAGGGGCATTTTTCACACTGACCTCCAATACGTTGATTTTTGCAGTTTTTTCCTGAGATCTGAAAATTATTTCAAGGGTTCCTCTTGGGTAAAATGGTTGAGAAAGGCCAATTTAATTTTATTGTGGCCAAAGTACACTACAAAAACCCTACAAACAAATAAAGCATACCTTAAAGCGGTTGTAAACCTAAAATAAAAAAAATAAAAAAAAACCTGCAAGACAAAGGCATAATGAGCTAGTATGCATCGCATACTAGCTCATTATGAATTACTTACCTTAGAACGAAGCCCCGACACGGACCCCCGGACACCGCTGCGGGCACTGACATGATCCCACAGCGTCTCTTCCGGGTTCGGCGGCTCCGGCGCTGTGATTGGCCGGAGCCGCGATGTCGTCACTCCCGCGCATGCGCGCGGGAGTCATTTTCCGGCAAGCTCCTGGCAAGGGAAGCTGAAGGTCCGCCAGACCTTCAGAGCGCATGCGCCGCTCGTGTGAGCGGCTGCATGCACTGCAAATATCTCCTAAACCGTGCCGGTTTAGGATATATTAATTGTACCTACAGGTAAGCCTTATTATAGGCTTACCTGTAGTTAAAAGTGAAAAAAAGTGGGAAACTACTGCTTTATCTGAATTTGCTAAGCTGTCTTTCACTTCCTGAAAAGGTTGTCGGTCTTTCTCAGACAGGCATGCCTAGACCTGCCCAGCCCCACCCCCATCCCTCCTATCTTTCATAGAACATGATCTTTATAGCCTGGTATAGCATGGTCTTTATAGCCTTGTTTAGGCCAGCAGCTTCTCCTGATAAAGAGAGGGAGAGAGAGGGGGGAGGGGAAGAGAGGGAGGAGGGGTCACGTGATCAGCGCAATATACAGGCATACCCCGTTTTAAGTACACTCACTTTACGTACACTCGCGAGTACGGACACAGCCTGGTCAGCTTGGTATGGCACTATTCCTGGTTTTTAACCTTGGCATCTATGGGAAATCTTGGTCAGTTTGACATGGCACTGCTCCCAAACCATAAGTGACAGGGATACCAAACTTAGGGAGCACTGAGAGGGGACCCAGGACTACAACATATCCTATCATGTGGCCGGCCAGCTTGCCTAGATAATCTACCATGTCATAGTCCTGGATCCCCTTAACATGCTCCCCAAGCTTGGTGCCCCTGTCACTTATGGTTTGGGAGCAGGGCCATGTCAAGCTGACCAAGATTTCCTATGGAGCTAGTGTATTTCCATGCATTGAGAAATGAAAAAAGGTATTGCTTCACTTTAAGTACATTTTCGTTTTACATACATGCTCTGGTCCCATTGTGTACTTAAAAGTGGGGTATGCTTGTATGAAAGAAACAAGGTGCAAAGGAACATTTTTGAAAGTTTAGAAGGATACAGATCCAATTCTATTGCTCATTACATGTGAGTAATGAGTTTTAGGCTCCGTTTCCACTAGTGCGACTTGTCATGCGACTGGACACATAAAGTCACATGACAAGTCACAGCCCATTGATTTCAATGGCCCCCATTCCCATCTATGCCACTTTGAAAATCAGCAACTTTGAAAAGGTACCTGCACTACTTTGATGCGACTTGGATCCAGAGAGTGTAAAGTTGGATCAAAGTTTCACTCAAAGTGGCACTCTAATAATCGTACAACTTAAGAGTCGAACTAGAAGAAACGTAGCCACTAGGCTAGAGTGTGACTTTGAGTGCAGCTTTGATCCAACTGTACCATCTCTGGATCAAAGTTGCATCAAAAAGTGCATCAAAGTAGTGCAGGTACCTTTTTAAAGTCGCTGATTTTCAAAGTCGCATAGATGGGAACGGGTGCCATTGATTAGTCACACTAGTGGAAACGTAGACTTAGTGTGGTTGCCTGTACTATGATCATTGTAAACTGGAAGCTGAGACCCCAAAGCACTTCCAGCCACACTGACTGCCCCCCCTCCCTTGTCCTGTGTGGATGGATCTTCTTTTATTTCTTAATTTTCTCATGAATTAGGATGTACAATGCATCCTTACTGATGAGAGAACACTGGGCGGGAACCTATGATCAGCTCCTCCCATTCTGTATACGCCCACTGGCTACACAGGAACAGTGCCCCTCCCTGGAAGTGATGTCACTAGCTTTCAGTAACCACACCCACTTGCTGCTCTTGGACTCAGCAGGAAGAGGGACTGAAGTCATGTGACAGCACTGAATACTGCAAAGTTCAGGTAGAAAAACTGGGATTTTTTTCATTTTTGCACATTAACCCCCTCAGCGGTAACCCCGAGCGAGACTCGGGGGGTTTTTTCATGCTAGGATCGGTATCCCCGAGTCACGCTCGGGGTGGATGTGCAGAGCGCGCAGCGGGGTCTCTTACCTTCTCCTGGCGATCCAGCGATGATCTCCCATTGCTGTGATCTCTGCCGTCCGTCGCTCTATTGACTTCCTGGTTCCGTTCCCTGCAGCAGCAATGGTGCATGGGAGCGGAACTGGGAGGGAAATTCAAATGTTGCACAAAACACAAACAAATAAAAAGGAGGTGATACAATTATAATTATAGAATATAGATTATAATTATAATTATAAATTATACTTATTATAATTATAAATATTATAAATTATTACAAATAATTATAATTATAATTACAAATATAGATTATAATTCATGCGTTTGTGTTTCAAATTTATCACATCTGGGATGTCTGCTAGAGTCTGTTTTGGTCAGGTTTAGGTCAGTAATTACTAAGAATTGTAGGCCTATAATACATAACTAGTGTTGAGCGAACACGGACTGTATTATTCGTGTTCGTACCGAATAATTGGATTTTTTGTACCCGAACACGGACACTTTACTGTATGTTCGGGTAAAAATCCGTGTTCGGTCGTTTTATTTCCGGGTTTTGCATGCTTTGGCGCTCTTTTCATGGCGGGCTTTCAACAGCCAATCAACAATCGTTTAACTGGTGTGCCTTAAGCCATCCCAGCCATGCCTGCAAATGTCTCAGTAGCTGTGATTGGCCGTCTGAAGCATGTGACCAAGTCTTTATAAGTTCCAGGCAGCCGCAGCGTCTTCATTCTGCTGCTTAGATCAGGGACAGAGCACACATCAACGTGCTGGCTGCTGATTAGGGAAAGACAGGCAGGATTTTGGCATGTAACATAACGCCAAATTACCATGCAAAAAAATTGTACCGCTTTTGTTACAGAATTCCTGACATAATCATACCGCCAGGGAGGTTAAGGCTGAAATCACTTCAACAATGGCCGCCAAAGTAAGGGGTCACTTCTACATGTTGTACACTGACTAACAATGTAAGGGAGCAATACAATATGTGTTTCTTTCTTGGACATTATTATTATTTATCTAATTTCATAAATATTCAGCAATATTTTAGGTTATTTAAAAGTCTACAACCTACAGATCATGCTCATGTACAATGATCTAATAATTGTAATGTGGTTCCCTGAGACTTGAAAACTATTTCAAAGGTTCCTCCTTGTTAAAAAAAAGTCTTCAATAGACTATAAGGTTCTATGGAAAGCGCTGTATAATTTGTTAACAGTATAAACATTATAAACTATTAAAATGAATGCAATTTTTATATTTATGGGTCAGTTTATTTAGCATGGGAATATAATAGGTGACACCTTATTACATTTTATTGCAGTAATTCCTATTTTATGGCACCCAGTGTGCCCTGAGTGCCTGAGCTGAAGATAAAATATAATAAAGCCACCATGATATCCTTTGTTTAGTTCATGCTTCAAGTGTGCCCTTTATACCTGAGTGACAGATCAGACCTAATACAAGTAAGTAAACAGCAGGTCTTTTCTTATTCTTCTAAAGCAGCCAGGGAAGCAAAATGGTATGGAACAACATCTTTTTTCAGATTTATATGATTATTAAAGCAGCATATAACAATTTTTGGTAAATCAGAAATACAGATGTGGTAGATCAACGTTTGTGATATGTGTATATTACAATTTACAGATTTACCCACCATGGATCAAAGCATGCCTTACAAAATACTCAGAACAGGTTAACCAGTTGCCGAATGCCCAGATATACTGCGCCACGGTGGCTCGGCTGCGCAAAATCACATACAGTATATCTACGTGATTTCGTGCACCGATCTCGGCGGCGCGGAGCCGCGCTCCCGCTGTGTTTAGCAGGGCTTTTTTTCAGCAGGAACGTGGGGGAACGCAGTTCCGGGAACCTCCAGCACTGAATGTGTATGTTATACCTGGGGTGTGCTGCAGGGTCTATTGATGCTGGCTGCTGAAGGATCTATTGTCACTTAAGGGTAATCTTTTTTTTGCAGGGGGTTCTATTGTTGCTGAGGAGGTCTATTGTTGCTGGGGGTGGGTTTTATGTTGCTAGGGGTGGTCAGTTTTTGCTGGAGGGGTCTGTTGTTGCTGGCTGATTTAGGGCCTATTGGTGCTGGCTGCAGGGAGACCTCTTGTTGCTGCTTGGGTCTATTGGTGCTGTGGGGTTTAGTTTTTGTAGGTGGTCCATTTTGCTGGGGGCTCTATAGCAGCTGGGGCCTCTATAGATGCTGGCTGCAGGGAGATCTGTTGTTGCTGGAGGTGTATTTTGTTGCAGGTGGCCCAGTTGGTACTGGAAAGATCTATTGTTGCTGACTGCAGGGGATCTCTTTTACTGCTTTTCTTGTTATCATTAACATGTTCCATACAATTTACTTCCTAGTTACTACCACAAATGATACTTGCTTCTGTATCTAAAAGGAGGGGTCCTGGGAGGTGGGTAGGGGGTGAAACCAAGGAACGGTGCTCTGAGGTGGGTAGAGGCGGAGATAAGGAGTGACTTGGAAAAGAGGAGTTCCTGCACCTATTCTCAGAGAAAAAAAGCCCTGGTGTTTAGACATAACGGGAGACGGGCTGCGGGAGGAGCAGCGGCCTCCCACGATCGTCAGAGAAACTGACAGAAGACCCGGCATCTTATGTAAACAAAGCAGGCGAGTCTTCTGTCTAAGCAGAAATCCCGATCTCTCTGTGCCTGTCACAGAGCCCCCCCCCCCCCCCCCTTACAGTTGGTTAGCATATTTAGGCATACATTAGCCCCTTTGATCACCCCCAGTGTTAACCCCTTCCCTGCCAGTGTCATTTATACAGTAACAGTGCATATTATTTAGCACTGATTACTGTATTAATGTCACTGGTCCCCAAAAAGTGTCAAAAATGTCAGTTAGGGGTCCAATCTGTCCGCCGCAATGTCGCAGTCCCGCTAAAAATTGCTGATCGCCGCCGTTACTAATAAAAAATAAAAAAATAAATAAAAGTCCAAAAACCTATCCAGTAGTTTGTAAATGCTATAACTTTTTTGCAAACCAATTAAAATACGCTTTTTGGGATTTTTTTTTTTACCAAAAATATGTAGCAGAATGCAAATTGGCCTAAACTGGTAAAAAAAAAAAAAAAAATAGATTTTTTTAAATTTTTTTTTATTGGGAATGTTTTATAGCAGAAATCTAAAAACCGCAGAGGTGATCAAATACCACCAAAAGAAAGCTCCATTTGTCGGGAAAAAAGGACATCAATTGTATTTGGGTACAGCGTCACACAACCGAGCAATTTTTAGTTAAAATAGCGCAGTGCCGAATCGCAAAAAATGGCCTGGTCATTAAGGGGGTAAAACCTTACGGAGCTGAAGTGGTTAATAAAAGGTTAATATATGTAGTATAGCCAATCCTTTTATTTATTTATTATACATTAGGTACTGATATAGCGCTGTCAATTTACTTAGCGCTTTACATATATATTATACATTCATATCAGTCCCTGCCCTCTAGGAGCTTACAATCTAAAGATCCTAACTTACAATCGTACCTACTAGGGTAAGTTTAGACAGGAGCCAATCAACCTACCAGCATGTCTTTGAGATGTGGGAGGAAACCAAAGTACCCTGAGGAAACACACACAGGCACAGGGAGAGCATGCCGTGGTTGGGATAGATCAGAGTTGCTATCATTTTCATGTACTTCTTTCATCTGAACTACCTGTCTGATCCTGACAGTCACCTTTCTTTCTTGTTCTAAACTGACCACACAAAGTACAAAAGCTGATCTGTGTTAGTGTGGTCAGTTTTCATTCTTTGGCTGGCCATTCAAAGGAACAGGACACTGTGCAGACACACAGCATGCCTATATTGGGTAGTTTTTGCCCCCTGACCTATCACAGCCTTCCTCTGGCACACACCCCCCCTCCCAGTCACAGCCTGCCTTTTGAGCACACCCCCGGATCAAGCACAGACAGTGTATTCCCTAAGGCTGAACAGACTACTGTATTGAATACAGGCACAATGTGTGTCCTGTAACCTGGGCCCCCTACTATCAGGAAAAAGAGATGAATGCTCACG
This sequence comes from Pelophylax lessonae, assembly GCF_965119305.1. Classification (NCBI taxonomy): domain Eukaryota; kingdom Metazoa; phylum Chordata; class Amphibia; order Anura; family Ranidae; genus Pelophylax; species Pelophylax lessonae. Next base: position 644,263,821 of record NC_138770.1, on the reverse strand, counting down.
GCAGAACTTTTAATCTTGTAAAAAAGGTAAAAACGCTTGATGCTTGTAAATCCATGTTACGTGTTTAGGTGCATTAAGGCATGTCAAGCGATTGGGCATTAATTAATTTAGCGTTAATTCATTTATTAAATTGTCCAGATTGGGCATAAATAGGACAGATAACAATGCTCCCCCAGATGCTGCAGAATATAATGCTTGTTTTACTAGGGGCTGTTCTTATATAGAGGAGTACTTATCTTAATCCATGGTCTCGTAGTCTGAATTCCTACTGGTTTTGGTTGTGGTGATTGGTTCCTCTAAGCCAGTGATCTCCAAACTGCAGCCCGGGGGCCAGATGCGGCCTTTGCTTGCTTTTATTCAGCTCTCTGGGCACTATTTCATCCACTGATACTAACAATAGAGCATAATTTCCCCCCCCCCCCCACACTAAGACCAGTAAAAGGGGGCACAATGGGGCACAATTCCTCCTAATGACACCAAGGATGGGGCACTTTTCCTCCCACTGACACCAACGATGGGGTACAATTCCTCCCACTGACACCAACGATGGGGTACAATTCCTCCCACTGACACCAACGATGGGGCACAATTCCTCCCACTGACACCAACGATGGGGTACAATTCCTCCCACTGACACCAACGATGGGGTACAATTCCTCCCACTGACACCAACGATGGGGCACAATTCCTCCCACTGAAACCAAGGATGGGGCACAATTCCTCCCACTGACACCAAAGATGGGGCACAATTCCTCCCACTGAAACCAAGGATGGGGTACAATTCCTCCCACTGAAACCAAGGATGGGGCACAATTCCTCCCACTGACACCAACGATGCGGCACAATTCCTCCCACTGACACCAATGATGGGGCACAATTCCTCCCACTGACACCAATGATGGGGCACAATTCCTCCCACTGACACCAATAATGGGGCACAATTCCTCCCACTGACACCAATGATGGGGCACAATTCCTCCCACTGACACCAATAATGGGGCACAATTCCTCCCACTGACACCAACGATGGGGTACAATTCCTCCCACTGACACCAACGATGGGGTACAATTCCTCCCACTGACACCAACGATGGGGTACAATTCCTCCCACTGACACCAACGATGGGGCACAATTCCTCCCACTGACACCAAAGATGGGGTACAATTCCTCCCACTGACACCAACGATGGGGTACAATTCCTCCCACTGACACCAACGATGGGGCACAATTCCTCCCACTGAAACCAAGGATGGGGCACAATTCCTCCCACTGACACCAAAGATGGGGCACAATTCCTCCCACTGAAACCAAGGATGGGGTACAATTCCTCCCACTGAAACCAAGGATGGGGTACAATTCCTCCCACTGAAACCAAGGATGGGGTACAATTCCTCCCACTGAAACCAAGGATGGGGCACAATTCCTCCCACTGACACCAACGATGCGGCACAATTCCTCCCACTGACACCAATGATGGGGCACAATTCCTCCCACTGACACCAATGATGGGGCACTATTGATCTTTTATTGAAAAGAATCAAGCAACATATTTTATACAAAAGTAAAAAACAGAACTATAGTACAATATTCCAACAGAAAAAAACAAAGGAATTCACATCCATGTGCAGAATATATACAATATATACATAATCCACTTCCAACATTCTTAGAAAACTATTTACATAAAGCAGCAGAGAGGGCCTAAGAGGCACAACCCATCACCTATGTATGCAGCCATTTATCAAAAACTGAGCATTAAGAAAAAATCTAGGGTGATAAGAGACAGAAAGCCACACCCGGGAAAGAGACTCCTGGCAGTCAGGGAGGCTTGAAACCCCTCCACGCCTTCAGCCAAGCCCTCTGACCCCACTTGTCTCTCTCAAGCGCCCGAATCTTCCCCACCTCATGCAGAATGTCACACACCACCACCTGAACAGGAAGGATTTTACGCCGAAGGGTGACCTGACACCGTGCGTTCCATGTGTAATAACGGACTACTAAACTAACTAAAAAAAGTGTATCCAAACAAAAGCCCCCACCAGTATTGAATGCTCCGTACACCCACTCAGCATAACCCAGCCTGGAGAGGAAAGGAACACAGAGGGCCCGCCCAACCTGTTTGTATACCTCTATGTTAAAAGGGCAACGAAGCAGAAAATGGTCCATAGTCTCCTCCTCACCTGCACATTCCTCCCGAGGACAACCACGATCCATCCCACTGCGGAATTTCAAATTGCCCCGAACATAGAGCCTCCCGTGGAAGCACAACCAGGCCAGATCCCTGAATTTAAGGGGGACTCTAGCCAAATTAATCAATCTTAACCCTTCCCTCAAAATTGGGCCTGGGCAATCCCTTAAGGCCAGTGGGTCATGAAAGACTTCACTCAAGACTCGGCTCATAAGGACTTTCCTCGGAGCGGATCTGAGATCTTCAGCCGACAGTCACCACTGCCGCAGCAACTTCAGACACGGAGCGACATAGGCTGGGAGCTGACCACGATGACCCCTGAGATTCTTCACTTGGCCACCTTCTTCCCAAAGTCGCAGAAAAGGCCTAAACCAAGATCTAAACATGCCTGCCCATCCAGGAGGTTCCACTGCAAGCATACTACCAATGTTAAACTTGAGAAATAGCAGTGAAAAGAAAAGAACGGGGTTGACCATACCTAAGCCACCCTCCCTCCTGGATAGATAGGTGACATTCCTCTTGATGGGGTTCAGTCTGTTCCCCCACAGCATCTGGAAGAACACACTATAGATCCTAGCATAGAGAGACACTGGCAAGATGCAGACAGGGCTGACATACAAGAAGATCGGTATCAGGTAAGTCTTAATCAGATCAACCCTTTCCCTCAGAGATAACTTCCATCTCTTCCAGCTGACCACCTTAGTATTGGCAACTTCCAGCCTGCCCTCCCAGTTTTTGAGGCCATAATCGCCAGGTCCAAATTCAATGCCTAATATCTTAATTTTTTCCTGGGGCACTGGAAAAGTGTCCGGGAGATCAAACCCCTCACCTTCCTTTCCCATCCAAAAAACTTCACTCTTTTCCTGATTGATCTTGGAGCCTGATGCTTCAGAGTACCGTGATGTCAGAGAGACCACCTCCTCCGCTTCATCTGTCCCAGTGACAATCACTGACACATCATCCGCATAGGCAACAACCCTCAAAGGCGGCTCACCCGGGATTCCCACTGGTACCCCACACAACATGCTGCTCTCTAGCCTCCTGATGAAGGGGTCGATTGCAAACACATAGAGCAGGGGACTCAGCGGACAACCCTGGCGCACCCCAGAACCAACCTCAAAGGACTGTCCAACCCAACCATTAACAAGAGGGAAGCTTTCTGCCCCCTTATACAAAACTTTTAACCAATCGACAAAACCACCCGGCAGACCGTACTTACTAAAGAGCAACCACAGGTACTCATGGTTGACACGATCGAAAGCCTTTGCCTGATCCAATGCCAGTAGATACTTTCCCCAGCCTGCAGCCCTGCACTGCTCCAAGGCCTCCCGGACAGCTAAAACCGCTGTGAAGGTGCTCCTACCCTGGATCGAACAGTGCTGATGGCGAGAAAGCAAAGACTCTGCTACTGCCGATAGGCGCCAGAAAAGTATCTTCGCCAGCACCTTTCTATCGACATTGAGAAGGCTGATGGGGCGCCAATTCTCAATCATCGAAGGATCTTTACCTTTTGAAAGAAGAATCACAGCTGAGTGTCTCATGGAAGGGGGAAGCACCCCCTCAGCAAGACAACTGTTAAAAATCTCTACCAAATGTGGGGCCAGAATAGACTTAAAGGCTTTGTAAAACTCAGCCGTCAGACCATCCGGTCCAGGTGACTTTTTGATGGCAAGCTGTTCAATTGCCCTCGTCACCTCTTCAACTGTGATCTCCTCTGTCAAATTCATCAAAGGGACATCTCCACCATTTAGACCTGGAATAGAGTCCAAAAAGCTTTCCATCTTGTCTCGGTCAAGCTCCTTCCTCCCAAGAAGTTCAGCATAAAAAGACCTCACGACCTCCAGGATCCCTGACCTGGACTTTGTCAAGGAACCTGTACTATCCTTAAGGCCAACGACCATCTTAACAGCTACACCCTGTTTGCAGTTCTGGTAAGGGTCAGGCGAGTGGTATTTCCCATAGTCCCGCTCCAGAACCAAAGAGGTATGCCGGTCATATTGACACTTCCTGAGGAGGATTTTCACTTCAGAGATTGCCCCAGGATCTCCTCCTCTCGAGACAAGAATATCCAGCTTCCTCCGCAAACGTTGGTAGGTCATGTATCTATTAAACTGTTTTTTATTGGCTAGGCCCCTGAAGAATCCAGCAATCCTCTTTTTGGTCAGCTCCCACCACTCAGCCTTGCTGCTACAAAAGTCCAGGATGGTCACCTGTGCCTGAAAGAATTCCTCAAAGGATTGTCTAACATGTTCTTCCTCAAGGAGAGTCGAATTTAATCTCCAGATGCCTTTGCCCCTCTGAGGGAAATCTGAAGCATTCAAGACCACAGATAGCATACAGTGATCAGAGAACTCCACCGCCTGCACCACTGGGGGTGAGAAAGCAGAGGCCTCCTTCAAAAAAAACCTATCTATCCTACTCTGACTATTACCTCGATGAAAGGTGAACCCTGTGTCATCCGGGAGGTGCTTAATGTGCACATCCACAAGACCAGCATCCCTAACCATACTATTTAAAAAAACGCTATCATATCCCAGCCGGTCATTGAAGTCCTTCCTGTCCTTGGGCCTAGTCACAGTATTAAAGTCACCTCCAAAAACCACTTGCCGGGATGTAAAAAGAAATGGCTTGATCCTTGTAAAAAGGCATTTCCTGTCCCACTTTGTGTGCGGCCCATAGATATTAATTAGGCGCAGGTCCTGCCCTCCCACAAGAACGTCTAAGACCATACATCTCCCAATCTCCACCTCAATAACCCGCCGGACAGTTACCATGCCGGTTTTAAACAACACCGCCACCCCGCCGTAAGGCTCGGCCGCAAGAGACCAGTAAGATGGACCATACCTCCACTCTCTCTTGGCCATATGAATATCTGCCAAGGAGGTGAGCCTAGTCTCCTGCAAAAATAAAATTTCAGCATCTAATTGGCTGAACAAAAATAAGGCCATAGAACGAGCTCTTACCGACTTAATGCTGGCGACATTTATTGTCACCACTTTTAACGGAGGGGGAACCGCCATTTGGGTTATTGGGTGGATTGCTTCTTAGCTCCCCTCTGCTGCTCATCACCAGAAGCCTCTCTCTTTCTTGAAGCCTCCTCCAACTCCATTTCAATTTCTGAATTCTGCTCAGAAGAATCCCCAGATGAGGAGATATCCCAAGCAGAAGCCCTAGAACGGTTGGAGACAGTCACTGAGGCATCCTGTCCCTGTTCCGTCCTCACCGTCTGTCTCTTCCGCCTCACAACCTTCCTTCTCTCCTCCAGGTACTGAAGGTCAGATTCAGAGATGCTTTCATCTCTTGTTTTCTTCTTCTTCTTTGAAGTCTTCACAGAAGACTTCTTTACAGAGGAAGCCGCAGCAGCACCCTTTTTGGTACCCTCTACCACTCCTGGTGGGTGGGGGGCTTCTTTAAGGTCACACTTAGGAAGGGAAGACTGATCGGGAATAACTGACTCAGGGGGCACAGACTTGGCAGATTCTGACACAAGAGGAGCCGGTACAGTAGGCTGGGGGGACACAGGGACAGACACAGAAGGAAAACTTAAAGATACAGGAGGGGTGGGCACAGGGACTAGGGAGGGATCCTGCACAAGACCAGGGGGGTCAGTCACCGCAGAGGAGGGTGGTACAACAGGGGCCTCATCCTCCATCCTGTCCAGCCTTAACAGATCATCTATCACCTCTCTATCCATATTATGCCAGGCTTCAGGACATCGGCTGTAGGGGTGGCCAAGGCGCAGGCACAGGTTGCACCTTATCGCCTGGGTGCAGTCCCTGGCCACATGACCCTGCCCCCGACACACTGAACAGATCAGAGCTGAACAAGAGGAGCTAAAATGCCCCTTTTCTCCACAGCGGTGACACAGTTTTGGCTGACCGGGATAAAAAATGGTCATCCTATCCCTCCCTATAAAGGCAGAGGAGGGCAGGTGACGGACAACATTCCCATCCCTAGCCAACCTGACCGTTACCGACCAACCCCCGGTCCAGATGCCACGCTCATCATGAATTTTATCCGGCCTGGTCAAAACATCCCCATAATTTCTCAACCAGACCTCTAAGTCCCGAGCAGGAACACTCTCATTTGTAAGGACAATAGTAATTTTCTTCACTGTTGACCTTTGGGAAACTGCCACTGGCACCAGACCTTCCCATTCGGGTCTTGACCTGCACCGAGCCATATATCGTTCCCAGAACAAGTCAAGACCCTCTGGTCTGGTGAAACTAACTGTGTATTCCCGGCTTCCAGCCACATGTATCAGGGCATATAGGTCATTAGCCCCAAAACCCATATCTAAGATCAGGTCCACCACCATACGCCTTGCTAGAGGGACTGCACCACCTTCCCATTTAAGGAGGACTACGTTCCGCCTTGGACCCCCAGCAGAAGCCATAGATCCAATACCAGATCCAATGGTGCTCATAGTGGCAGCCCGCGAGGGAAAACCCTGATTAGAAGCAGAGCTCCTCCTTGATTGTAACCCTGGCTTGGTGATATTGCCAGGAGCACAGCTTACCACCTGTGCAAATGTAGGCTTATTAGGGCCAAGACCCCACACTGATGTCACATTATCAGGTACACTACTATTATTATTTTTACCAGCTTGGCCTAAACAAGCAGCATTATCAGTTCCACATATAATGGTGGGATCCACCATGCCTGCAATGTTATTAGGGATAACTGTTTCTGATGCAGTACCAGATGTTTCCTGCTGCTGCGCTGTAGAGTCCTGTTCAACAGTGACTGAAATAGTTTTAAGCTCAGCAGAAGGGGGGTTAATCGGCTCTTCTGGGTTTTGTGGTTCTTCAGCAGAAATGTCATTTTTTAAACACAACTTTTCCTGTTTAGAGACATCAGCAGCAGGCACAACATTGCTGAGCATAGGGGAATCACCCGGAGTGTCATTAGGAAACCCATCATTAGGCAAGGTGCTAAAAGGCACAAAAACTGTTTTATCTGTAAGCTGGGGCTTTATATACTTTACTTTATCAGGCACACTCTCAGGTAAGTCCTCCACATCACCAAACACCAGCTGATCTTCCTGCATTGGAGACTCCATTTCCTGTATAACTTTCAACATGCCTCCTGAGCCCTGAGATGGCAATGGGCTGCTTACCTCACCTTGAGGGGGAAGGGGGTCAGAACCGGGGGTCTCCTCCTCCACCTCCATCTTTGCAAACCTCCGTTCATTGCAAAACTTCTCCCTGAAGGGACCATCCCTGCCTTCCATCATGGCCACGATAGTTTCTTGATGATCCACACGGACTTTCGCTAATTGGACCTCTGAATCCATTGATCCACGGTTCTTGCTGAACAAGCCTTCACGCTGCTTTCTCAGGCGCTTTAAATCCGCTCTAAGCTTGTAGAGCTTGTCTCTTTCCTTATTGAGGACTTTGATCCCGGCCACCACTCGCTCCCGAATGGATCCAGCATCTTCATCCTCACCAGGTGCAGAGAGATCACCAACCACGGGCTGCACAGGAGCAGGGGTGCCATCCATCCGCCCAGGGGATGTCTGAGAGCCTCCAGCAGGAGAGGCCCTGCTGGCCTCCATGGCTTCCCCAGAAGGGGGCCAGGAGAGCTGGGAGGGATTTCACCTCACACCCTCTTACACAGATCACCTGCAGCAGCAACAGACACACAGCCAGAGAACCTTCCAGCAGCCACACCCGAAGCTGAATGATGGGAAACTACTCCTCCCACTGACACCAACGATGGGGTACAATTCCTCCCACTGACACCAACGATGGGGCACAATTCCTCCCACTGACACCAACGATGGGGTACAATTCCTCCCACTGACACCAACGATGGGGTACAATTCCTCCCACTGACACCAACGATGGGGCACAATTCCTCCCACTGAAACCAAGGATGGGGCACAATTCCTCCCACTGACACCAAAGATGGGGCACAATTCCTCCCACTGAAACCAAGGATGGGGTACAATTCCTCCCACTGAAACCAAGGATGGGGCACAATTCCTCCCACTGACACCAACGATGCGGCACAATTCCTCCCACTGACACCAATGATGGGGCACAATTCCTCCCACTGACACCAATGATGGGGCACAATTCCTCCCACTGACACCAATAATGGGGCACAATTCCTCCCACTGACACCAATGATGGGGCACAATTCCTCCCACTGACACCAATAATGGGGCACAATTCCTCCCACTGACACCAACGATGGGGTACAATTCCTCCCACTGACACCAACGATGGGGTACAATTCCTCCCACTGACACCAACAATGGGGTACAATTCCTCCCACTGACACCAACGATGGGGCACAATTCCTCCCACTGACACCAAAGATGGGGTACAATTCCTCCCACTGACACCAACGATGGGGTACAATTCCTCCCACTGACACCAACGATGGGGCACAATTCCTCCCACTGAAACCAAGGATGGGGCACAATTCCTCCCACTGACACCAAAGATGGGGCACAATTCCTCCCACTGAAACCAAGGATGGGGTACAATTCCTCCCACTGAAACCAAGGATGGGGTACAATTCCTCCCACTGAAACCAAGGATGGGGTACAATTCCTCCCACTGAAACCAAGGATGGGGCACAATTCCTCCCACTGACACCAACGATGCGGCACAATTCCTCCCACTGACACCAATGATGGGGCACAATTCCTCCCACTGACACCAATAATGGGGCACAATTCCTCCCACTGACACCAACGATGGGGCACAATTCCTCCCACTGACACCAACGATGGGGTACAATTCCTCCCACTGAAACCAAGGATGGGGCATTGTTTTTTCCCACTGATGTTGAGACCTTTTCTACTCCCAATGGCAAGAGTCCGGCCGCCCTGAAGTCCAAAGGATAGTAAACTGGCACCCTGTTTAGAAAGTTTGGAGACCCCTGCTCTAAGCCATTCCTCTTGTTCCATTGAGGAGATTTTCCCTTACTTCCTGCCCCAAAGACCCAACAGGAAATAAGTAAAACTCTCTTCAACAGTAGTAACAGAAACAGGTGTTCCCATTGAAACATTTTCCCATGTTCTAGTGACATCTGGAAAATGTTGGTTTCCCATCCATTTCTGTCCTGGTGACAACTGTCACAGGACAAATAGAGAAGGTTTAATTCCTACAGGGACATAAATAACAGTAAACAAAAACTGACAGGCTTTCAAACACTAACCTACACTAAAAAACTATTTTAAAAAATGCTTTGGCTATAGTTATATTTAGATGTGAGACCGTACAACTCTACTAAAGTTTATAACTTCCTTTGGCTGAACTGATTACTACAGAAAAAAATAATTCAAGTAGAATTACAGTATGGCTTCCCATTAACCACTTGCCGACTGCGCACAGTATATTTACTGCGGCAGTCAGCCCCAGCCAGGCAGAGTGACGTAGATCTACGTCACTAGCCTGTCACCGGGTTTTGAGCCAATAGCGGCCAAGCGCGCGCCCGCCCGCCTCGGCTCGTTCACAGAGGAGTGCGGGTGTGTGACCGGCGGACCCGATGTCCGCCGGTCACACTACGATCGTCGGTAGAGCGGGAGAAAGGCGGGCGGCTAATGTAAACAAGCCGCCTGTCATTCTCCTCTGTGTAAAAATGGAGATCAGACGGTTCTACTATGTAGAACCGTTGATCTCTGTTTTTACAGTAGTAGCCATGTCCCATCACAGTTAGAAACACGCCCCTAGGACACACTTAACCCCTCCCTCTCCAATACAGTTAACCCCTTCCCTATCAGTGTCATTTTTGCAGTAACAGTGCATATATATATAGCACTGATTACTGCAGTAATGTCACTGGTACCCCCAAAAGTGTCAAAAATGTCAGTCAAGGGTCCGATCTGTCCGCCGCAATGTTGCAGTACCGCAAAAAAAAATCGCAGATCGCCGCCATTACTCGTTAAAAAAAAAAACACCAAAAATGACAAAAATCTTTCCCTTTGTTAGTAAACGCGATAACTTTTGCGCAAACCAATCAAAATACGCTTTTTGCGACTTTTTTTTTACCAAACATATGTAGCATAAAACAAATTGGCCGAAAATGTTAAAAAATTTAGATTTTTACATTTTATTTTGGGGGAATTTCATATAAAAAAAAAAGTGAAAAATATTGTTATTTTTGCAAAATTTACGCACTTTTTTGTTTATAGCGCATGATCAAAAAATCGCACAGGTGATCAAATACCACCAAAAGAAAGCTCTGTTTGTGGTAAAAAAAAAGGACGTGAAATTAGTTTATGTACAGCGTCGCACGACCGCGCAATTGTCCGTTAAAATCACGCAGTAAAAAAATCGCAAAAAAACCCCTGGTCAGGAAGGGGGTAAAATCTTCCGGGGCTTAAGTGGTTAAAGTAGAACTAAAGGCAAAACTTTTTTATTTTTATTTTAGATGAGTAAGGGAAGGTTAAAACTCCTGTCTGTTTTTTTTTTTTCCATTTGTGTCCCATGGGGGAGATTTTTCTTCACTTCCTGTCCTATAACGTACTTATAACTCAATTTTGTTGACTGCTGTAGCTAATCTTTAAAAAAAAATTGATAAAACAATAATAAAAAAATGAAAACCTTTGCTTCCTCATTTAATGGTTCATATCATTGTAAGTTATTTAGGTTGATGGAGTTATATTTGGAAGGTTTGGCTGTTTTTTTAGCACTAGCTCTGTTGGAGTACGTCTGCCATATATGCATGATGTATGCTCAAAACTCATTATAGCTTTAAATATGATACCGTGTGTTGAAGTTACAGGTTTGTATTACACACACAGGTCTCTCAAATTGTACTCCTTATCACACGGCATGACATTTGCTCTTGTGTAGGTAATAATATACATGTATGTGACTGGCATTTATTATGTATAACTGTTTTAATCTATAAAGGAATACACCTTCTGTCATTAATTTTACATGGAGAGCCTCATAAGACTATATGCTTTGGGCCTTGGCAATGGATATCCTTATATATGAATGTTTACAAAATTAGGTTTATAATTTATTCTTTTAGTTGTTACCAATACAATTATCTTACTTTATAGAAAGGAGGGTTCCAAAAGAAGAATATCAAAAGTGCTATAAGAGGAGTGTACCAAAAGTAATGCAAAAGCAGGCATAACCTTTTTTTATTAACCGCTTGCCAACCGCCGCACGACTATTTACTTGAGCGGTCAGCCCATCACAGGCAAAGCGACGTAGGACTACGTCGCTAGCCTGTGAGGCTCTAGGGAGCGAGCGCGCGCCGCTGTGGGCGCGCTCCCGCTCGCTCACGGACCCCCCCGCACGTGTGCCCGGCGGACCCGATGTCATTACGCGTCATTACGCGTTAAAAAAAAAACAACAAAAATAACAAAAATCTTTCCCTTAGTTAGTATACTTTTGCGCAAACCAATCAAAATACGCTTTTTGCAATTTTTTTTTACCAAACATATGTAGCAGAAAACAAATTGGCCTAAAATGTTAAAACATTTTGATTTTTACATTTTTTTGGGGGGGGGGGATTTCATATAAAAAAAATTTGAAAAATATTATTTTTGCAAAATTGTCGCTCTTTTTTTGTTTATAGCACATGATCAAAAAATCGCACAGGTGATCAAATACCACCAAAAGAAAGCTCTGTTTGTGGGAAAAAAGGACGTGAAATTAGTTTAGGTACAGCGTCGTACGACCACGCAATTGTCCGTTAAAGCAACGCAGTGCCGAATCGCAAAATACCCCCTGGTCAGGAAGGGGGTAAAATCTTCTGGGGCTTAAGTGGTTAACTTACATAGAAAATTCAAATTTCACATGTTGGTAGAGTAACTGTTAGAGTAACTGTTAATCTATAGTAACTCTTTCTTCTTTTTCTTTTACTGAAATCTATTGAATTTTACAATAGTAAGAAAGGTAGAAGCATTAAATTGTCAAAATGGTGATGCAAGGCATTAATACACATTAAACAGATAATCTTCCCTAAATTCAGGGTTTGGTTGGCAACAACCATATAACACAATATAATTGGATTAGAACAAAGGATGAGGAGTCCATTAATAGGATGTAAGTAACATTTTGTAATGTTAAAGGTGAACATTCACAGAGAGTGCCAAAGAGATAACTTCAGGGCAATCAAGGCAGTATCTTGCTTACTAATCCACTTGCATCCTAGCAATTTTGTAAACCAAATAAAAGAGTTGAGCAAGAGGGCAACAAAAAAAAATTGGTGGTGTGGTGAAGGAGGAACTTTTGGGGAGGGTGAGGGAAAAAATCAGCCACGGCCTCTGTTGCTCATCTAGATCCTACAACAGCCCAACAAAGAAAGGATTTGTGCAGAGAGAAAATAGAAGACGAAGAAGAAGGGAGAGAGAAAGACGAGGGAGGGAGGGAAAGAGTACGGTACTGTTTTTTCTTCATTTTCATTGCAGGTAAATAATGTATTGCAAGCAGAAGCAATGTGCCATCATTGAGTTTTTGGTGAAGGAGGGGTGCAGACTGTCTGGCATCCAGGGAAGGCTACAGAATGTTTACAGAGATGACAACATTGACAAGAGCAATGTACGCAGATGAATAAAAAGGTTTAAGACCCGGTTCACACTAGCGCGACTTGTCAGGCGACTTGGTCGCCTGACAAGTCGCGGTGGGTCGCCTGCCATAGATTAGCACAGGAATGTAGTATGGTAAGCAACGGGTTAAGTTGCTGTCTGCAAAATGTTACAATTATGTATATGTCTGGGAGCTGGGTGTGGCTGAAGTTAGTTGCATGCTGATGTGCAGTGAATAAAGAAGCAACCTGTACAGCCTGTCTGTGTTAATACACTACATTTTGGCGACGAGGATGGGATGGGACCCATTCTAATAGGAGCGACACAAGTCGCTCGAACTTAGAAAAAGGGTCCTGTACTACTTTGGGGCGACCTGGAGGCGACCTGCATAGACTTCAATGATATGAAGTCCGTGCATGTCGCACCGAGGACTTCACAGGTTGCCCCAGCAAGTAGCGTTGCCCCTATGTGAACGGGGTCTAAATGGTGGCATCTCTGTAAACATTCTGTAGCCCAGGCCTTAAGAGTTACTCGCCACTTGTTGCTCCACCCAACCCCTACCCTGCTCTGCCCCTAAACACGCCCTGGTAAAATATTTCATAAAATTACACTGTTAAATGTTTTATTCAGAATTAAGTTACAAAAATAAATATTAACGGGACGTGTGTCAGGTGGGGGTGGAGTGGGGAGGTCCCAGACGCCCAGTTAACTAAGTGTAATGCTCGCGCTGCGAGCCTGTGAGGGGCGGGGACATTCAGGAGGCGGAGAGGGGTGGTCCCAGGTACAGGAGGTGAAGAGGAGCTGTACTAGAGAATGCAGGCTGCGCTGTGAACGGCGGCGGTGGTGGGCACTGGGCTCTCACTAAAAACAACAGTGATGGGTTGAATAGCGCTCACCAAAACAAAAAGACCACAAGGCTGAGTGGTAAAGGATAAATGTCACAATTTATTAAAATGTCACTACAAAAAGCTCCAGTGTAAAGATGGCAAAGAACGTCCACAAAACTCCATGGGAGCATGGGCGATGGGACAGAACCTGAAGAGGGAGCCAATGCTGCGGGTGAAGTGTCCAAAACAATTCAAAGGAATGATGACAAGGGCTGTGTGTGTAGTGAATGGAGGGTCACCCCAGAGAAGTATCTCACAAGGGAGAAGAGAAGACGATGATCCGAGGTCTCCCCTCGTTCCGGGGGTAGATGGCACTGCTGGATGTGTGGATGACCCGGCCACCACCACAGAGAGCGCTGGCTTCTCCTGTACTTCCTGGGACTTCAGCCGCGCCAGTTGTTGACGTCACCGGATGTCAGCGGTCGGAGCGGGGACATGATCAAACCAGCAGCAGGAGTCCCCTCACAGGGCAAATGTCGGAGAGCTTGTAGGAAATGAGGGGAGATTAAAATTAACATTTCCCATACCGCACAGCCTTGTTCTTACTCGCCCTCCTCATCATTCCATTCGCACAATGCGAGCAGGCGAATGGAATTTTTGAGGGCTGCTGTAGCCTACTGTGGATGGATGTCGAACAGCCTGTACACCTCCTTTGTCAAGAACTCAGTGATGATACATTGTTTCTCCTTGGAATCCTGCAATGAAATAGAAGAGGAAGAATAAATAATATAAAGGAGGAGTTATTTCATCAACATGTGAAATTTGAATGACCTATGTAAGTTAATAAAAAGTTAAGCCCACTATTGCAATACCTACAGTACAGCTCTCATATATTTAAGCAAAGACATACAGTAAATTACATATCATGGACCTTCCAGCTTCTTCAATGGACCCCTCAAAGTCACACGCTGACTATCAATACTAATATATTGTTTTTACCAGAGCAATAGCACCTTGCTCACAATGGCCTGTCTGCTACTAAACTTTAAGATCAAAGAGACCAGGCTCTCTGTGAATCAATATGCAGGATACAAGCAAGCACAAGGGTCTGTTTCAGGACTAATAACCTGTATAATGAATCAGGTGGAATTGCTGTCTTCTAAAAAGAATCTATCATGATTAAAATATTTACGCAGCCATTGCTAAGCTAACTTCTAAGTTAAATGCTTTTTGCCTGGCTGACATGCCGATGAGTCCCTGTCCCCAAGAAAATAAATAGAATTACATCACATTAAGCGGTTTCACAAACCAAAGGGCATATCTTAAAAAAAAAAAAAATGTAGAAAAGAAAATAGAGAACTTTCTCATAGATACCAAACAGTTAACTAGTTTAATTTTCCGAAAGGGGAAAACAGATTGGTTACAAAGGGCAAGCTGTCAACTTTTAGGGCAAAATTAATTTACGTATTATAAATACTGTAGGCTTCTAAGATTAAAAAAAATCATTCCTAGATCCAAGAAAGAAAAGACAATACCTTATTCCAGCTATTAAGACTTTTTTTTTATTAAAGTACAGTTATTTTGCTAACACAAAATGACCTACATAGTGCCCTGTGATATTTTAGGACAGTCATGTGTAGTACATTGAGAGAAGCAGCTGTAGAATGTGACCCCCAGCTCCGGAACTCAGCTTCATTCTCATCTCAGCTCTGCACAACTTGAAAAACTCAGCCCTAGATCTGATGCAGATCCTGAGCTTATATAAAAATAAATAAAATAATAAAGACATGGAAAACTAGAGTTGGGGCCTCACAAACCATATGGAAGACACAGGACACCACAAATGAGCAGAAAAAAGGCTGCCAAGTGATTATATAGGAGGAAAAATAATAATGGACATCTCAATATTGAGTGATGGGTATCTAGACAATGTCCTAGACATATGACCATAAGGACACTGACAAGTCAAATCAGCGTATGGCTTCTTTCAAAGGTTATAGTCATCTGGTTTTGACTGACATTTTTGTGCATATTCAAGTGGTCGTGAAATGCCAGCACATGTATGAGACTTGTAGGGATCACTCTAATTATCAACTGCAGCCTTTATAATTTTTGCAGTATATATACACTGTGTTGCCAAAAGTGTGGACACTTCTTAACATACTGAGTTCAAGAGCACAAGGCCAGCTCCATAAAGGCATGGTTTGATGAGTTTGCTGTGGAGAACCTTGAGTGGCATGCACCGAGCCCTGAGCTCCAGTGGCGGAGCTAGACTTTTAAAACAGGGGTGGCAAAGGGGTGGCTAGGTATTATTTTGGGGGGTCAATATACAAAGTGTAATTTAGTGTCAGATTCGTCCACCGCAATGTCGCAGTCCCTCTAATGATCGCTGCCATTACTAGTAAAGACAGGATACAGGTGGTGGTGATCAGAGGATACAGGTTTGCCCCCAATGATTATTGCAGAGTGCGACAGCAATGCCCCCAATGATTATTGCAGTGAGACAGCAATGCCCCCAATGATTATTACAGTGAGACAGCAATGCCCCCAATGATTATTGCAGTGAGACAGCAATGCCCCCAATGATTATTGCAGTGAGACAACAATGCCCCCAATTATTATTGCAGAGTGCGACAGCCTTGCCCCCAATTATTATTGCAGAGTGCGACAGCCTTGCCCCCAATGATTATTGCAGAGTGCGACAGCCTTGCCCCCAATTATTATTGCAGAGTGCGACAGCCTTGCCCCCAATTATTATTGCAGAGTGCGACAGCAATGCCCCCAATTATTATTGCAGAGTGCGACAGCAATGCCCCCAATTATTATTGCAGAGTGCCACAGCCTTGCCCCCAATTATTATTGCAGAGTGCGACAGCAATGCCCCCAATTATTATTGCAGAGTGCGACAGCCACAGCATTTGCCCGCAATCATTGCAGAGTGCCAGCGTCCCCCCCGTGAGACCAGCTTACTTACCTCACGGACGGTCCGCGGCTCCCTGCATCTTCTCAGTCCTCCCGCCGGCGCCTCCTCGACCAATGGCACAGCGTTTGCCATTCGGCCAATCAGGAAGCGGGAGGACCCGCTCCCTGATTGGCCGGAGGAGGATCCATGTGACAATAGCGAATTTTCATTCGCTATTGTCACAGAATGGGCGGGCTCGGCTTCGGGAGTCGGGACGCACTGCTTTGCTGCTCCCTGACCCTGGCCGCCAGCTTAGAGGGATCAGCCGGTTCTGCGAACCGGCTGATCCCATCCCACCACTGCCTGTGATTCTCCGCTGCCAGCCAGGATCGGGGTGGCAACAGGGGTGGCAGGGACTTTTTCTGGGGTGTCAATTGACACCCCAGCTAACCCTCTGGCTCCGCCACTGCTGAGCTCAACCCTGCTGAACTACTTTGAATGAACTGGAACACCAAATGCAAGTCAGGTCTTCTCATCCAACACTAGTATCTGGCCTCACAAATGGTTTTTTGGCTGAATGAGCACAAATTCCCATAGACACAATCCAAAATCTTGTAGAAAGCCTTCCCAGGAGAGTGAAGGCCTTTATAGATACAGAGAAGGAGCCAACTTCATATTGATGCCTATGGTTTTGGAATGGGATTTTCAAAAAAACTCACATGGGTTTGACGGTCAAGTGTCCACACACCTCCAACCATACACTGTAATTCATTAATTTTATAGGAAATTATTTACCTATTGCTATATTGTATACAGATATTTTTAATGTAGACCAATAAATGTGTTTATTTTATACATATGTGCCCATAAAGTCCATGATTCTTTTTCTAGTTTTCCTATACATCATAGGTGCCCATTGGCCTCCAAATGGATACCAAATTCTCTCATTCCAACCATACACTGTAGTTAGCACACATAGATGGATTTTTATTAACAGGTTACTCCACTTCTAGATAAATCTCTCTGCTATTTGTAAGAGAAGTTTTTCCTGTAAAGCAGGAGTGTCCAACCTGCGGCCCCAGACAACTATGAATGTGGCCAAACACAAAATTATAAACTTACTTAAAAATGTTGTTTTTTTTTTGAGGGGGGGGGGATTTTTTTGTGAAAATGTGTTTACCCTTAGTGAACACATGCAGCTGAAGAAAAGTGTCTGTTTAATGAACTTTTATACGTTTTATCTTCCCAAATTAAAATATTACACCTCATTCATATCATCAGTTTTCGGCAGCACTTTTGAGCAACTATTTTTAAGGTTGAAGCATACGAAGGGCAAATATATAACCAAAATATCTGATAAGCTCATTGAGAATTTATTGAGAATTGCAGCTACATCAGATTGTGGAATACTCTACCACAAGAGGTGGTTTCTGCGGGAACTATGGTGGCTTTCAAAAGACTCTTAGACGTACATCTCAAGGATCAGAACATTCAGGGCTATGTGAGATGATTACGGCCACACACACCTACACAGGTTGAACTGGATGGACTATTGTCTTTATTCAACCTCACCTACTATGTAACTATGTAACTATGTATTTTATGTGTGGCCCAAGACCATTCTTCTTCTTCCATTGACCAAGATTGGACATCCCTGCTTTAACCACTTGCTGACCGCTCACCGTAATACAACTGCGGCAGGGCCGCTAGGCTGCGCTCAGTCACGTAGTAGGGACACAGCGGGAGGCGGGCCGCGGAAGGAGCGGCGGCGATTGGCGCTGTCCTCCTGCGATCATCTAAAAACCGAGAGAAGACTCGCCTGCTTATGTAAACACATCTTCTGTCAGACAGGCAGGGAAAGATCAGAAGTTTCAGCTAAGCTGAAACTGTGATCTCTCTGTGCCTGTCACAGAACCATCCCCCCACACAGTCAGTAAGCACTTTAGGCACACATTTAACCCCTTTGATCACCCCCAGTATTAACCCCTTCCCTGCCAGTGTCATTTATACAGTAACAGTGCATATTATTTAGCACTGATTACTGTATTAGTAACACTAGTTAGGGGTCCAATCTGTCTGCCGCAATGTCGCAGTCCCGCTAAAAAACGCTGATCACCGTCATTACCAATAAAAAAAGATCTATCCCGTAGTTTGTAAACGCTATAACTTTTGCGCAAACCAATTAAAATACGCTTTTTGGGATTTTTTTTTACCAAAAATATGTAACAGAATACAAATTTTTTATTGGGAAAGTTTTATAGCAGAAAGTAAAAAATATGGCGTTTTTTGTTTTCAAAATTGTCGCTCTTCTTTTGCTTATAGCGTAAAATCTAAAAACCGTAGAGGTGATCAAATACCACCAAAGGAAAGCTCTATTTGTGGGAAAAAAAGGACATCAATTGTATTTGGGTACAGCGTCGCACAACCACGCAAGTTTCCGTTAAAGTAACGCAGTGCCGAATCGCAAAAAATGGCCTGGTCATTAAGGGGGTCAATCCTTTCCGGGGCTGAAGTGGTTGAAGAAAGCATTAGCATTAGAAATCTAGCTTAATGCTTCAAATTCTTTAGAAAATCTGATACACAATTGTTTCCACTGCAATACTTACATCTTATTGGTGGCAGAGCATGGCAGGAAGGGGCCTGGAATAATTTACCAGTAACTCACTGTGCTGTTATTTCGATCGGTAACAAAGACACCTATCAGAAGGATATTATTAAAGGATTACAAGTTCAACAAGTCAGTTCAACTATCTGTTTTTCTAAAGTAAATAATGTAAGATTTTTCCTACTTCAATTAAATTGTGCTTGTAATTGCTACTTGTACATGTGAATGACATTGTTAAAGGACAAATAGCTAATCGCTAATCCTATTTATATAATAGAAAGAAGGACCTGGACCAGGAGACTATAATGTGAAAAGTGTCCCTCCTCGGAGTATTTCATCAAGTTTCAAATCAAGCGTGCCCAGGTTCCATTCATCTATTAATGTAAGTCCACAGAAGCAATAATTGATCTTTGGTCTTTTCCACTTTAAATAATTATTGGGTTTTAGGCAATTAAACAAGGCACTTCAGTACACAGGTCACAGGTCACATGTCAAAATGAGCATAACAGACTTTTATAAAAGGGTATAAAAACCATCATATTGCGTCTGAAAATATTGTGCTGAACCAAAAAAGAATATACAGTAACATTTGGTAAGAGTATACCCGGGCTAATGAACCTCTGTGGTATTGAACCATTGGTTTACTCAAAAAGGGCACAAGTGGCTATGCATAACCAGAGAAAGATAGGTAATGGAGAAGAGAGAGAGGGTAGGAAAGAGTAAGGGTACAGAATGGGGGGGGGGGGGGGATGAAAAACAGTTAGAATAAAAAGAGAAAAAAAAGGCATCGGAAAGAAGTTGAAGAAGTGGTATACATCTGCTAATTACAGAGTTCATCAGATAGTGAGCAGTGTGTGGTCAGAGTTCGGAGAAATGCAATACTTTATCCATGTGCCCAGACATTTTATTTATTTTTTTAATCAAGCAAGTACGTTATTTAAAGAAAAAAGTAATAACATGCAACATATTTTGTTAAAAGCTCTTTGGGATTTTGTTTAAAAGCTCAATTTTGTCTAAAAATGTAATATTTAAATAATTTAAAATCTCACATGGTTAAAAATAATACACAGAATGGCCACTGAATGACACAAAGAGATTTAAAGGGTAACTCCATTTTTGTGAGGGAAAAATAATAGCAAATTAAAAAAAAAATGTATATAGCGTATACAATTGTGATACAAGTCACAAGTCATATTGTAATTGAATGTTATTAAAAATTATATTTCCTTTTCAATCTGCAGCTCTGTAATTTTCTCTTATTGCAATGCAATATGGCAATCTGGAGATGTTATGTACACAGAATGTATACTGACCACATAGTTACATAGTTAGTGAGGTCGAAAAAAGACATCCGTCCATCCAGTTCAACCTATGATGTGCATGTGTGTGTTTGCTGTTAACCGTACATTGTATACCCCTGTATGTTGTGGTCTTTAAGATGCCCATCTAATAGTTTTTTTAAAACTATCAATGCTCCCTGCTGATACCACTGCTTGTGGAAGAGAATTCCACATTCTTACTGCTCTGACAGTGAAGAACCCCCTACGTATTTTAAGGTTAAACCACCTTTCCTCTAGTTTTAGTGAGAGGCCACGTGTCTTATTGTATTTCCTTTCTCTGAATAGTTTGTTCCTTATGCTAGGGTCGCCAGTACAATATTTGTACATTGATATCATATCCCCCCTCAATCGTCTCTTCTCCAGACCACACCCCAGAAACATAATTTCCTGCTTGTGTGATTGGCTTATTGGTTTTCCCAGAAGTCTGCACTAAGATTCAAGTCAGATTTCAGGCATCACCTGCAACAAAAATGTCCTTTTTGTTGAGATACTTCCAGTAGGAAATCACATCTAAACTAGATTGGAACTACAACTAGGAATATCATAGCTGTGGAATATAAACTGGTTTTGGGAATACCACTAAGCATGTATATACAACTCATTGTTAAATCTCTTTGTGTCATTTAGTGACCATTCTGTGTATTATTATGTGAGATTTTAAAATTAATAAAAAATTAAAGATGTCATTTTTTAAAACAAAATTAATTTTGGCTTTTGACTTGGCCTGGTTGTCCTTAAAATCCAAAAGAGGATTTAACAAAATATGTTGCTTGTAACTTAGGGATGGTGCCAACTTTTGCCCCTAACAGAGATATTTATTTACAAAAGTAATAACATGTTCAACATAATATTGTACAAACCCAAGTCACAGTCAACACATTTCACATTATTATGAAATAACATTATAAAAAATAATCTTAGAATGCCCACCAAAAACAGCGACAAAGATTGTGTACATAGGGTGCGCACCACAAAATTGAGGCATTAAAAAATGATCCCCCTCCTCCACTGATGCCCAGCCTACCAGCCACTAGGTCCAGTGGACCTAATCCAGGAGTATCGCATAAGCATGGCCAAAGTTTCTTACATTTCTTTGGGCAGTCCCTATGTTCATAGATAAGGAGTTCAAACCTAAGCATATCAGACCTTTTAACAATTAGGCTGGCCATAGATTGTTTGAAGTTCACCCTGGTCAACAAAGACTGGCCGAATTTTGATCAGTGTGCGTCCATTCCTCACCAGCAAAAGGCAATTGTTTGATCGACTTGAAGGGACACACTAGTCAGCCACTGATAAGAGTATTTTGACAGTGGCAAGTCATGCTGTTAGAATAAAATGACCCTGCAAGGTGATTGCCCGCTGACTTAACTAAAAAAAAAAAAACTACCCGTCTTTGGCCAGCTTAAGGCACACTGAATGCCTCATTCAGTATTGCAGAACGTTCCTCATTTATCAGGTACCACGTTAACTTGTTCTACTGTTGGAGTAGTTGATTTCCATGCTTTTGTTAAGGTTTGTTTAGCCTCTGTGAAGAAAAAAGTTAAAAGTTTGAATTGGGAGCTGGGAATCCCTCTAGTTTTGGATCTTTGCAGATGCTTTTCCCTATAATCAAATATATTAATTGATAGACACCTATCCAAGAGCATCTAACACCTGTCCAAGAGCAATCCTCCAAAATGTAGAGGAGCATGCCTGTGTCCGTTCCACCCCCAGAAACAGCAAGGAGAGGCCACAGGGACAAATTTGGCCAATTTCTTGGGCACCATGTACCAACACATTAACAACTTAAATTTGGCCTCCATTCCCATTACGTTTATGGAGCAGTAGGCTACTGTGATTCCTGCCAGGTGTTTTATGTTGTCTCTGTAACCATTGGAAAAAGGGAACTCTTCCCAATACAATACAATACAATAGATACCTTGTTAAAAAAAAAAAAAAGGTAAAGGTAATGACCTCTATCAGGCTTATACTGCCATCTGCATTCTCCTTTTGGACATTGCCTCACTTCCTGTGTGATCATCAGGCTAGGAAGTGAGGTGGAATTTCTGAATCTCCCAACAATGGACACAGTTGGCTTTAAAATCTGACATACAGTATCACCTTTCTCACCCCTACCTTAATTTTGGAACTTGGCACTTTGTCACATACCTGGTGGGATGAGCCTGGTATGCAGAGGAAGGCCTCTCTTACATGTAGCAGTACTCCCTTGGGAACTGCTGGTTACGGATTCCCCTGGGTTACCCATAGCAACAACTTGACAAAATAGCATATTCTAAGTGGCCAACAGTCCCGGGGTTTTGGGTTTTTGTTGATTTATTTGAGAACTGGGATAGGAGAAGGGATGAATGGGATACTCCAACTGAATAACTATGCACAATTTGCTGGGACTTTCTGATTAGCTGAATGCGGCAAGGCTGCTGCTTCACCTTGCCACTATAGTGAAGAAGAATTAAATGAACTGCACGGTGTTGTAAATCATTCTTCAGGGTCCTACTTGCCACCCCCTTTGTCCCTATTCTTCAGGATTCTACACAACACCCCCTTTACTCTGACACTCTGTGTGAGCTAGCCCCTTGATCCTCTGACTTCACTGGAGTGGACCTCTTCCTGGGAAGACCCTTTGGCAAGTCCCCTGGTACTCACGGACACTGTTTTTCCCAGAAGACTCTGCCAGCAGCTCCACTGTCAGCTCCACTGGATCTTCTGCAGCTCTGCTCCACACCTGGTTCACTAGGCAGACTGCCTAAGACCACTTTCCTCATTCAGCAGGAGGAGAGACAAGCCATCAGCCTCCTCCTGGGACTCTGCTTCCCACCAAAGACCCCTGTCACATGTCCCCCCAGCTTTTATAAGCAATCCCAGGATGCACTGCAAGAGTGCCCTCTCACTGGGACTGTCACAAAAGCCAATGTGTCACTGGCAAGGTTTCCTCCATTGTCCAACAGGCTCCCTTATTGGATTGGGTTTCCTCCACTGTCCAACAGGCTCCCCTATTGGATGCACTGGGAACACTCCCTTAGACCCAGTGAATCACACCTAGGAACATGCAACAGGCAACCTAATTGATCAGGCTCACCTGATGTGCAGAAGGAGCATAAAATGCTTTTACCTAGCATAGGAGGGTGCTACATACACCTCTGACTCGGGGCCCCTGACAGAGTAGACAGGCAGTGCAGGAATGCAGAGTGGCACAAGTGCGGTAGTCTTGCCAGCTGTTTGGCTTCTAATATGCCAGATGTCAGCGGATGTCCGGTGGACTGGAACAGGCTCGAACTAGGATGTAGTAGGCAGAAGAGCAGGTCCCAGTGGCCAACAGATACTTGCAGCTGGGTAGTCCCGTAGGGACAGGAACATAAACAAATTTAGACAATTCGGGTTGTACACATGCGGTCAGATCAGGTACAGATGTGGAGGCAGAAGAGTGGTCAAGACAGAGCAAGCCAGGGTCAATGCTGGCAGGGAGCAGGAGTAGTCAGAACAAGCTGGGTGGATGACTGGAAGCAGATGCAGGTGTAGGGGAAACCCAAACTCATGGGTTATCACAGGTAACAGGGAACAAGACAATCACGGCAACGCTGTAGACAAGACGGCATTGATCCTGGGTACCGACTTAAATAGTCCATTTGGCACCCTCATCTAACGCAATGCGCCACGCAAGTGCACATCTATTTGCATTCTGGTGCACATTGATGTGCTTGCTCGTTACCGATTGCACGCGCACATTAGCACGCAATTGTGGTCTTCTTCTATGTAAAGTTCGGAGGGCAGGAAACTGCCTGAGGGAGCCATCTTGCCTATTGGCAAGCCCTTCCTGACACACTTATACCACTGTTATCAATAGGTCTATGTTGCTATGGCTTTCACAATTCTGAAAGTCCATCAATTCCAAATGAATATTAGTGCAGAATATATAGAATATTGCTACAGAATGACACCAAAGTAAAGATATTGAAAAAAGAAAAAACTTTTACAATTTAATAAACCACAAACTAAATGCACATCTTTGTCTGTCACAGAGAAGACCAGAGCTCCTGGTGAGGACATATAATTCATTTGGTTGTCTACAGACACAGGAAATACATAATTTACAGCTGATCTAATGGCTTAGCACCAGATAATAAGGCAGCTGCCTTGCCTTCTCTGGTTCCACTAAACGAGACGCAGCACAAAGGCAAGATCATGTAATCCAGAGCCTTGAAATGCTGGCAGTGAACCAATTGTACCTCGTAAGGCCCATTCGCCTGGCAGTCATGTCACGGTTTATGTGATGCAGGCTGACTTTTATTGCGCACTTGTTTTAGTTCTACAAACTTCTGCGGTTTTAGAGATTAGGGCAGGATAAAAGCACTGCCATACGCAATACATTTCCCATCAGATTAGGAGATAGCACAGAGTTTAGATCATGTATTAGCAGCTTGTCGCTTTTGTTTTTACATTACAGCTAATAATACAGGCTTGAATAGGGTTTTAGAAAACCTAATCATGACATTTTAAATGAAGTAATTAAAGAGCAATTCTAGGCAACCAGTAAACTTAAAAGAGAAGTATGGCTTTTAACGTTTTCCCCATTTATACTTACCTAGGTGGAGGCAGCATTGGCCGGATGCTGCTTCTGTCCCCCAGCGCCTCTGCACTGAGAACTGAGCGATCGAACACAGCCGATCGCTCGGTTCTGACAGTTCCCCGAGCAAAGAGCTGCTGACTTTCAATCACCGCTCTCTGCTCTGCCTCCTCCTCACTCATTGGAGCGCTGGGCTGTGGAGGGGCGGGGAGTGGCCGGCTCAGGCTCTCAGCGGCTTGCTGAGAGGCTGAGACAGGTGTCGGTCCATGGAACCAGGTGTCGGTCCAGGCACCTGGCGGATCCCGTGGTCGTGATGACTCAATGCCTGGACCCGACATCTGTGACATCATCAGAGAGCGGACTTGTGACTGCTCTCTGCTGAAAATGGGTCACAGGAGTGCATAATGAGTGCAGAATGATCCATAGGGGATGTACAGGCAAACAAGCTTTGGCTCTACATCTCCTTTAAGCCCCGTACACGCGATCAGAATACCATACAAAAAATACCCCTTTTGAATCAATCATACGATAATGTGATCATTTCCTGTACGCTATTAGATCATGCAATTTTTGTTTCACCATTTCCTGCAAAAATCACGTACCTGTTCATCATTTTGTTGAATTGGTTGTACCAGAGTGACGCCTGCAGCTAGAGGCATCACCCCGGTACCGTTTTTCAGAACCGACGGTTGGCTTTCATGTGATTACAACTGAAGCAGTTGCTTGGCCGTTATCACAAGCAGCAGGAGGGGACGTCCCCCCCCCACTTTTTCGTTTTCCCAAAGGACCAGCCGGAAGCCGGTCGCCTGACAAGTCGCCGTGGGTCGCCTGCCATAGATTAGCACAGAACCCATTCTAATAGGAGCGACACAAGTCGCTCCGACTTAGAAAAAGGGTCCTGAGCTTCTTTGGGGCGACCTGGAGCGACCTGCATTGACTTCAATGATATGAAGTCCGTGCATGTCTCTCCGAGGTCGCGGTGCGCACTGTGCACCGCGACCTCACAGGTCGCCCCGGCAAGTCGGGTTGCTGCAATGTGAACCGGCTCTAAAGAGAAGGGTTTTCAGGGATCGTCTAAAGATGGATAGATTAGGGGACAGTCGGACAGATTGGGGTAGAGAGTTCCAAAGAATTGGAGAAGCTCTGGAGAAATCCTGGAGGCGAGCATGGGAGGAGGTGAGAAGGGAGCTAGAGAGCAGGAGGTCTTGGGAGGACTGAAGAGAGCAGCTTGGTTAATATTTTGAGATCAGGTTAGTGATGTAGCTGGGGGCAGAGTTGTGGATGGCTTTGTAAACTATTGTTAGCACTTTGAATTTTATTCGTTGGTTGAGTGGAAGCCAGTGAAGGGATTGGCAGAAAGGGGTGGAGGACACTGAACGGTTGGTAAGGTGGATGAGACTTCATGGCTTGGTTTGTGCTCTGACATGCGCTGTTAACTGTGAGACCCAATAGAGACCGGTGGGTCCATGATCAGTCAAAACAGGATGCACCTGAGCTCAACTTTGAGTGTCATGGCAAAGGCTGTGAATACTTATCTACATCTGATTTTTTTCATTTATTATTTTTATAAAATTTCCCATGATTTCAAACACACTTCTTTCACGTTGTCATTATGCGGTATTGTTTGTAGAATTTTGGGAAAAAAATGAATTTAATCCATTTTGGAATAACACTGTAACATAACAAAATGTGGAAAAAGTGAAGCGCTGCGAATACTTTCCGGATGCACTGTATATCCCTGTCTGTGTCCCCTGTGGGAGATTCCCCTCACTTCCTGTTCCAAATACAGGCTGTCAGGGAAACAGAAGGTGACATACTTCCCAGCTTTTGAACTTGAGAAAGAAGTCCTGATGTACCTAGCGTGCCACATCATAAATATGGCGTGACCTACAGAAGCACCTTATTTTATTTGGATAGCTCTATATGAATAAGATAAGTAGCCTCTTTGAAGTATATACTGCACAGTACTTTACAGTACTTCTTTATTTAACAAAAAGGCGGTTTCTAAGACTTCCAGACAACAAAATGAGATTAGGCGTACACCATAATACAGGATACAATCATAAACATCCGATAGATAAGACAATATTAGAAAATGGCAGTATGAAATCCATAACATATGTACAGCAGACTTGGCAGGCTGTACGCGGGAATACATAACCAAATGAAAACAAGCGATGGATCCCTTGTAATAAAATAAGGAATGTTGAGCACATGATACCAGAGATGGTGCAAATGCGAGTCACAGATGGGAACCACCCAGATTTTATAGGAAGAGGGAAAGAAGTTAAATTAAATATGAGTACGTGAGAGAGAAAGGGGAGAGAGAGAGAAAGAAGAGGAGAAGAGTGAAGAAGAAAAAAAAGGAAGAAAAGGATGGGGGTTAGGGGGGAAAAAGTGTTGGGATGTCCAGGGGAAGGATGTCCCCAGCACCCTCAACCAGTGGAGCTGCATCAAAGAGGACCTTACCCTCCTCAAAGTAGACAATGTCCACGTTTTGGGTTACACCTCTTATTTATGTCGTGTGAAGGCTATTAGTCATTTGGAGGCAAGAGTGCAATGTCCCAATGTTAACCCCTTCACGCCGGCGGAGTGAAAATATGCGGCCTCGGGTTCAGGGGGTTGTACCGGGGTGATGCCTGCAGCTAGAGGCATCACCCTGCTACCGTTGCTCCGAGCCGATGGTCAGATTTCTTGTAATGACAACTGATGTGGCTGAGCAGCCACTCAGCTATCATTACAAGGGGTGGGAGGGGACGTTCCCCCCCCCCCCTGCCATCTTCCGCGGCTCACCCGAGTTTCCCGTCCCAACGGAAGACCCGATCAACCAGCCGGCACGTCCACTGGCTGGCCGAAGACCCGAACAAAGCTGGATTTGGCTCTGATCAGGTCTCCGATGTAAAAACCCAGAAGCGATGTCATGACATCCCTTCCGGGTATTGGAGCCTTAAAGGCGCCATATTAAAAAAAAAAAATGACACCCAAATGTTACCCAAAACAAAAAAAAGTAGAACTCCTTCTAAATCAGACCTCCTCTTTTAATTTTTGGAGGCATTTAAAGAGAATGTTAAAGGTAAAATCACATACATTTTAAATGCATCCAATTAATAGGACCTCATTTACAAAAGAAAATTGTTTCATTAAAATCTGTGAGTGGAGGTAAGGTCTCCTTCTTTTCTTCATAACAGGGGGAGGTGTTTTGTAGTTCACGGGGATTACAATGCTAACTGATAACAGTCCAGAAAGCTCATAGTCATGTAATGGCCCATACTGGAAGTATTTAGCAGGAGTGGTAACAAACTCCTGCTAAATCCTTCTAGTATGGGCCATTACATGATCCATTCCCTCCTTTTCCTGGCAAGCTGGTGATGGGGGGTTGCCAAGTTCCACTCACCTTTTGTGTTCGCAGAACTTTGGGTATCGACTGGGCTGAGGGCTCCCTCCCCCTCTCTTGCTGTCCTGGCTGTCTGGCTGTCTGGCTGGCTGCCCTGGTAGCGCTATCCTGTCCTGAGTCCAATCGGCCCGTCGGACCCGTCCTCAGCATCCCGTCTGTGTAGCAGTCTAGCAGAGATGATCATGGGACTGAGAGAGACAATGGATGAATGGAAAGACGTCTGGGGTGAGGCTCAGGCGGCCGGAAGCAGACAGAGTGAGGCCCGAGTGACGCCCCTACGACGCTGGACCTCCTGGACCAATCACAGGACGGCAATCTTAGTGGGAGTATTCAGGGCGCCCCGAGGACACTCTAAAAGGCTGCCAATCTGCTTACAAGGAAAGAGGCACATGATGCCAAAACCCCCATCCCTCCCATAGCCAGCAGTGTGTCCGGAGCCCCCCTGCCATTAAAGGTACACTTTTTTTTTTTATGCTCATGTTACGTGACTAGCCTTGGGGGGGGGGGCGGCGCCCCTGTGCCCCCTATTGACCAGCCGCCACTGATGCTGATGTTAGGGTGACTAGCCTTGGGGGGGGGCGGCGCCCCTGCGCCCCCTATTGACCAGCCGCCACTGATGCTGATGTTACGGTGACTAGCCTTGGGGGGGCGGCACCCCTGCGCCCCCTATTGACCAGCCGCCACTGATGCTGATGTTACGGTGACTAGGCTTGAGGGGGTGGCACCCCTGTGCCCCCTATTGACCAGCCGCCACTAATGCTGATGTTACGGTGACTAGCCTTGGGGAGGCGGTGCCCCTGCGCCCCCTATTGACCAGCCGCCACTGATGCTAATGTTACGGTGACTAGCCTTGGGGAGGCGGCGCCCCTGCACCCCCTATTGACCAGCCGCCACTGATGCTGATGTTACGGTGACTAGCCTTGGGGAGGCGGCACCCCTGCGCCCCCTATTGACCAGCCACCACTGATGCTGATGTTACGGTGACTAGCCTTTGGGAGGCGGCACCCCTGCGCCCCCTATTGACCAGCCACCACTGATGCTGATGTTACGGTGACTAGCCTAGGGGGAGCGGCGCCCCTGTGCCCCTATTGCCCAGCCGCCACTGATGCTGATGTTACGGTGACTAGCCTAGCGGGAGCGGCGCCCCTGTGCCCCTATTGACCAGCCGCCACTGATGCTGATGTTACGGTGACTAACCTTGGGGGGGGCGGCGCCCCTGCGCCCCCTATTGACCAGCCGCCACTGATAGATAGAAAAGCACATCAGGCCACAAGATAATACACACAAGAGCAAAAGCAAAAAGTTAGATACATTCTAATTTATATCCAAAAATGTTGAATATATTTTGAATATATATGGGAATTTATCTTTTATAATTTTTTTCTTATGTGTATTATCTTGTAACCCAACAAACTTTTCTGTCTATATCCCCTTTACTATAATTTGTACTGTAAGCGGGGTTCAGAACAATAGAATGTGTTTTGTTTTTTGGGGGGGGGGTTGATGCAGCTTTGTGGTCTGATCATTTAGGGGAATTACATGTTACCCATATAATTATTTTATTCTTATGTATGTACAAACAGGAGGAACAACACAATGTCTGCCATGTACCTCCATCATCTACTACAAACAATAGAAACTATGTTCACCATGAAATTATTACCCACAGATATAAACATTACCTCCATATTAAACATTCAAACATTTGTGAGTTAATTATTGTTTAGAGAGTTAATTACTGGTTAATTAAAATGCAGCCTGTCTACAGCTCATGTATATTGTTTTGCTGCAGGCCAGTGTGGAGTGTTCCTGTAAATGGCTGTGTGTGTTTATATTAAAATAGAACCGAAAATGCAAAATGGTTTAGGCGTGGACATCAATTTACTAGGCCTAACTAGTTATTATAAGCCTGTTTTAATTTCATGTAATGATAATATTCTCATCAAAATAAACAATTGATATGCATACATGTCAATACCTCATGTATTCATAAGCAAGAGGTATTCAAATTAGAACTCCAGCCAAAAGCAACAAGATGAGAATGAATAGCTTATTAAAAGATTAAAATAGACTATTCACCTTTGATCCAGAGATTTCCCCCACAGTACTTTTATTTTTTTGCGGCTAGATGTCTTCAGTCTGATGACCAGCATTATTCAACTCACTTCCCCTGAGCCCAGATCCTTTTGACCAGCCTGTGATTGGACAGTGAAAGAAGAAGCAGGACAGTAATGAGCTCATCTCTCTTTCACTCTGCTCTCTTCTCCTATCAGCTTGCTTCTTCTTAGCACATGAACTGATTGGCTTCCTGTGCTGCTTCTTCCTCTCACACTCCAGCCCCTGCTGTACAGGAACTGCAAGAGGTTTGTGGGGCCTACTCGCCCTTCACATGGGGGGTAGCAGCGTGGAGCGTGCTCATCAATGCCTAAGACCAGGTGAAGGCTGCAGTCATGTGAAGAATCTAACATTAAGGCAATTACCTGACTTAGAGATAAGCTTTCACACTGCGTCCATTAAAACACAGAGTTCCTCTGAAAAATGCTGTCTTGTGTCGCTTAAACTGTATCTGATGTACAGTATCTCACAAAGGTGAGTACACCCCTCACATTTTTGTAAATATTTTATTCTATCTTTTTATGTGACAACACTGAAGAAATGACACTTTGCTACAATGTAAAGTAGTGAGTGTACAGCTTGTATAACAGTGTAAATTTGCTGTCCCCTCAAAATAACTCAACACACAACCATTAATGTCTAAACCGCTGGAAACAAAAGTGAGTAAACCCTTAAGTTTCTTCTGGGACGACAGCCATGCAGACCAATTTGATGCAGTGTGCGGCGTATGGTCTGAGCACTGACAGGCTGACCCCCCACCCCTTCAACCTCTGCAGCAATGCTGAAAGCACTCATATGTCTATTTCCCAAAGGCAACCTCTGGATATGACGCTTAGAACGTGCACTCAACTTCTTTGGTTGACCGTGGCGAGGCCAGTTCTGAGTGGAACCTGTCCTGTTAAACCACTGTATGGTCTTGGCCACCATGCTGCAGCTCAGTTTTGGGGTCTTGGCAATCTTCTTATAGCCTAGGCCATCTTTATGTAGAGCAACAATTATTTTTTTTCATATCCTCAGAGAGTTCTTTGCCATGGGGTGCCATGTTGATCTTCCAGTTACTAGTATGAGAGAGTGAGAGCGATAACACCAAATTTAACACACCCTCTCCCCATTCACATCTGAGACCTTGTAACACTAACAAGTCACATGACAGAGAAAATGGCTAATTGGGCCCAATTTGGACATTTTCACTGAGGGGTGTACTCACTATTGTTGCCAGCGGTTTAGACATTAATGGCTGTGTGTTGAGTTATTTTGAGGGGACAGCAAATTTACACTGTTATACAAGCTGTACACTCACTACTTTACATTGTAGAAAAGTGTCATTTCTTCAGTGTTGTCACATGAAAAGATATAATAAAATATTTACAAAAATGAGAGGGGTGTACTCACTTTTGTGAGATACTGTATGTTGCATTAGGAGGTACGCCCTTAGGCTGCGCCCACTCCACCAGTCAGCGTTCCTCTGTTACCTCACTCCCAGTAACAGAATGGTGTCCCACCGAGCATATAAGCTTGTAAGGCTTGGGGCAGATCAGAGTGACAGGATGGTCGCCATGGCCTCCATGTTTCGCTCCTCGTTAGGCGCCAAGCAAGGTTTACAGGAGAGGCCTACCCCAGGGGGAATTCTTCTGGACTATGCTGGGTACTTTGTATCGGATCACTTTACTACACATGGCATACCTTGGCTTTGTGCCATCTTCATCAATGCCCTGGGACAAGGCTGAGGCTGCCATGGGGAATTCTGGTACATTGGCAGCTCACAAAATTCAAAGCGCCTGCCCTAACACAATGCATGTAAATGCATGCAATAATACATGTTAATGCAATGTCCAAGAGAGGACAAGTCTGAAAACGCTCTTAAAGTTCGCAATCCAGAAGCAAGCTTTAACTGACCATTTTAAAGCTTTTCATTCTCAACACTGTCAGACTTGGCAGCATTCTGTTCATAAAAGGGACCAGTAACTGGGTGGGAGAGGCCGTAAACATTTATCGGCATCTGTGGTGCTGCAAATTAAACTCATTCTGCCATGACGATCTCAGCCCCAAAGTGTGGACTGAGTCATTTGGCATGGAACCCCCCCCCCCCCCCTTCCCTTTAGAATCAATGTTTTCAGAGAACTTGGCAGCAATGAAAACTGTATGCCACGTACATGACGACTGTCAAGATGGGCCATAGTGTTAATGAGCACCTAATGGTATTTCATTTAATGTCCCTTTGCACTACCTATATTTTCACTGGCCCATTCCTCATATTTCATTTTCTCTTGAAGCTTTGATAATATAAAATTACAGCAGCATACAGTGTTTTAATGTGAAAATTATATTGGGTACATGCTATTGTTTCTTTACCCACGCCATTTTCTTCTAAAAAATAAAATCAATATTTCTATGCTTCAGTAGTTTGCTATAGACATTGACCTTTCACAGAAACCAGGGAGCAAGTCACAGTTCTGAGGTTCTTGGTCATTAGGGACATCTTTTTCCTTACATTTGCTGATAAATATATTTCAGGAGGTTATATGGGCAATGTTTAAGAAAATGGTCATTATGTATAAAACTTTCTCTGAATTCAGCTTTCAACCTAGAATGCTTTCACAGGAAAACCTTCATGACCAAAATGACACAAAGTCTAGAGAGCAAAGAAGGATCAAACCAACATTAGTTAACCACTTGCCGACCGCCGCAAGTACATATACTGCGGCGGTCAGCCCCGGCCAGGCAAAGTGACGTACCGGTACGTCACTAGCCTGTCACTGGCTTGTGAGCCAATAGCGGGCGAGCGCGCGCCCGCTGAGGCGCGCGCCCGCCCCGGCTCGTTCACTAACATGCCAGTGCGTGTGACCGGCGGACCCGATGTCCGCCGGGCACTCGCGATCGTTCACCGGGAAGGGAGAAAGGCAGGCGGCTAATGTAAACAAAGCCGCCTGTCATTCTCCCCTGTGTAAAAATGGAGATCAGACGGTTCTACTATGTAGGACCGTTGATCTCGGTTTTTACACTAGTAGCCATGTCCAATCACAGTTAGAAACACCCCCTAGGACACATTTAACCCCTCCCTCTCCAATACAGTTAACCCCTTTCCTGCCAGTGTCATTTTTACAGTAACAGTGCATATATATATAGCACTGATTACTGTAGTAATGTCACTGGTACCCCCAAAAGTGTCAAAAATGTCAGTCAAGGGTCCGATCTGTCCGCCGCAATGTCGCAGTCCCGCAAAAAAATTGCAGATCGCCGCTATTACTCGTGAAAAAAAAAACACCAAAAATGACAAAAATCTTTCCCTTTGTTTGTAAACGCGATAACTTTTGCGCAAACCAACCAAACATGTGTAGCATAAAACAAATTGGCCGAAAATGTTATAAAATTTAGATTTCTACATTATTTTGGGGGGAATTTCATATAAAAAAAATGTAAAAAATATTGTTATTTTTGCAAAATTGACGCTTTTTCTTTGTTTATAGCGCATGATCAAAAAATGACACAGGTGATCAAATACCACCAAAAGAAAGCTCTGTTTGTGGGGAAAAAAAGGACGTCAAATTCGTTTAGGTACAGCGTTGCACAACCGCGCAATTGTCAGTTAAAGTCACGCAGTAAAAAAATCACAAAAAACCCCCTGGTCAGGAAGGAGGTAAAATCTTCCGGGGCTTAAGTGGTTAAAGTGAGCCGGTCATGCCCAGCCAAGTGTATAAACCAACATTTGGGGTACAGTGCGGTTGCCTGGTGTTGTATCTTTAAACCAGTTTCTTTGTTTCAGTGGACCTCGAATCCTTGGTCCAGACTGTATCTCATGACTGCTTTCTAAGTAACCATTATACCCAATACCTTCAAACACTAAGCCTCGCCACCTGTAACTTACCTGTCTAACACCAGTGTCTAAAAGCTACTGGGGTCTGGCATCAGATGGTTCCTAATGCCCTTGATAAACTCATGGCTGAATGTGACAAAACACGCTGGGGCGGAGCATCATGTCTTCATCACACCAGACTGGAAGTGATGACCAGAGTTTTCCCAGTAAGCTAATGTCAATCCCCAGGCATTAAGATGACATCCTTGTGTATATTTTTAAAGCAATATTACAGTGTGCACTGGGATTTAAAGTGGGAATGGGAATATTTGACCATTCTTCCAGAAGCGCATTTGTGAAGTTAGGCACTAATGTGGTTGAGAACGCCTGGCTCACAGTCTCCACTCTAATTCATCCCAAAGGTGTTCTATCAGGTTGAGGTCTCGACTCTGTGCAGGTCATTCAAGCCATCCATTTCTTTATGGAGCTTATTTGTGCACTGGTGCACAGTCATGTTGGAACAGGAAGGGGCCATTCCCAAACTGTTTCCACAAAGAGGTGGGGAGCATGAAATTGTCTAAATTGTCTTGGTATGCTAACACCTTAAGAGTTCCCTCCACTGGAACTAAGGGCTCAAGCCCAACCCCTGAAAAACAACTCCACACCATAATCCCCCTCCACCAAATGATTTGGACCAATGCACAAAGCAAGGGCCATAAAGACATGGATGAGCGAGTTTGGGGTGGAGGAACTTGACTGGCCTGCACCTCAACCCGATTGAACACCTTTAGGAGGAATTGAAGTTTGAGGTGAGCACATGTATGCTATAAGCACAGAAGCTGCTTCTTTGGGACTTTAGTTAATGTATATTTAAAGTATAAATTCACCTTTTGGAACATGTTACATGTTCAACACTGTATTTAGGATGGAACATGAAACATGCTCCAGCAGCTGCAGTCTCTCCCCCTATCCCCAGTGAAAGCGGGCAGGCATCTTCTCCAGGCGCCCCCTCTCACTGTTTGAAATACAGCGGCCGCGTGGGGCTCCGCCAACCCAGCTACATAATTCATGCACTAAAAACGACAAAAAACAAACACAAGGGCACACTGGCCTAGTGCATTACCCTTAAAAAGTTTATTAATATAATGCCAGCAGGCTCTGAAGAAGAGGTGATGCCTCGAAACGCGTAAGCATATACAGCTTCGGGGGACGATCCAATCTTGATCTCGATGCTGAGGACTCTATATTTTGTCTGATGTGCCTTTATCAAGAACTCCTTTGTGAGTATTTTTATTCCATTATTTTAATAAACTTTTTTAAGGATAATGCACTAGGCCGGTGTGCCCTTGTGTTTGTTTTTTTGTCGTTCCTACCCTGGTCTTGAAAGGGGCTGCAAGGCCGAAGCTTTCCAGATTTGCCGTGTCAATAGTTCTCAAACATCTGCAAGTTTGTAGCCGAGGTGGATAGAGGATTGCACCACTCAGAGCGCAGGGGACAGGTGCATTGCACCAAAGTTTTACTTGTAGAATTCATGCACTGTGCTCAGTGAATGGGAAACTACAAATACCGACAAACTTTGCGGCTGCCGGCTTGTAGTTGCAATGAACTACCATGGTGCTTAGTAGTTTATTCTCTCTTCCTGTCAGTGTGTATCTGCCTACCCATACAAGGTACGAGCAGATGAGCAGACAGATACCCGGACAAATCTGCAAAAGTCCTGCATTGCACCCACAATCTGCTGATCCCGGGTGCAATGCTTTACAGGCTCCAAGAAAAAAAAAATGCACATTTTTTTTTTTACCTGCAAAAACATGTGCATTTATTATTTTTTTTAAAAAAGTGAACTTATCCTTTAATTATATGGACTACTAATCAAAAACGACATAAACACAAAACATTTTTCACTCTTTTTATTTATACTTTTGTTCAAATGTTTTATTTGGAAGTACGCATTTCAATATGACAATTTAAAAATATTCATATTGTTATGCATAAGAAAAGATTGTGCCGCACTAGTTTATAAATATAAGTATAATTTAGATCTTTGAAGTCATTGGGGTTGACTTGGTGCATAGTAACCAATCAGCTTACAGTTTTTTTGTCAAAGCTTAAATGAACAAGCTGAAGTTAGACCCTGATTGGCTACCATGCACAGATGCACCAGATTTTGCACTCCCCAGTTTTATTAAGCCCCCCCCCCCTTCACACCGGAGCGTTTTGTCATGCGATTGGACAGGTCGAATCGTATGACAAGTTGCACCCTATTGTCAATGATGGCACTGTTCAAATTGGTGCAACACCGACTTTGGGGTGCCGCATCGATTTGAAAAAGTAGCTCCTGCACTACTTCTGGTGATTTCGGGGGGCGACTTGCATAGACATCTGTGCATGAAGCCACACAGATGTCTTCTAAATCGCGCCTAAAGTCGCACTAACATGCGGCTTTGAAATTGTGCGATTTCAGATGAAGGCTAAATCAACCTTACTTTCTCTGAGTCCATCCAAACTTTATCCTGTGCTGAGCCATGATGGTAGGACATTATTCCTTCCACTGGTACCATCTATGAGTCACTATTCTTCCCACTAATACCTAATGGGGGGCTATTCCTCCCACTGACACCAATGATGGAGCGCTATTCCTCCCACTGACACCAATGATGGAGCGCTTTTCCTCCCACTGATACCAATGATGGAGCGCTATTCCTCCCACTGACACCAATAATGGAGCACTTTTCCTCCCACTGATACCAATGATGGAGCGCTATTCCTCCCACTGACACCAATAATGGAGCGCTATTCCTCCCACTGACCCTAATAATGGAGCGCTTTTCCTCCCACTGACCCTAATAATGGAGTGCTTTTCCTCCCACTGACCCTAATAATGGAGCGCTTTTCCTCCCACTGATACCAATGATGGAGCGCTATTCCTCCCACTGACACCAATAATGGAGCACTTTTCCTCCCACTGACACCAATGATGGGGCACTATTCCTCCCACTGACACCAATAATGGAGCGCTATTCCTCCCACTGACCCTAATAATGGAGCGCTTTTCCTCCCACTGATACCAATGATGGAGCGCTATTCCTCCCACTGACACCAATAATGGAGCACTTTTCCTCCCACTGACACCAATGATGGGGCACTATTCCTCCCACTGACACCAATGATGGAGTACTTATACTTCCATTGACACCAATGATGGAGAATGATGGAGCGCTATTCCTCCCACTGACACCAATAATGGAGCGCTATTCCTCCCACTGACACCAATGATGGGGCGCTATTCCTCCCACTGACACCAATGATGGAGCGCTATTCCTCCCACTGACACCAATAATGGAGCGCTATTCCTTCCAATGACACCAATGATGGAGCACTATTCCTTCCACTGACACCAATGATGGAGAATGATGGAGCGCTATTCCTCCCACTGACAACAATGATGGAGCGCTATTCCTTCCACTGGCACCAATGATGGGGCATTATTCCTTCCACTGACACCAATGATGGAGCGCTATTCCTCCCACTGACAACAATGATGGAGCGCTATTCCTGTCAATGACACCAATGATGGGGCGCTATTCCTCCCACTGACACCAATAATGGGCACTAGTCCTCCCACTGACACCAATAATGGGCACTAGTCCTCCCACTGACACCAAAAAAAGGTCACTATTCCTCTTGCTAAAGTCAATGATAGGGTACCATTCCTCCTGACTACTGACCACAGGGGCCTTGTATTTTTTTTTTTTTTTTTACTCCCTGCTGACCACCAAGCCTGAGGGAATTTCTACTCCCACTGATGCTGAGGCATGTTCTACTCCCATTGACCACAGTCTGGCCTCCCTAAATTCCGAAGGACAGTAAACTGGCCCTTTGTTAAGAAAATGTGGAAACCCCTGTTTTAGGTCGCGTTAGCATATTTCCCTCAACTTTTTTGAGATAGGAGTGAGGGACACCTATCAGCAAAGGTACATAAGCATAGGTTACATAACCCTGCCATGCCCCCTTAAAGGAGAATTATATAAAACAAGTGATTAGTTAAACCTACAAGTATATTTTTTTTACCACTACTATTCCTTTATATTAGCTTTTGAAATTTACAAATGCAGCAATTTAGAAATTGGATGAAAGGTTTAGCACTGGGAAACACTTTTTGAAAGATAAATAGTACATTTTATACACAACTACAGTATATAGATCAGACCAAAATGAGGGACAAATGAGGAGGAAAGTGGGACACAGGGACTTTGCTCCAAATCAGGGACAGTCCCTCGAAATCAGGAACAGTTGGGAGCTATGTGTTAGGGCCCTTTCCCACGGGCTTTCCGATCCAGTCCACCTGTCAGTCTATCAGGCGGACCTGATCGGACGCTCCATGCACCCCTATGTAGCAGCGGTGACATCTACGCTGGCAGCTGCTGCTATCCAATCCAATCCTGTCCGTGAAATCCAGACGTATTGAAACCCTATTTTCCATCCGTCTGGAGGATCAGATTGGATGAAAACGGACAGGTGGTCCATTTTCATCCGATCTCCCATAGAGGAGAGCGGGGATCTGACAGGTCTGTCTCTGCAAAGTAAGCGGTGACGATCGGCGGATTGATCCCCGCTGAGTAAAATGGAGACCACTGGGCGGAAAGCCTGTGTTAAAGGACCCTTAGGGCTCTTTCACACGGGCGATCCGATCAGATCCACCTGTCAGTTTTCTAGGCGGATCTGACCGGATCCTCCATGCAGCTCTATGGGGCAGCGGGTGTCAGCGGAGACACCTCCGCTGACACCCGCTGCCATCCGTATCCGATCCTGTCCGTGAAATCTGGACGGATGGAAACCCTATTTTTCCATCCGTTCAGGGATCGGATTGAATCGGATGAGAGTGGACATAGAGAGCAGCGGGGGCTGTGACACCTCCCTCTCCGCACTGTAAGTAGAGACGGAGCTGTCATCTGCCGGCTCAACGGGGATCGGCGGATTGATCCGCGCTGAGCAACACGGATCCGCCTACGGAGGCGGACCGTGTGAAAGAGGCCATAGGTAGTTTGTTCTTCCCTTGCTAACTTGTTTACAAGAGGTTACTGGGACCACAAACAGGCAATTAAAAGAAGAATACGAATTCAGCAAACACATCAAGGTCTTTCAATTCAGCTCTGTGCTCAGATTTCAGCTTTCTTCAGTAACTAAACAAAAAGAAGAAACCTCTGGTGAAGAGGAACTCCCAAGGGTTAATGTGCGTATCCCTCTCTGATGGTCTCCTGATCTTTAGAGGCCCACAGTCA
The DNA here is from genome assembly GCF_965119305.1 of Pelophylax lessonae. Classification (NCBI taxonomy): domain Eukaryota; kingdom Metazoa; phylum Chordata; class Amphibia; order Anura; family Ranidae; genus Pelophylax; species Pelophylax lessonae. The sequence goes on along the minus strand of NC_138770.1, from coordinate 644,224,309 downwards.
CTGAAAATGGAAGTATTCACAGCAATATCACACCTCCATTCGCTCCAGAAGAACATTCCCTCACAGCCCCACAGAGAAATAGTTCACCTCTTCATTCGTAGATAGGTGTATAGCACCCAGGCCAACATATTATTCCCTCGGCTGTCTGAACATTTAGCACAATCTCCACGTAGAAGCAGTGCAACATGTAAACAATGTCACAGGCCTACACAAAGACAGAAACAAAAGGCCCATGGGACTTTGAAGAGACACACAACGGCTGGTAAAAATACATAAATGTATTACATGAAAAAATACATTGAGAATAAATCAACAATATCAATGGTGATCATCAATAAAATAGAATGCAAATGCATACAAATTATCACTTCATCTATTTCTGACAGTCCAATAATATGTCATTATCAATCTGTGCTGTAAAGATCTCAACGCATTTCGCAAATTCAATAGTTTGCTTCATCGGGAGAAACACAGATATGAGTAGTTAATGCCATAATAAGAATCCTCTCATATAACCACTAATGTTCCTCTACGTCCATGTGACTGTTCCAATAGATTACATAGCAAGAAAGATCCTTCCTCCTCTTAACCACTTAAGCCCCGGAAGATTTTACCCCCTTCCTGACCAGGGCCTATTTTGCGCTGTACCTAAACTAATTTGACATCCTTTTTTTCGCACAACAGAGCTTTCTTTTGGTGGTATTTAATCACCTGTGCAATTTTTACTTTTTGCGCTATAAACAAAAAAAGAGCGTCAATTTTGCAAAAATAACAATATTTTTCACATTTTTTTATATGAAATTCCCCCCAAAAAAAAGTAAAAATCAAAATTTTTTAACATTTTGGGCCAATTTTTTTTTTTACCATATGTTTGGTAAAGAAAATCGCAAAAAGCGAGCTTATTTTGATTGGTTTGCGCAAAAGTTATTGCGTTTACTAACAAAGGGAAAGATTTTTGTCATTTTTGTTGTTTTTTTTTTTTAAAGCGTAATGGCGGCGATCTGCGATTCTTTTGCGGGACTGCGACATTGCGGCGGACAGATCGGACCCTTGACTGACATTTTTGACACTTTTGGGGTTACCAGTGACATTTCTACAGTAATCAGTGCTATAAATATGCACTGTTACTGTAAAATTACACTGGCAGTGAAGGGGTTAACTTTTTTTGAGAGGGAGGGGTTATGTGTATCCCTAGGGGCGTGATTCTAACTGTGATTGGCTGTGGCGTGAGGTGTAAGAACAGTGATCAACGGTCCTACATAGTAGAACCGTATGATCTCCATTCTTACACAGGGGAGAATGACAGGCGGCTTGTTTACATCAGCCGCCTGCCTTTCTCCCTCTCCATCCGACGATGGCGAGTGACCGGCGGACATCGGGTCCGCCGGTCACGCGCGCGGGGGGGTCCGTGACCACGCGGGAGCGCGCCTCCGGGGGCGCACGCTCGCTCCCTAGACCCTCACAGGCTAGCGACGTAGCCCTACGTCGCTCTGCCTGTGAGGGGCTGACCGCCGACGTAAATAGTCGTGCGGCGGTCGGCAAGTGGTTAAAAGTGCAACTCTTCCCACCAGGAGTAGGGGAGAGAAGGGATATCAAGCCAAAAAATAGACAGGCGAAATCTCCGGATATAAAGGCCAGAAGATGGAATCCTAGGGCTCGATTGCCTGGAGCTGAAGCTGGAGCTGAAGAGGTCTGACAGCGAGACGTCACCATGATATAAGTAATAATATAAGTATTCACAGCAATATCACACCTCCATTCGCTCCAGAAGAACAGTCCCTCACAGCCCCACAGAGAAATAGTTCATTCGTAGATAGGTGTATAGCACCCAGGCCAGCATATTATTCCCTCAGCTGTCTGAACATTTAGCACAATCTCCACGTAGAAGCAGTGCAACATGTAAACAATGTCACAGGCCTGTCTTCCACACAGACACTGATGAATGAGTCAATATGATTATTATGCTTTAGGATGTTGATACGAATGGATGACCTACTTAAAGAGCTCAAAGAACAAAAATCTCAGGAAAAAAAAGCCAAAAAAAAAAAACCTGTAAGACAAAGACAAAATGAGCATCGCATACTAGCTCATTCTGAAATACTTACCTTAGAACAAAGTCCTCCAGCAGCACCAGCACACCGCTGAGACAGCTGACATCTTCCGGTTTCTTCTGGGTTCGCGGTTCCGACGCTGTGAGTGGCCGGAGCCGCGATGACGTCACTCCTGCGCGGAGACGCCATTTACCGCACGGGCTCTGAAGTTTCGGCACGGTAAGCCGGACCTTCAGTGCACATGTGCCAATGACATCCTTGGCTGCATGCGCTCTGAATATCTCCTAAACGGTGCAAGTTTAGGAGATATTCACAGTACCTACAGGTAGGCCTCATTATAGCCTTACTTACAATTACAAAATAAGACTTTACTTCCTCTTTAAGAAAAATAGTGGTCTAAACATGAAACTAGAGGTGCACCGAATGGAAATTTTGGTGCTGAAACCGAAAATACAGGATGTACTTGGCCGAAAACCAAAACCAAAACCGAAAATGACAGTTTTTAAAAAACATCTATTTATAAATGTATATATAATTGTATTATAGTCGACTTTTTAATCAATATAATGGATTTAAATGAATATGAATTTATTGTTGGCCATTATTGGCACCTTTAGCACAAGAGAAGCTCAAGAAAAATACATCCCTTTAAATGCTATGTATGTCTTCACACTGGTATGTTACGTTTTCATTGCGGTGTTAAATATTCTGCTTGCTGCATTTTTGGTCCGTTAAAATAAATAATGCACCTCCTTGTTGAAATGCATTGAAAACGCATCAATAACGCACTCGTGTTACGTTTTTGATGCAGTTTTTGAGTGACATGACCTATGAAAACCATACGCACAGTAAAATTGTGGTAAATTTGCAAAAAAAATCATAGCAAAATCGCAACAACATCACATGCGTTTTCAGTGCCATTATTGGCACCTTTTCTCATCAGCAAAATGCACCATTTTCAGCAGTCAGAATTTCAGTGAATCTCTAGCTGAAACTATAATGGGATTGAGCTTCATTACTTTATTGTAGTTGGGCTATATTGTAGTATATGTTCTTATTGTAGTTGTGCTATATTGTAGTATATGTTCTTATTGTAGTTGGGTTATATTGTAGTATATGTTCTTATTGTAGTTGGGTTATATTGTAGTATATGTTCTTATTGTAGTTGGGTTATATTGTAGTATATGTTCTTATTGTAGTTGGGCTTTATTGTAGTATATGTTCTTATTGTAGTTGGGCTATATTGTAGTACAGTAATCCCCCGCTCCATCGCGGTTCAGTTTTTGCGGTCCCGGTAATTCGCGGTTTTTTTTGTAATGTTATTTTACTATATAAATCATTAAAAATGAAATATTTTTGTGTTTTCCATAGCTCTTGCTATGTCTCTTAGTATCTTTTATGTGTTTAAATGAGTTTCTATTGTTTTAAAAGTGTGTTTAAAGACCTTAAAATGCTTTTACACGTACAATGACAGTAAAATAAACATGCCTACAATGCATTTTAATAGGGTTTTTCTATTTAGCGGAATTTCACTTTTCGCGGCTGGGTCCGGAACGTAACCCCCGCAATGGAGGGGGGTTTACTGTATATGTTCTTATTGTACTTGGGTTATATTGTAGTATATGTTCTTATTGTAGTTGGGCTTTATTGTAGTATATGTTCTTATTGTAGTTGGGCTATATTGTAGTATATGTTCTTATTGTAGTTGTGCTATATTGTAGTATATGTTCTTGTTGTAGTTGGGCTATATTGTAGTATATGTTATTATTGTAGTTGGGCTATATTGTAGTATATGTTATTATTGTAGTTGGGCTATATTGTAGTATATCTTCTTACTGTAGTTGGGTTATTTTGTAGTATATGTTATTATTGTAGTTGGGCTATATTGTAGTATATGTTCTTATTGTAGTTGGGCTATATTGTAGTATATGTTCTTATTGTAGTTGGGCTATATTGTAGTATATGTTCTTATTGTAGTTGGGCTGTATTGTAGTATATGTTCTTATTGTAGTTGTGCTATATTGTAGTATATGTTCTTGTTGTAGTTGGGCTATATTGTAGTATATGTTCTTATTGTAGTTGGGCTATATTGTAGTATATGTTCTTATTGTAGTTGGGCTATATTGTAGTATATGTTCTTATTGTACTTGGGTTATATTGTAGTATATGTTCTTATTGTAGTTGGGCTTTATTGTAGTATATGTTCTTATTGTAGTTGGGCTATATTGTAGTATGTGTTCTTATTGTACTTGGGTTATATTGTAGTATATGTTCTTATTGTAGTTGGGCTTTATTGTAGTATATGTTCTTATTGTAGTTGGGCTATATTGTAGTATATGTTCTTATTGTAGTTGTGCTATATTGTAGTATATGTTCTTGTTGTAGTTGGGCTATATTGTAGTATATGTTCTTATTGTAGTTGGGCTATATTGTAGTATATGTTCTTATTGTAGTTGTGCTATATTGTAGTATATGTTCTTGTTGTAGTTGGGCTATATTGTAGTATATGTTCTTATTGTAGTTGGGCTATATTGTAGTATATGTTATTATTGTAGTTGGGCTATATTGTAGTATATGTTATTATTGTAGTTGGGCTATATTGTAGTATATCTTCTTACTGTAGTTGGGTTATTTTGTAGTATATGTTATTATTGTAGTTGGGCTATATTGTAGTATATGTTCTTATTGTAGTTGGGCTATATTGTAGTATATGTTCTTATTGTAGTTGGGCTATATTGTAGTATATGTTCTTATTGTAGTTGTGCTATATTGTAGTATATGTTCTTGTTGTAGTTGGGCTATATTGTAGTATATGTTCTTATTGTAGTTGGGCTATATTGTAGTATATGTTCTTATTGTAGTTGGGCTATATTGTAGTATATGTTATTATTGTAGTTGGGCTATATTGTAGTATATCTTCTTACTGTAGTTGGGTTATATTGTAGTATATTTTCTTGTTGTAGTTGGGCTATATTGTAGTATATGTTCTTGTTGTAGTTGGGCTATATTGTAGTATATGTTCTTGTTGTAGTTGGGCTATATTGTAGTATAGCTTCTTATTGTAGTTGGGCTATATTGTAGTATATCTTCTTATTGTAGTTGGGTTATATTGTACTATATGTTATTATTGTAGTTGGGCTATATTGTAGTATATGTTCTTGTTGTAGTTGGGCTATATTGTAGTATATGTTATTATTGTAGTTGGGCTATATTGTAGTATATGTTCTTATTGTAGTTGGGCTATATTGTAGTATATCTTCTTATTGTAGTTGGGTTATATTGTACTATATGTTATTATTGTAGTTGGGCTATATTGTACTATATGTTCTTGTTGTAGTTGGGTTATATTATAGTATATGTTCTTATTGTAGTTGGGCTATATTGTAGTATATGTTCTTGTTGTAGTTGGGTTATATTATAGTATATGTTCTTATTGTAGTTGGGCTATATTGTAGTATGTGTTCTTATTGTAGTTGGGCTATATTGTAGTATATGTTCTTGTTGTAGTTGGGCTATATTGTAGTATGTGTTCTTATTGTACTTGGGTTATATTGTAGTATATGTTCTTATTGTAGTTGGGCTTTATTGTAGTATATGTTCTTATTGTAGTTGGGCTATATTGTAGTATATGTTCTTATTGTACTTGGGTTATATTGTAGTATATGTTCTTATTGTAGTTGGGCTATATTGTAGTATATCTTCTTATTGTAGTTGGGTTATATTGTACTATATGTTATTATTGTAGTTGGGCTATATTGTAGTATATGTTCTTGTTGTAGTTGGGCTATATTGTAGTATATGTTCTTATTGTAGTTGGGCTATATTGTAGTATATGTTCTTATTGTAGTTGGGCTATATTGTAGTATATGTTATTATTGTAGTTGGGCTATATTGTAGTATATCTTCTTACTGTAGTTGGGTTATATTGTAGTATATTTTCTTGTTGTAGTTGGGCTATATTGTAGTATATGTTCTTGTTGTAGTTGGGCTATATTGTAGTATATGTTCTTGTTGTAGTTGGGCTATATTGTAGTATAGCTTCTTATTGTAGTTGGGCTATATTGTAGTATATCTTCTTATTGTAGTTGGGTTATATTGTACTATATGTTATTATTGTAGTTGGGCTATATTGTAGTATATGTTATTATTGTAGTTGGGCTATATTGTAGTATATCTTCTTACTGTAGTTGGGTTATATTGTAGTATATTTTCTTGTTGTAGTTGGGCTATATTGTAGTATATGTTCTTGTTGTAGTTGGGCTATATTGTAGTATATGTTCTTGTTGTAGTTGGGCTATATTGTAGTATATCTTCTTATTGTAGTTGGGTTATATTGTACTATATGTTATTATTGTAGTTGGGCTATATTGTAGTATATGTTCTTGTTGTAGTTGGGTTATATTATAGTATATGTTCTTATTGTAGTTGGGCTATATTGTAGTATATGTTCTTGTTGTAGTTGGGTTATATTATAGTATATGTTCTTATTGTAGTTGGGCTATATTGTAGTATGTGTTCTTATTGTAGTTGGGCTATATTGTAGTATATGTTCTTGTTGTAGTTGGGCTATATTGTAGTATGTGTTCTTATTGTACTTGGGTTATATTGTAGTATATGTTCTTATTGTAGTTGGGCTTTATTGTAGTATATGTTCTTATTGTAGTTGGGCTATATTGTAGTATATGTTCTTATTGTACTTGGGTTATATTGTAGTATATGTTCTTATTGTAGTTGGGCTTTATTGTAGTATATGTTCTTATTGTAGTTGGGCTATATTGTAGTATATGTTCTTGTTGTAGTTGGGCTATATTGTAGTATATGTTCTTGTTGTAGTTGGGTTATATTATAGTATATGTTCTTATTGTAGTTGGGCTATATTGTAGTATATGTTCTTGTCATAATTGTCTTGTCCTTTTTATCTTTCCTAAGCTGGCCATAGACTGTTCAAATCTTGGCCTGTTCAGCAGGAACCAGCTGAGATTCAGACTATGTATGGGCAGGCCGAATGTATCCAAGTGGATTGATGGAACCACTTAAGTACAACCAGCATGTCGGATTTTACATGCAATTATTGCATGTTATAGTGTTATAGTGGGAGTCTGTCGGAGTCGCACCAATTTGATAATTAGTTCCTGCACTGTATTTTGCAAGTTCAGGTGCGACTTGCATAGAAATCTGCGCATAAAGTCACACAGATGTCTTCCTAGTCGCACCGGAAATAGCACTGAAATGCTACTTTGAAATCGTGCTACTTCAAATGAAGTAGCGGGATTTCAAAGTCGTGATCGGTGTGGCTAGGGTGTTAGTGTCAGCTAGTATCAGTTTGCCCGCTGCAATATCGCAGTCCCGTTATAAGTCGCTGATCAATACCATTACTAGAATGCAAAAAAAATAAAAAATCCAATATACCGTATATACTCGAGTATAAGCCGAGTTTTTCAGCATGTTTTTTCATGCTGAAAATGCACCCCTCGGCTTATACTCGAGTCACTGACTGGAGTGTCTTTTTAAAAATGGCGCCGCTCGGCGCCGACGTGTCACTGCGCATGTGCCGCATGCCCGGAAATAGCCGAACGTGTTCGGCTTTTCCCGAGCACCGGTGGCGCATTTGCGGTGACGTATGGCGGCGCCGGGTGGCGCGATTTTTAAATCGAAGACGGCGCCTCACCGACAGGTAAGTGAGATGCCTCAGCAGCCCCTGTATTTCCTCATGCAGTGCTGCGGGCATGGTACAGACATTCTCCTGTACCATGCCCGCAGCACTGCATCTCCTGTGCAATGCCTGTAATTATTGTGCCATGCCTATACCTACTGTGCCATGCCTATACATACTGTGCCATGCCTCTAATTACTGTGCCATGCCTGTACATACTGTGCCATGCCTATACATACTGTGCCATGCCTATACATACTGTGCCATGCCTCTAATTACTGTGCCATGCCTCTAATTACTGTGCCATGCCTCTACCTACTGTGCCATGCCTATACCTACTGTGCCATGCCTATACCTACTGTGCCATGCCTATACATACTGTGCCATGCCTGTACTTACTGTGCCATGCCTGTACTTACTGTGCCATGCCTATACCATCACCTGTACTATGCCTATACCATGACCTGTGCCCTGCCTGTACCATGACCTGTGCCATGCCTGTACCATGACCTGTGCCATGCCTGTACTGTGACCTGTGCCATGCCTGTACTGTGACCTGTGCCATGCCTATACCTTCATCTGTGCCATGCCTGTACCATCACCTGTGCCCTGACCTGTGCCATGCCCTTACCATGACCTGTGCAATGCCTGTACTATGACCTGCGCTATCTCCTGTACCATGCACGCAGCCCCTGTTTTGTGTCTCGTGGTGGTCCAGTTGGGTCCAGTAGCTGCAGCATTTCCCACCCTAGGCTTATACTCGAGTCAATAAGTTTTCCCACTTTTTTCTGGCAAAAGTAGGGGTCTCGGCTTATATTCGGGTCGGCTTATACTCGAGTATATACGGTATATACTATAGTTTGTATACAGCTAAAGCTGTAGAATTTACCAAAGAACACATATTGGCCTATATTTATGAAGAAATTTGTTTTATTTTTAAATGTTTTTGTTGGATATATTTTATAGCAGAAAGTAGAAAAAAAATATTGTTTGTTTTTCAAAATTGTCTCTCTTTTTTTGTTTATAGCACAAAAAAAAAAAAAAAAACCTAGCGGTGATCAAAGTAAAGCTCTATGTGTGGGGAAAAAAGTGATATAAATTTAATTTGAATGTTGCATGACCGCGCAATTGTCAGTTAAAGTAACGCAGTGCCAAAAAGCAAAAAACCCGCTATAAGTCGCTGATCAATGCCATTACTAGAATACGAAAAAAAAAATTACAGTATATTTACTATAGTTTGTATACAGCTAAAGCTGTAGTGTTTACCAAAGAACATATATTGGCCTATATTTATAAAGAAATTCGATTTTTTTTAAATTTATTATTGGATATGTTTTATTGCAGAAAGTAAAAAAAAAATATTTGTTTTTTCAAAATTTTCTGTCTTTTTTTTGTTTATATTATTATTTATTTTCAGGTTCTTATATAGCACTGTCAATTTACACAGCGCTTTACATATACATTGCACATTCACATCAGTATATTAAAAAAGAATAGCGCGCAAATGCAAAAGAAATTACTACCAAATCTGAAGACAATCCATAAATAAAAATGGGGGTTTGGTCCCACCATATGGCCATATCGTGCTCAAGCCCACTACTGCGTCAAAGTACCCCATTATCAGTGGGTCCTACACCTACATTCACATTAGTCCCTGCCCTCAAGGAGCTTACAATCTAAGGTTTTTATAGCACGAAAAAAAAAAACCTAGCGGTGATCAAAATAAAGTTCTATGTGTGAGAAAAAATTATATGAATTTCATTTGAGTGTTGCATGACCGCGCAATTGTCAGTTAAAGTAATGCAGTGCAAAAAAGGGCCTGGTCATTAGTCTTAGCTGTGCATAGACCTGTACATGTATGAGCTGATTGGTGCTCAGAGCCCCCCTCACTGCTGCAGGAACCTGCTGCTGGGGGAAAAGGCTGAGTGTTGGCAGAACACTAAAAAGGTGCAAGTGCTGCCTGTTTGTTTTTGGGGGAAAAAAAAAATCTTATTAGTCAGGAGCTGACGTGAGTTTAGTTAGTGCCTTCGTCAAGCAGATTTTTTTGTTTGTTTTATGCTACCGACTTGTTGTACATAGCTTTCTTGTTTTCACAACTGTGTTTGTTTGTTGCCTTGCTGAATAAACATTCAAGACAAACCTGCTTTTTTTTCTTCTTCTTCTTTCTTTTTTCTCTGCTGCATGAACTGGATAGACTCGGCCTGGCTCTCAGTCGGTGGTGGTCTAATTCATCCCAAAGATGTTCTACGGGGGTTGAGGTCAGGACTCTGTGCAGGCCAGTCAAGTTCCTCCACCCCAAACTCGCTCATCCATGTCTTTATGGACCTTGCTTTATGCACAGGTCCAAATCATTTGGTGGAGGGGGGGTTATGGTGTGGGGTTGCTTTTCAGGGGTTGGGCTTGGCCCCTTAGTTCCAGTGATGGGAACTCTTAAAGTAGAGCTATGTGCAATTTTTTTATTTCCATTTTGGATAGAGCAAGGAAGGGTTATAACCCCCCTTAGATTTTTTTATTTTTTGCCATCTCTGTCCCATTGCGGTGATTTTCCTTCACTTGCAGCAAAGCTGGCAGCACTCATACGTCTATTTCCCAAAGACAACCTCTGGATATGACCCTGAGGCGAGGCCTGTTCTGAGTAGAACCTGTCCTGTTAAACCGCTGTATGGTCTTGACCACCGTGCTGCAGCTCAGTTTCAGGGTCTTGGCAATCTTCTTATAGTCTAGACCAGGGTTGTCCAACCTGCGGCCCTCCAGATGTTGGAGGACTACATCTCCCATACTCCTGTGAAGGAATGTGATGAATGTGATGTGATTTCTATGTGTATTCTTCTCTACATGTATATATATTTTTCCTCTGTCGTCCTTACTCAAAATGGCCGTTACTAGATACCTCCCACCCCCCACCACCGAGATGGAATGTGAAAAGAAAGATGGAGCCTTGGCACAGTGCCTTCAAAAGAAGATAACATTCATGAACTCTAAAGAGACCACCTTATAACGGACCTGACTAATCAGAAAGCTGCAAATAATCAGTATTATGCTAATATTATGCTTATGACGTACTAACATATGACACCGCCTACTAACTATATAATATACTGTCCATTAGAAATAAAAGTAGTATCATTTACCTGAACAATGTGTGTCAGTCTATGATATAAACGTGCATGCACTCTAATTACCTATTTAATCAGATCCAGCAGCAAGAAATCTATTTTGAACCTGATTGAGGTTCCATAACCGTTACACTCCCTTACCAGCCTCTTAGCTGACAGAGTAGTATGGGAGATGTAGTCCTGCAACATCTGGAGGGCCTCAGGTTGGACACCTCTGGTCTAGACCATCTTTATGTAGAGCAACAATTCTTTTTTTTCAGATCCTCAGAGAGTTCTTTGCCATGAGGGGCCATGTTAAACTTCCAGTGACCAGTATGAGCGAGTGAGAGCAATAACACCAAATGTTCCACACCTGCTCCCCATTCACACCTGAGACCTTGTAACACTAACGAGTCACATGACAACGGAGAGAGAAAATGGCTAATTGGGCCAAATTTGGACATTTTCACCTAGGGGTGTACTCACTTTTGTTGTCAGTGGTTTAGACATTAATGGCTGTGTGTTGAGTTATTTTGAGGGGACAGCAAATTTACACAGTTATACAAGCTGTACACTCACTACTTTACATTGTAGCAAAGTGTCATTTCTTCAGTGTTGTCACATGAAAAGATATAATAAAATATTTTTCAAAAATGTGAGGGGTGTACTCACTTTTGTGAGATACTGTATATATATATATATTTCTATTAATATTTTTTTTTAAAAAAATGTATGTAGTAAAAACAGAAATTTCGAAGACAAGTGTCAGCTCTTGATCACCTTCTCTTTTAGCACATAATCAATCACAATCTATATCATTGTACCATGGGATATGTAGTCCTCAGAAATTGAGGAGAAGCTGCAAAGCTTGCAGGGAATTCAGGTTGTGTAAAGAAACGATCAGCAGACAGGCAGGACTTACAGCATGAAAGATTTTTCAAGTTAGCTTATATTGGATTGTCAGATCTAACTATTGTTTGCATTAGTATTACAATGCTGATATTATAAAATGAAAGTGTATGTTATGACCATAGAACTCCCTTAACAATGGAGAAAAAGAAAATGCTTGCCCAAAACATTTTCATATGAATGATATAATTCTGTTCAGCAATATGCCATATAATATGCTATGTAGCAGCAAGGTTTGTCTGATTTGTCAGTAAAAAGATGGGACACGGAGTAAAAGGCTATTTTTGCATCACCTCTAATCATTTCCACCATGGCCCACAGAGGAGCTGGCTTTCTCAAAGGGAGTTTTATTTCCACAGCCCTGCTCCGCCGCCTCAAGCACTACTTGTTATTATATAGTAGTACATTAAGAGAGAAAGAGAGACGGAGCCAAATATAGTTTTCGTTCTTTGGTGACTCACTCTCCTGTGTATCATTAGTTACCTAAAGTAAAGCTTGGATTCCATGTATTCATGTTGCAGCTGTAAGCATGAGGAGCTTTGTGAAGTCTTGGCGTCACCTAGTGATGGCATACAACATGCTAAAGGGGAACTCAACTGTATCTGGGCACCACAAACTGAAAATACGATTTAATTCATTTTTAATATTCAAAGTAAAAAAATAAAATAAAAAATCACCCATCCAGCCATGTCTCCATGCTTTATTTTGTTAAGAAATCACTTTTAAAAACACCCTCCTAGCATTTCCAGCCATGGCCATCTTGAAAAAGGGTAGATGATTAATGTAGTATTTACTTCCTGGAATCCATCTGCCCTTAGCTCAGGCATACAGGCAGGAGAATGTATTTAACTGAGAAATCCCCCATCCCTTTAAACGAAAGAAAAGAAAATGCACATGGAGACTCCTGGGGTGTATGCCATCATTTTGGCATAGACCAGAGACCAGAAAACAACTGAAAAAAACAAACAAGTAAATATACATAGCACCCTCTAGTGTGCTAGATGTAAATAGGTTTAATTGTTAGTGTAGGCAAACTGGCTTGGCTGAGGGCCAGGCCTGGGTTGTAAATTTGGGTCAGGGATCAGTGACTCAGGGGCTGAATGACACATCCTGACAGCTCTTCTGGTGCCTTCCCCTGTTCTCTAGAATATCGGAGAATGTTCTAGACATTGTGGGTGGGAGCTAGGAGGGGCTGTTAGGAATATTTATGAGAAATCAGCCAATCCCCATCAGAAAGGGGCTGGCAGGGGGCAAGCCTGCTCATAAATAGACGTGAGTCGTGCCAGCAGGGGCAGTTGGGCAGAAAATGGAGGTGGAGTGCTAAGGAGGCTATTGGAGGCCCTTGCAGGGTGCCCCTTAGTCTGGGGGGTGGCCTCGGGTCTGGGGCTTGAGTGCTGGAAGATTCCCCCAAAAACACACAGAGGAAACCCTTCCTAGAGGCACAGGAGCAAGTTGTGCAAGCTGGAGCAGGTCAGCATGCCTGGAATATCTCCTGAGAGTCAGCTGGGTGGGCTAGTGAGTGCCAGTCTGGAGGACTGTGGGGAATAGTTAGCCTGGAGGGTTAGTAAAAGGGGCAGCTGAAGCTCGGCAGATTGGTAGTGCCTAAAGAGGTGGTGCTGGGATCAGTAACCACAGGTGAGTGCTGGAGGAGGAAGTGGAGTGTATATAGGACTGTATATAGGAAGAGTTGTCCCTGAAGTTGAAGTCAAGTAGGCATCCCATAATCTCCCATCCCTATCCAAGTTATTATCCCTAAATAAACAAAACAAAGTCACGGACTGTTCTCTGACTAATGCTAGTAATATAAGGAATAAAAATACTGTACAATCGTTCAGGTTAATTGAGAGAATTTAGTTCAAATTAATACCAGTCTAAGGGGACTGCACAGAAGAGTTCAAAGGTTTTGTGGGACGTAGTTATGTGGTTGTTATAGGTTGTATAGAAACATATGTGCACATACAGACACAAATGTGGGTGCATAGATATTATCTTCATAGAGATAGCTGTTATAGGTGGTATTAATAGCTAGTCTGGTGTTAGCAAAGCATCTGTATAGCCAAGGAACCAATGTTTAAAGTGGATGTAAACCCTCACGTATACCCAGTGAAGTGAACAGCCTCAGATGATACACAGAGATGAGAAAAATCTCCCTAGATATGTTTTACATGTATATCTGCTTTCTTCGGCTTTCTATATCCTTTAGAAAGTGCACATCATGTTACAAATTATTCTTCCTGTTTCAGCAGTGGGAGGGGAGTCCAGGCATACACTGTGTGTGAGCTGATTGGAGGAAAGGCACATCCCCCCCCCCTTCCACATTGGCAGAGTGACGAAGAAACTTGCAGAGCTGTGCTGTGAATAGACAAGCTCTCTGCTTATCTACCTCTAAGCTCCCTCCCCAACACAAATTTCCAGCTGCTTTTATCTGCTGTGTCTGAGAACTTGTCAGAAGTTATAATGATGAAAACAGAGGAACCGAGCAGCAGAAAGACATAAGACTTAGGGCTTTGGAGAGAGATGGGTAAACACTACAAATTTATGTTCTTAGGTCCGATTTCATGAATGGAGTTTACATCCACTTTAAGGCCAACTCTAGGAAATTTGAAAATCCACCCTTGCAGTGGGGCTAAGCCCACACTGCAAGGACTACCCACTTGCTTAGTCTAGGGAGAGTAAAAGAACTTTAACTTACCCGATTCTCCACTCCCCCTGGCTTAGGCTGTGGACTATCCCTCAGCATCATCAGGTCCAACACCAGGCTGTGGACCCTGCATTGCTCTTGACTATGTCAGGACCTTAGACTTCTGGAGCATGAGGGCAAATACGCTTTGAGGGTCGGTCTTGCTGCACAGTGGAGTGGAGGATTAGATAAAAAGATCTTAATTTCTTTGTCCCATAGACAAAACAGCAAAGGAGCAAAAGAAGGATTACCTTCCAAAATGATGGGACTTTAGGGGCATCATATCAAAACTGACAACACGATTAGATTAAATATTTTTTTATTCAATCCCATTAAAACAAAGAGTGGAATGATACATAAGCGAAGGATACATTGCACATGTTATAATGCACAAAATATTAATAATTCAACACAGATTGAATAATTGTTACATTATATTATGTCCATTTGGGTTTACCACAACAACTGATAAGTGTTAATCAACCACTAGCTCCCAGAAGGATGTCATACATAGGCTCTGAATACCAACCCCCACCAAACAGAGCATGGGGAGGTATGCTGGCCATTGGACCAGTCAGAGGGAAGAAGAGGGCCACCACCGGCCACACCAACACAACTGCAAGAAATAACAATAAGAAATTACCCACAGGTGGCATCAGTACATCTGATGGTATAATTTATCGCTACAGTATTTCTTGCAGTTGTGTTGGTGCGGCCGGGCGTGGCCCTCTTCTTCCCTCTGACTGGTCCAACTCGTATGTTAGGGCTAAAAAAATACCACTTTCCTCATCTCCATAACAATGGGTGGAGGGAGGTTCTTTAGCCTACAGAAAGATCTGGGAACAATGAAACTAAGAAGAGCACAGACAGTACAGGAAGTTATCAGGCCGGCTGGAGCAAAGGATCAGGTAAGTAAAAACAGCCTCTTTATTATAACGAGCAATTAACCCTGACAGCACTGAAATGCCCCACTGCAAGGGTGGATTTTTTTTTAAAGCCCAACTCTAGGAGATTACCAACGCCCCCTCCCCCTTTCCTTCCATCCCTTCTAACTAAACTCTACCACCTCCAATTGGTAGAGGCAACCCTTCCAGTAGCCAGGTCCACTTTCATAGGCTGCAAAGACAGAAGAACTCACTGGGGTTGTGATGGAATTAGTGCCCATAAAGATTATGGAAAAGCCTATTTTACTTACCTAAAGCCAAGATCACATGATGATCCTTCTCTCTTCTGTTTATTCCTGGGGACAGATCCTTCTTTGGGTGTCCACATCATTGCATAATGCAGACACCTCCAACTGGTAGAGGCAACCCTTCCAGTGACCAGATCTAGTTTCATAGGCTGCAGAGGCAGAAGAACTCACGGGGGTTGTGATGGGGCCAATGCCCAAGAAGACAACGAGCAAGGAAAAGCCCATTTTGCCTACCTGAAGCCACTATCTCATGACAACCCTTCTGTCTTCTTCTGTTTATTCCTGGGGTCCTTCTTTGGGTGTCCACATCATTGCATAATGTAGACACCACCAACTGGTAGAGGCAAGCCTTCCAGTGGCCAGATCCACTTTCATAGGCTGCAGAGGCAGAAGAACTCATGGGGGTTGTGATGGGGCCAATGCCCAAGAAGACAATGAGCAGAGAAATGCCCATTTTGCCTACCTGAAGCCACAATCTCATGACAACCCTGTCTTCTTTTGTTTATTCCTGGGGTCTTTTCTTTGGATGTCCGCATCAGGCAGAGGCAGGAGAACTAGTGGGGGCAGCGATGGGACCAACGCGCAAGAAGATAATGAGCAGGAAGAAATTCCTGATCTCCAGTGCAAAAAATTAGCTTGGCTCAGAAAGGAAATTATGACTTTAAACCATTACACTGTAGGGATGGCTTAGAAAGAGGTGTAAGATAATTGATGCACAATGCAATACTTTAATTTATGTTTTTTCCTGGAGTTGGGCTTTAAACAAATCTTTCCCAATAGCTAATTGGTTCAGGTAAGTCTAATAAGAAAGGCAGATAGATGATCTGGAACAGAGTGTTTTGTACCTACTAAAGTGGATCATGTTGGAGAGTCTGTTCTATACATAAACAAGGTTTTTATTGGGCTTCTGGGAGGAACTGTGGGCTTCTGGGTGGGACTGTGCCCTCTTTTCACATGATTCTGTGGTGTGCTACTCACTTTCCAGCAGATAACAAAATAACAGCCTGAATTTTCATGAGGTCAGATATAGAAGGTGAAAACCCCAGCAGATCTTGGAATTAATTATTGAACATACCCCTCTTCCCTGAACTTCTAAGTGAATTGCATAATAATATTACATTGCTGCACAAGTATTATAAAATATCATTTAGAATTGAGTATAGACTCCTGTGACAATCTGTAAGATCGTCCAAATTAGTACACAAGGAGATGACCCATGCAGCATGGCCTGGAGCAAAGCATTAAAAGCCTGGTGGAAACAATGTGCTCTATCAGGGGAATTAATAAAACTTGTCTGTAGCCACTGTAGCCTCACAAAGACCACGTGGTCTCTAGAGTTCTGCTCTTCGTCAAACATTTGAGCTGCCTTTTGCATCACTTATCTCACATTTCTTTATTTTTTTCTTCTATTTTAGAAAAATCCTGGACCCGGGACATATGATCCAACCAGACAATTACCGAAACAACCACCCACGCTTGCCAAAATGGGTCGCATGCACGGCCTCTTCTTCCGTAATTCATTTGACTTTTGAATTGTGAATCACCGGAGATAATTAGGGTTCTGCTTCTGTCTATAAAATGGAGTTCTCTTTCTGAAAGACGACAGCACTATGAATATACCAGTCACGTCATGAGTGCAGCTATTATCTAACGACTAATGCATGCTTATTCAGTAGGACATAGAGCAATCGCAGTGACCCAGAGAGACAGCCAACCTATAGCAAATAGAGATGACTAAATCCATTGGTGTGACTGACAACAAATTCAGACTCTGTGCTCTGATCTGGGGTTTCCTGGGAAGCAGTAATGCGATTTTGTCGTGAACCTGTAAAGTGATCTACAGGACCCATTACCAGTTTACTTCTGGCATTAGAAGGGTGTTCAATGGGACTTCCCACCATAGGTGATTCAGTCGTTATTCCGGAGATGTAAAGCCAATCACTACAATCTTATCATCTTTAACATGCTAATGTCATTTCAAAAGCTATTTTCAATTCTTTTAAATCCGCAGCTTTCATTAAAATAATATCTGACAGTCCTATGAAGGTCCTTGCTTTTTCTGTTATATGATGACAATACTCTGGGGTTGATTTATTAAAGGCGAATAAACTGTGCACTTTGCAAATTACAGTTGATCCAGAGTTTAGTAAATGAACAGAAGCTCTGCTGACTTCCATCATCCAATCATGTGCAAGCAGTGGCGGCTGGTGAAGTTTTAAGATGGGGGGGCGCAAGACCCCCCCTTCCATTTTGACCCCTCCCATTTATCAGAAGCCCCACCCCTTATAGACTCCACCCATTTTGTCCCCTGTATTTTGCTTGCGTGAACCAATTCTCCCAATATATCACATATTAAGGGGTCCATCAGTACTAGTATATCCCATAATAGGGAACAGGGGCCCTAATATGGGATATACTGTGAGAGACATCCTATTATGGGATACATGGACTGAGAGTGGCACAAACCCCACAGTACAAACCCCTCAAGCACAAACCCCGCACAAACAACTCAAGCACAAACCCCACAGTACAGGCCCTCTAGCATAAACCCCACAGTACAGGCCCTCTAGCATAAACCCCACAGTACAGGCCCCTAGCACAAACCCCACAGTACATGCCCCCTTCAATATAGTGACCAGTATAAATGCCCCCTTTCAATGTAGTGGCCAGCATGCATGTCCCCAATGCAGTGACCAGTATACATGTCCCCAATGCAGAGCTATGCGTGCGTGCCTCCAATGCAGTGACCACCAGTGTACATGTCCCCAATGCAGAGATATGCGTGCGTGCCTCCAATGCAGTGACCACCAGCGTACATGTCCCCAAATGCAGAGCTATGCATGCGTGCCTCCAGTGCAGCCAGTGACCACCAGTATACATGTCCCCAATGCAGAGCTATGCGTGCGTGCCTCCAGTGCAGCCAGTATACATGTACCCCAATGCAGAGCTATGTGTGCGTGCCTCCAGTGACCACCAGTATACATGTCCCCCAATGCAGAGCTATGCGTGCGTGCCTCCAGTGACCACCAGTATACATGTCCCCCAATGCAGAGCTATGCGTGCGTGCCTCCAGTGACCACCAGTATACATGTCCCCCAATGCAGAACTATGCATGCGAGCCTCCAGTGACCACCAGTATACATGTCCCCCAATGCAGAGCTATGCGTGCGTGCCTCCAGTGCAGCCAGTATACATGTCCCCCAATGCAGAGCTATGCGTGCGTGCCTCCAGTGACCACCAGTATACATGTCCCCCCAATGCAGAGCTATGTGTGCGTGCCGCCAGTGCAGCCAGTGACCACCAGTATACATGTCCCCCAATGCAGAGCTATACGTGCGTGCTTCCAGTGCAGCCAGTATACATGTCCCCCAATGCAGAGCTATGCGTGCGTGCCTCCAGTGCAGCCAGTATACATGTCCCCCAATGCAGAGCTATGTGTGCGTGCCTCCAGTGACCACCAGTATACATGTCCCCCAATGCAGAGCTATGTGTGCGTGCCTCCAGTGACCACCAGTATACATGTCCCCCAATGCAGAGCTATACGTGCGTGCTTCCAGTGCAGCCAGTATACATGTCCCCCAATGCAGAGCTATGCGTGCGTGCCTCCAGTGCAGCCAGTATACATGTCCCCAATGCAGAGCTATGCGTGCGTGCCTCCAGTGCAGCCAGTATACATGTCCCCCAATGCAGAGCTATGCGTGCGTGCCTCCAGTGACCACCAGTATACATGTCCCCCAATGCAGAACTATGCATGCGAGCCTCCAGTGACCACCAGTATACATGTCCCCCAATGCAGAGCTATGCGTGCGTGCCTCCAGTGCAGCCAGTATACATGTCCCCCAATGCAGAGCTATGCGTGCGTGCCTCCAGTGACCACCAGTATACATGTCCCCCCAATGCAGAGCTATGTGTGCGTGCCGCCAGTGCAGCCAGTGACCACCAGTATACATGTCCCCCAATGCAGAGCTATGCGTGCGTGCCTCCAGTGACCACCAGTATACATGTCCCCCAATGCAGAGCTATACGTGCGTGCTTCCAGTGCAGCCAGTATACATGTCCCCCAATGCAGAGCTATGCGTGCGTGCCTCCAGTGCAGCCAGTATACATGTCCCCCAATGCAGAGCTATGTGTGCGTGCCTCCAGTGACCACCAGTATACATGTCCCCCAATGCAGAGCTATGTGTGCGTGCCTCCAGTGACCACCAGTATACATGTCCCCCAATGCAGAGCTATACGTGCGTGCTTCCAGTGCAGCCAGTATACATGTCCCCCAATGCAGAGCTATGCGTGCGTGCCTCCAGTGCAGACAGTATACATGTCCCCAATGCAGAGCTATGCGTGCGTGCCTCCAGTGCAGCCAGTATACATGTCCCCCAATGCAGAGCTATGCGTGCGTGCTTCCAGTGCAGCCAGTATACATGTCCCCAATGCAGAGCTATGTGTGCGTGCCTCCAGTGCAGCCAGTATACATGTACCCCAATGCAGAGCTATGCGTGCGTGCCTCCAGTGCAGCCAGTATACATGTACCCCAATGCAGAGCTATGCGTGCGTGCCTCCAGTGCAGCCAGTATACATGTACCCCAATGCAGAGCTATGCGTGCGTGCCTCCAGTGCAGCCAGTATACATGTACCCCAATGCAGAGCTATGCGTGCGTGCCTCCAGTGCAGCCAGTATACATGTACCCCAATGCAGAGCTATGCGTGCGTGCCCGACTGAGAGCAGTGCACTTACATGTGAGTCACGGCGGGTTCTCCCTCTCCTCTTCTTCGTTCGGCGGCGGGAAGGTGAGCGGCGCTTCTCTCTCTCGGCCTCTTCTGCGGCGGGTGACGGGCGGCAGGAAGGTGACTGGTGCCGGCTTCTTCTCTGTACTGGACTCCTCTTCGGCGGCGGGAAGCTGACCGGGCGGTGACAGTGAGTGACTGATGCACGCACCGGCACCGCCGCCATTGCGACGTCAGCGGCGTCACAATCGGATTTTCTGGATGATGATTGGTCCAGGCTGGAGACTGGGCCAATCACAGCCAGGATATCAGGAAAGTGGGGGTGTCCTAGCGCAATGACTTGCGCCCAGGTTACGCCCCCAGAAGGCAGCCAATCGGCGCCTCTTCTGGGACGTAAACCCCACCCCCCCCCCCCCCCCATAGCCACCAGTGCCACCACATAGGCCTGCGAACACAATTTTTTTTTTTTCACAACTTTATTTGTTCTTTTTGTAATTTTTTTTCTTCTTTTTTTTAGGGGTAGGGGGGCGGCGCCCTGGCGCCCCCTATGCATGGGCCGCCACTGTGTGCAAGCAAAAATGCTTTTTTTATTTTTATTTTCCTTGCACGTGATTGAGTATTCTTTGCAAAGTGAAGCTTTGCCTCATTTACTAAGTTCTGGAGCAACTGCACTTTGCAAAGTGCACAGTCTGTTTTAATTTAGTAAATCAACCCCTCTTGTCTCTGTCTCAAAATTGTGCACCTGCATTAAAACACTATACTATATACGTTACAATAGACTATATGCTGCCATGCTAACACTCATTGTGCAGCCTCTGCAGCTGCTCGAGTGGGTGCTTGTAGAGAGGAAGTTGCTTCCAGAGGCTGAAGGAGATCAGTAGCAGCAGTGCAGGGATGAAGGTCTGGAATGCAGGTCTTCTGCATTTTGGACCTTCATCCCTTAATGCACAGGGCCCTAAATGCCAATGCTTCTCATATACTTTGACAGGCTACCTGCAGTGGGGTTGGATGTTGCAATTGCACCGCCCAAGCAAACTCATTTACCAGGAGGGATGCACTGCTCCTAGATGGCTCTATGTGCAAGGGTGCTTAGAGTTTACATGTACTTTAATATCTTGCTGCTGACCACAGTACATTTACTGCAGTGAGGCGGCACAGTACATGTACGTCATCCAGCCTGTTCTGGGCATGCGTGTGCCCAATGCTACCCCGTGCTGTCACTGGCTACAGAATGATTGGGTCAGCAGGTTCTGGCCAATGATTTATAGCTGAGACCTGCTAATCGCCTGTAGCCAATCACAGCACAGTACAAACACACAGGGCTCTGTCCACAGATCAGTGATCTGTCTGTTTCTTCTCCCTGCAAAGGGGGCAGGTGAGCCTGGAGGGAGCCCAACCCTCCTAAAGGTACTTGGGGGCACAGTGGACGCCCAGCTAATAGCACAATGGCAGCAAAGGCATCCAGTGTGTCCACTAACCAGTATACATCTACAACAAACAAAATGGCCCCGGCCCCCATCTATAAATGGGCTTCATAGCAAAGAGCATATGGAAGGGTGACGCATGTTAAACAAAAACAACGATTCCCAGCTCAATTCACCAACCAGTTTGCTAACCATTTTGGTTAGCAAACTGGTTAGTGAATTGAGCTGGGAATTCGTACTACATCACTTCCGGAGAGGTGGAACGCAAGCAGAAGTGCGCTGGAATGCACGCCGCGGGGTACTGTAAGAACAGAGCGAATTAGCTCGGTATGATCGTTTCGCGTGTATCTGGGAGCACATTTGAAATAATACTGATGAGCCCATGAAATATCTGTATATTGTAAGTGTACATCTGGAAGTTTGATTGCTTTAATAAACTTGTCTAAAACGTACTACACTATCTGGGATCTCTCTGTTTATCTTCCCATATTGAGGAGAGGACACTTTAAAGGGGCCCCATCTTTATTCACTTGCCAATACCAAACCTTTTAGACCCCTATGGAGTACGGTCTAGGGTTTACAACAGCTGACCGTTCTCTCTCAGTGGGGAACAATCGTGGGTGTCAGGCGGCAATCGGAGCCGCCTGCCCCGTGCATCGGCTTCCATGTCCCCGAGCTGCCTGCGCACGACCAACGTATACCTACGGCGGTTTGCGCAGAAGCGGCTGCCTGCCGCAGTATAACTGCGGCGGGTGGACGTAAAGTGGTTAATAGAAAATAAAATGAGACTTTACAATCACTTGAAACACATAAATTGACAGGCGCCTCTGCCAATCGGACTTACAACTGGCTTTTTTATTTATGTCTTTCTACTTACTTAACCACTTGCCGACCGCCGCAAGTACATATACTGCGGCGGTCAGCCCCTCACAGGCAAAGTGACGTACCGGTACGTCACTAGCCTGTGAGGCTCTGGGGAGCGAGCGAGCGCGCGCCGCCGAAGGCGCGCTCCCGCGCGGTCACGGACCCCCCCGCGCGTGTGAGCAGCGGACCCGATGTCCGCTGCTCACTCACGATCGTCCGTGACAGCGGGAGAAAGGCAGGCGACTAGTGTAAACAAGCCGCCTGTCATTCTCCCCTGTGTAGGAACACTGATCATACGGTTCTACTATGTAGGACCGATGATCATTGTTCCTACACCTCAAGCCACAGCCAATCACAGTTAGAATCACGCCCCTAGGGACACACACAGCCCCTCCCTCTCAAATAAAGTTAACCCCTTCACTACCAGTGACATTTTACAGTAACAGTGCATATGTATAGCACTGATTACTGCAGTAATGTCACTGGTAACCCCAAAAGTGTCAAAAATGTCAGTCAAGGGTCCGATCTGTCCACCCCAATGTCGCAGTCCCGCAAAAAAAATCACAGATCGCCGCCATTACGCGTTAAAAATAAAAACAACAAAAATGACAAAAATCTTTCCCTTTGTTAGTAAAGGCGATAACTTTTGCGCAAACCAATCAAAATACGCTTTTTGCAATTTTTTTTACCAAACATATGTAGCATAAAACAAATTGGCCGAGACTGTTAAAAAATTTTGATTTTTACATTTCTTTTTGGGAATTTCATATAAAAAAAATTTGAAAAATATTGTTATTTTTGCAAAATTGACGCTCTTTTTTTGTTTATAGCGCATGATCAAAAAATCGCACAGGTGATCAAATACCACCAAAAGAAAGCTCTGTTTATGGGAAAAAAAGGACGTCAAATTCGTTTAGGTACAGCGTCGCACGACCGCGCAATTGTCCGTTAAATTCACGCAGTGCCGAATCGCAAAATACCCCCTGGGCAGGAAGGGGGTAAAATCTTCCGGGGCTTAAGTGGTTAAAGCTCTGGTTGGCCATCTGAATTTCCTCATTTGTGGATCCACCAGTGGAAAAAAATCCAACTGGGCACATCTGGTAGTATTGCATACAGACTTTACCACCCAATTGTTCACACATCTCAGTGGACTTCTTTTATTAACTTTCTTCAAGCTAAATTTACAAAGACTCCAACCAGCCAAGAATGTTGCGTCGGGTTTATCTTTAATACTCTCAATAATGATGTCTTTCCTTGCACCCCTCTGCTGAGCTGTAACTATTCTCTATGGAATATAGCTTTCTTAATTTTTGTTTCTGTATATGTCGTTTTTTTCTTTATACCGTCTATTTTCTTCATTACTTCACTTTTTCCATTATCAGTTTGCTGCCTACTGAGCTGAAAGGCCCATGGGGGAGATATATTTTATTACATTTTGGACAGTAGTCATATTTCTATATGTAATCCAGTTTTTACTGTTTATTGCTCCGTAGGATGCATAGGATGGAATCCTTTTAAGGTGCGTAAAACCTATTATGTCTTTACATGGCTGCTTGTCTCAGCAGCACACATGGAAGGCTACAAGTTAAATGAGAAACATTCAAGCCATCGATATTACCTCATTAGCAGAAGCGGTTCCTAGCGTTATGTGAGGAGTAATGAAAACCTTTCAAGTTTGTTGTTTTTTTTTTTTTTCCATGCGGAACAAGAGATTATTGTTTAATAATTCATGAGCATGAAGAATTCATACAAGATAAAACTGCCATGTGTCTCTTTATTCAAGTTTCGCCGGTTAAGTCAACACAGCTGCAAACTTTTTTAGACCTAGGGCTGCTTCTCCACAATGCAATATATATATATATATATATATATATATATATATATATAATATATATATATATATATATATATATATATATATATATATATACTGTATATATCCAACTACGTGCCACTGTAATACTAAAGCAAAAAAAATGTTCCCAGGACCAGCAAGTCTGAAAACCAACATTTGTCCACATCATTTGACCCCTGATCGCAGATATCTTTGGAATTCCACTAAAATTTTCTAAAAAGAAAGAAAAGGATTAGGGGAGGAAAGACGGATCTATTCTGGTGCTGGGATCTCAGGACTGCAAGCTATTGACACATACTGTAGGTGCTGATTTACTAGGGAGGCAAACAGACTATTTGCTTTGCACTTTGCAAAGGAATTTCCAAGTAGTTTAGTAAATGAGTTGAAGCTTGGTTGACTTCCATCATTCAATCAAGTGCAAGCAAAAATGCTTTTTTTATAAAAATTTCCTTGCATGGGATTGGGTGTTCTTTGCAAAGGAAAAAGTTGGGACCCTTGTGAGATCTCTTGAGACTTGGCGGTGGTGGCACCCTTTATGTTTCTATTGGGGCAGCATCATTACATCCTTCAGCTCCAGCCACGCAACTCCCTCCTCCTCTCCCTTTGTTCGTCCCCCATTGCTTTTACTCTACACAGCTTTCTCATAATTTAGAATAGCCTTTTTCAACCAGGTTGCCCAGGCAACCTCAAGTGCCTTGAGGTTTCTTCAGGGGTGCCCTGGCAAAATACCTAAAAATTGCCCCAAAATTGTATACAAGCTGGCGTGTGTATAAAGCTGCCTTTTAGTTACACAAAGGGTTTCATTGGGCACCATTACAACCTTCTTGAGGGCACCTTAGCTGAGTGGTGGAGAAAAATTGAGGGAGGAGGGAAACATTGGAATACTAGTAAGTACCAGTTTGCATAAGTGTATTTGCTTTGGAAGAATGAATCACCTCTAACATTGGGTGTCCTACATGTGTGAATGCTGTGTTATGCATAACTATTATAATAGTTTTTACATTTTAGAATGGGGTGCCTCGAGATTGTTTTGAATTTTTAAAGGGTGCCTCGAGACCGTCCATCATTTTTAAAGGGTGCCTGGAGACTTTCCATCATTTTTAAAGGGTGCCTCATGACTGTTTCGAATTTTTAAAGGGTGCTTCGAGACTGTCCATAATTTTTAAACGGTGCCATAAGACTGTTTAGAATTTTTAAAGGGTGCCTCGAGACTGTCTATCATTTTTAAAGGGTGCATCGAGACTTTCCATATTTTTTTAAGGGTGCCTCGAGACTGTTAATAATTTTGAAAGGGTGCCTCAAGACTGTCCATAATTTTTAAAGGGTGCTTCGAGACTGTCCATAATTTTTAAAGGGTGCCTCGAGACTGTTCATAATTTTTAAAGGGTGCCTCGAGACTTTCCATCATTTTTAAAGGGTGCCTCATGACTGTTTCGAAATTTTTAAAGGGTGCCTCGAGACTGTCCATAATTTTTAAAGGGTGCCTCGAGACTGTCCATCATTTTTAAAGGATGCCTCGAGACTGTCTATAATTTTTAAAGGGTGCCTCGAGACTGTCCATAATTTTTAAAGGGTGCCTGGAAACTTTATAATTTTTAAAGGGTGCCTCGAGACTGTTTATAACTTTCAAAGGGTGCCTCGAGACTTTCCATAATTTTTTAAGGGTGCCTTGACTGAAAAAAGGTTGAGAAACACTGGTTTAGAACTCCTAAATTGGTACACATAAATACCTCTTTCTATGAAAATGGATACATAATGTCTACTGGAAATGTTATCTGATTAAACAATGTATCCTTATTAATATGGTTTAGGAAATCATACAACTCCATCTACATACCCCTGAGGAAAGGTAGTTTCACCTAAAACGCGTCAGGTTTGAAGGATTTCCCCACCATCATCCTTACACTCTTCATGAATACTTTTGCAAGCCGTGCTTACAATTTTTTAACCTTTCATGTGTTTCATATATTCATACACTTTATTGTTGAACATGTATGTATTGTAATATGTACCCAGACACGTGATGTGTCAAGCTATTTACAATCTTTAAATGATTTGAATAAACATATATATTTTTTATACAATTGGATGTGTGGTGGCCTATATAGTCCCATCATATTAGGGGTGTTTTTTTTGCCTGTTTGCAAAAGGAAAATTTCACCACATTCACCAAGATCTGGGTCTTTACTAGGGAGGCAAGTAGACTATTCTTTTTGCAATGGAAGTTGCACTTTGCAAAGGAATTTTACCCAGAGCTTGATGAATGAAGCAAAGCTCCGCTGACATCCATCATCCAATCAGGACTACAAGCTATTAACACATAGGTGTTGGTTAACTAGAGAGGCAAGCATACTAATGAGGGAAGTTGCACTTTGCAAGGGAATGTGCTTTAGTAAGTTCTACTGACTACCATCATCCAACCATGTGAAAGCACTAATGCTCATTTTGTATTTTTCCTGCATATGATTGGATTTTCTTTGCAAAGGGAAATGTCATCACAGTCACCAAGATCTGGTGAGAATTCCCTTGCATAGAGAACAGCCTATTTGCCTTTAGTAAATCAACTCATAGGGGTAGGCAAATTGGCTGTTCACTTTGCAAGGGAATCTTTCCCTTGGCATAGTGAATAAGCTGTTTTTTTTTTTTTTTTTTTTTTTTTACTTTGTGTGCATTGTTGGGTATTCTTTGCAAAGGCAAATTCACTTCACTAGGATCTGGAGAGAATTCCCTTGCAAAGTGAACAGCCTGTTTAGTTTTAGTACATCAACCACATAGGCTCCCAAGGTAAAATAATGAGAATAATGAGACTTTTTCAACTCAAAAAGGTACCTGCCCTCAGCCACTTACAAATCTTCAAATTCCTTTTTTGTTTTTGCTGCTGTGATCTGACTTCCTGTTAGAGGGTGGCTACATTCCTTCTCCATGGTCCCATTGTATGTAGGAGTGTAGCCACCCCTCTCCTGCTTTCTCCCGAGATGGACTATGGACTACGGGATGTGTAGCGTGCATAGAGCAGTGTATATCACCACAACTAATGTTCACTGCTTGTTCCAAAAAATGAAAGTTAGAGGAAAAGGAAACGTTTGGGAACTCACAGAAGACAAGGAAGCAGAAAAACACAGCAAGAAATAATCTAATAAAAATAGATTACAGGACCATTAGTTAGTGGATGTGTATGGGGTATTTTTGGAGAATAATGATATCATTTTGTGACACTTAAAGTGTTTGACAATAAACTTCTCTCATTGCTCCCTTGTGGTCTGTTAAATATACTATTCGAAGAGTTTTGTTATAGCTGTTCAATACTTGTTGATCATGTCAGAAATTCAGGACTGTCCAGTGTCCTGTGTCCAGCACACACTTCCTGTGTTATTCCAAGCAGAGTCATTAGCCCTCCCAATTGTTATTTTGAACAGTTGAGGAAAGTGGAAAGATGGACCCATAGGGCTATCTTACTGGTATTGGTAGCTTGAGGTGTTAATGTTGGTGTGAATGATTTGGTTCCTGGCAGGGCCGGCGTTACCAGTAAGGCAACCTAGGCAGCCGCCTAGGGCTCAACTTAGCAGGGGGCCTGACCCGAGGTAAGTGACTTACCGTAAGTCACTGAAGGGGTTTTAACCTGTGGTGTGGTGGCCGGACGGTCCATTAGGGGCACAGGGGTGCCGCCCCCCCCCCATCCATGCGTCTGGTCCCCTAATCTACATGCAGGGTGCCAGATGCATGGATTCCAATGAGGGTTTTTTTTTTTTTGAAGCACGTGATTAGAGCTTCAAAAAAGGGTGGGCTCGGGGCGCCCAGTTGTGTGACAATAGCGAATGAATATTTGCTACTGCCACACTGATTCTCCTCTTGGCCAATCAGGAAGTGGGTCCTGAGACCTGTTTCTCAATTGGCCAAAGGAGAAGGCATCCTATTGTTGGAGGAGACTGAGGGGGAAGCCGTCGCTGCCCGGAGGAACAGGATAAGTGAACTGGCGCCCAGGGGGGATATGGTGTGGACTGGACTCTGCAGTGACGGTGGGGGGGGGTCCGTGGCCAGGTCTGTCTGCCCTCCTTCCCCCCGAACGATGGAGCACCACTGGTTTAACCCCTTCAGCAACTTTGGATGGGGGGTGGGAGAGCATATGGGGGGAGGCAATTTTTATTTTGCCTAGGGCGGCAAAAATCCTTGCACCGCCCTGGTTCCTGGACAAGTGGCTTGGTCATCCCAGAGCATCTCCACAGTCTCCTTGGCTTGTAGTGTATTGAAATTGACACTCCACATCACTGCTAAGAGGTCCAGACACAACTTTATTCCATTAAAAGTCAGGGGTACGCTACAAAAAAAGGATCCAACGTGTTTTGGGGTCCAGGCACCCCCTTTATCAGGTCTTGGTTAGCAACAATGTGAACAAACCAGGGCTGCCAAACAGGCTGCTGAAAAAGTCTGTGCTTGCAATTCACACTGGGAAAAAGACAATTGTAGGTCCAGTTCACTTCTGTTTTTTTCACATTGTTGCCAGTAAAGTCCTGATGAAGGGGGCGCCTGGACCCTCAAAACACATGGGATACTTTTTTAAATTGTACCTCTGACTTTTAATGGAATAAAGTTTTCTATGGACCACTTAGCAGTGGTCTGACAGTTTCATTTCTATTCTCATTAATATGTTATTTTAGGACTACAGAATGGTTAGTCACTGTGTTGTGAAAAAATAATAGACCTGTGCAATTCGTTTCAGTCCAAGTACAAATTTTGATGAATTTTTGGTTGTTCGGATGTATCTGAATCTCCAAGTAAAATAGTAAATAATTTAGTTGAAATTCTATACATTTTTTTTGTATATTTAATTTCTAACGAAATCTAAATTTTCAGAATAATTAGAATTCGGATCGATCTAAAAATGATCGAACTATTTGAATTCTGCTGTGTGAAGAATAGCTGGTTGTTAAGGAGCGGGCCGGGAAGCCGGCCACCGCATCATTAACAATCGATAACCCTTTCTGAAAAATTCTGAAAAAAACATTGTGGGGTCATCCCTAAAATCCATACCAGACCCTCATCCAAACATGCACCCCAGGAGGTCAGGAAAGGAGGGGGACAAGTGGGTGCCCCCCCTTCTGAACCATATCAAGCCACATGCTCTTAACATGGCATGTTGACGGGGACAAGGGCCTCTTCCCTACAACCCTGGCCGGTGGCTGTGGGGGTCTGTGGGCAGAGGCTCATCTGAACCTGGAAGCCACCTTTAACAAGGGGGCCCCCAGATCCTGCCCCCCCCCATGTGAATGATTACCCATTCCCATTGGGTAATCATTACCCATGGTTACCCAAACTGTAAAAAAAATGAGTAAAGACACAACACAAGATTCTGACAATTCCTTTAATGAAAAAAAAAAAAAAGGCCTGGTATGGATTGGGGGGGGGACCCCACGCTGTTTCCACGCTGTTTTTTTCGGAATTTTTCATTGCCGGCATTCCTATCCCACTCCTTGACAACCAGATATTCTTCACACAGAATTCAAATCGGTCGATCCTTTTTTGACTGATCCCAACTCAAATAGTTCTGAAAACGTGGAATTCGTTAATTTGTAAAACAAAACTAAAATAAATGAAATTAATTCTGAAACTAATTAAGAAAACTAAATAAACTAACATAAAAAAACTATCCGAAACTAAACAAATTTTTCCGTTCTGCACATGTCTAGAAAATAATACAGGGGCGTCTATGAGAAGTTTAGCAAAAGAAAAGTGACAGAGCTGACACCACTCTTGTGCACACTGCCTGTGTTATCTCAAAGAGAGTAACTAGCTCTTGTTGTAGAGATGAAAGAGAGGAAGGGTTTGAGTAGTTTAGCAAAAGAAAACAGAGCAGGGCTGATACCATTCAGTCAAGAAAAATGGCATGTTTTGAGAGGCCACAATAGAACATAGGAGCGCATTTCTGGCAGATCAACAAGTATTTGTCTGTATGCAAGGTCTTTAAAGGGACAACACATGGGGAAATGTGCATGTATTGCAAAGATGTACTGCATATAGGTTTTTTTTTTTTTAATTATTATTATTTTGCCCTGACATACGCATTATTTACTTGACTAACTGTTTTTTTTACATTTTCATCTCATAAAAACGAAAACTGAACTATGATTCAAGCAATATAGTAAATAATGCAATAGTAATACTCAGTGTTTCAGGATTGCAACAATGTATGTGAAAGAACACTGTTTGATAATATGGTAAAGACTTTGTATCAACTGGTAAGCAAGAATACAAGGTATAAAAAATACAGTGCAACTAATAGAGGTGGTTATGGTGCTGGTTGTAAAAGATAAATGTATTCAGAATGCATTACTACATTTTAAATAAAGATGTAACCAGCTAAATGAATCTTTGTAAGCCCCGCGTGTATATTAGGAGAAAAAGAAAAACTAACGTTATGCAGTTGCTTCTGCTCTACTTGCATGTCTAATGAGCACCTGGAATACACTTAATTTGTAAAATGGGTTATTTTAGGGGCTAGGTTAGGTTAATGTTGGCCTTAGGGGTTCAGCTTAGACTGACTTTATATATTTTTTTGCATTTTTATAGTAAGCAATTAATATAAGAAGCACCCATGACATTGAAGCCACAGAGTACTATGTGGTTTCCAAACAGAAGTTACAGCAGTAACTGTTTGCCTTCAGACTCTATCTATCTAATTTATATTCAGTACACAGCTGTACAGAGTAGGGAGAGAGGAAAATGGGAGGGGTAATGGGTCCATCCTCTGGCAAACTAGCGGTCAAATAAGATCTCCTGCATGCATATATGTTCAAGGCAACTAAGCTGTAGTACTTAAAGTAAAAATTGATTTAAGAAACTCTACTGTCTTACCCTTCCTAGCCTTCCTCTGGTGTTTACCTCTTTCAGCCTAAAACCTACTGCAGCACTTGCTGCATCTTTTCCCTGGGACTTAACCACTTAAGCCCTGGAAGATTTTACCCCCATTCCGACCAGGGGGTATTTTGCGATTCGGCACTGCGTGACTTTAACGGACAATTGCGCGGTCGTGCGACGCTGTACCTAAACGAATTTGGCGTCCTTTTTTTCCCACAAACAGAGCTTTCTTTTGGTGGTATTTGATCACCTGTGCGATTTTTTGATCATGCGCTATAAACAAAAAAAGAGCGTCAATTTTGCAAAAATAGCAATATTTTTCACATTTTTTTATATGAAATTCCCCATTTTTTTAACGTGTAATGGCGGCGATCTGCGATTTTTTTTGCGGTACTGCGACATTGGGGCGGACAGATCGGACCCTTGACTGACATTTTTGACACTTTTGGGGTTACCAGTGACATTTCTACAGTAATCAGTGCTATATATATGCACTGTTACTGTAAAAATACACTGGTAGTGAAGGGGTTAACTTTATTTGGGAGGGAGGGGCTGTGTGTATCCCTAGGGGCGTGCTTTCTACTGTGATTGGCTGGGGCTTGAGCTGTATGGACACTGATCAACGGATCTACATACTAGATCCGAGTGATCAGTATCCTAACAGCAAGGAGAATGACAGGTGGCTTGTTTACACAAGCTGCCTGACATTCTCCCTCTCCCCCGCCGATCGCCGAGTGACCGGCGGACATCGGGTCCGCCGGTCACACGCGTGGGGGGGTCCGTGACCACGCGGGAGCGGGAGCGCGCCTCCGGGGGCGCGCGCTCGCTCCCTAGACCCTCACAAGCTAGTGACGTAGCCCTACGTCACTTTGCCTGTGAGGGGCTGACTGCCGACGTAGATCGGCGTTAGGCAGTCGGCAAGTGGTTAAATGAGGCTTATTTCTAGAGTCCCAAGTCATGGAGTACAGTGTCATTCAAGTCTATAGGAACTCAATGCATAGACTTAAAGTGGTTGTAGAGACATTAGGTTTTTTTATTATTCTATGCATTAAGATAAAAAAAAACTTCTGTGTGCAGCAGCCCCCCCCCCCAATACTTACCTGAGCCCATCTCGATCCAGCGATGTTGCAGGAGTGTCTTGGCTGCCTGAGATTCTCCCTCCTCATTGGCTTAGATGGCAGTGTGGCCCCATTGGCTCCTGCTGCTGTCAATCAAATTCAGTGAGCCAATAAGGAGAGAGAGGGGATGGTGCCAGGGCGCTGTGTCTATATAGGAGGTAGGGGCCCGGAGCGCATAAGAGGGACATGCAGCTATCATTCAGATATCCCCACTCAAAGCCCAGGATGATGCAGGGGCCGCGGGCATGGTGCAGGAGATGCAGGGTCAGCGGGTATGGTGCAGGAGCTGCAGCGGCTGCGGGCATTGTGCATGAGCTGCAGGCATTCTCCTGGAGGATCTCCTGTACCATGCCCACATCACTGCATCTCCTGAGGAGATGCAGGGACTGCGGAGGGGTCTCACTTACCATTTGGTGAGGCGTCTTGGCTTTACATTTAGAAATGCCGTCGCCAACATGTCACCGCGCATGCGCTGTCTGCCCGAGAATAGCCGAGCCGGGCGACCCATGCGTGGTGTACCTGTCGGGCAGGCCGTGGCCATTTTTTTCAGGTACTGGTGCTGTGATGATCTTCAGCCAGCCCCAGGGCAGGGGGACTTGCCCTGGCAGCGCCTGCTGTGACTCGTCGAACGAGTTTCGTCCTGTGAGTAACTGACTGCGAGCTGTGATGGCCGCACGGCACCCCTGTTGCCCATGACGCCCTGCCAGCCGCACAGCTTGCACACCCCAAAGGCCGGCCCTGGTTCATCAGAACACAATAGTACAGCAGGGGAGATAGCTGTAC
Source organism: Pelophylax lessonae (assembly GCF_965119305.1). Classification (NCBI taxonomy): domain Eukaryota; kingdom Metazoa; phylum Chordata; class Amphibia; order Anura; family Ranidae; genus Pelophylax; species Pelophylax lessonae. Next base: position 644,191,111 of record NC_138770.1, on the reverse strand, counting down.
TAACATCAGAGGAGGTAATCAGCAGACTAGTCTGCAGCTGTAGTGATGATATAGGTAAGCATCTGGGCAGGGGTTTCTAGGTTAGTTAGGTTAGGGGATTAGGCAGGGTGAGCTGTGGAGTTTTGTATAGGTAAAGTTGTTCTTTAAAGCTGTTCTTCAGGCAGAAAACATCCATTAATGCAGCTTCATAAAACAAACATTAAATCTGTATTTAAATGCAAGTAGTGGAATAATTTCCCTCGCGCCAGAAAATTACCACAAAAACAAAAAATTGTGTAATTTTATAATAAAATAACATGATATAAAGCAGCTGCTGGCACAAGCTAAGAAGCTAAATATTGTGAAAAAAAACTGTTTGGATTTAATAATCCCTGCTGACACCAGCGCTTGCTTGAATGGTGAAAATAGTAATAAAAGTGAATCATATTATACCAATCTTCTTAATAAACAATACTTTCTTCAAATATCACATAAATACAATTAAAATACAAAACGGGTAATTCAATAAACTGCAATAAACCCAAAGAATAAAGTGACGTGCCAAATGTTGATAAACACAATTCATAGTAAAATGTGCATAAGTGTCCAGTGAAAAAAGTCCAAGTAAGTGTAAGATAGTGTCATGGAATCTTTTCCTCTTCAGGTTCAAAATACCTGTTACCTGTTAGTCAGTGATACCAAATCTAAAATATGTAGCTACACAGAGATCAGATAAGACTCAAAATATGGCTGAATCAAAATGATCTAATTTATTATTCCGTGTTGGAGTTTAAATATACCATATGATGTATAAAAAGTAGGTTGTATTATCATCTGACGTATAAAAATTCAGGTTGTATTAAGATATTATTGTCCAATCGGTGTTAGTAATTTTGTTATAGTAAGTAGAGTTGAGCAGACACCTGGATGTCCGTGTTCGGCGGGTTCGGCCAAACTTGAAAAAAAAGTCCGGGTCCGTGACCCGGACTTTTTCCGAACTTTACCCGGACACCGAACCCCATTGAAGTCAATGGGGACCCGAACTTTCAGGCACTAAAATGGCTCTAAAAAACCAATGGAAAGGGCTAGAGTGCTGCAAATGGCAGCAAAATGTAGTTAAGAGCATGGCAAGTGCTCTTAAAAAAAATTCCCCTTTAAATTTGTAATTTTTAAATAGCAGATTAGAACAGCAATCTGTAGTAAAATATAGCTGAACGCTGCACACAACAGACTGATAAAAATATATTTTTTTCTCCCTCCTCCTCAGTGGGCTCAAGTGAGGGCAAAAAGATTGTTCACTGCACCCCCCCCCCCCCACACAGCAAAATCGATGTAGATTGCTAACGGACGATTGTTCTGTCCTGTGTCTCCTAATCTCTCCCTGCCTACTCTCTCCAGCCTGTCCCTAAAATGCTCAAATATCTTTCCCTGCCTACACTCCGACCTGTCCCTGCATTCTTTTTGGGCACAATGTTTTTTTTCCCTGTCTGTCCCTAATCAGCAGCAGCCAGCACCATTCTGTGTGCTCTCTCCCTACACTACAGCAGACTGACGCACAGCGCGCTGTGTCTCTAGCTTATAAAGACCTGGGTCACATGCTTCAGCTGGCCAATCACAGCCATGCCATTAGTAGGCATGGCTGTGATGGCTTCTTTGGCACACCAGTTAAACGCTTGTTGATTGGCTGTTGAAAGCCTGCCATTAAAAGCACGCCATTAAAACCGTGCCATTACATACAAAACAGGAAATAAAATTACCGAACACGGATTTTAAACCCGAACATACAGTATAAGTTTTCGGGTCCGTGTCCGGGTAACAAAAATCCAATTATCCGGTACGGACCCGAATAATACAGTCCGTGTTCGCTCAACACTAATAGTAGGCATAGGGTTAAAAGTCTATATTGCGATGTCTGTGATTTTCATCAGGGAATTTCCAAGGGACTTTTGTAGAAGATATATATATGTCCTGTGGTCAAGATATCCAGACAGGGTTCGTCTTTATGAGAGATTGGGAATTTTGAAAGTTGCAGAATATCTCTTTAGCTTATCAGATATATTTTTAGCTTTTGAAAGCTCATGAAAAATGAAAGAAGAGAGAGACAAAAGTTTAATACTTTGCAGCCGTTTTGTACAAGCAGCCATCTTGCCACCTCAATAGTATATTCCGTATATTGCAAGATTGAAAGATTCCTGATCTTTTAGCAGTAGGATGAAATTCTTCCCAATCTTAAGCATCCACTTAAAAAAGAGGAAAAACAGCACCCCCTTGAACAGAAGCCAAGCAAAATTCCCACTCACCAGATGATGTGGATCCTCCTTGTCATACAGCAATAGGATCAATAAGGCTTTGTGGGGTTCCTTTTCCCCAGGTGAATCCTCCACATCAATCCTGCGATTCCCCCTCACTGCCAGCTCATTGGAAGGCCATAATAAATGACAGTTGGTAGTTTCTTTTAAGGAAGTACTGGACAAGAAGTCAGCTGCTTTGAAATATATCACTTCTAGGTAAGCCTAGTTTTAGGTTTCCCTGATGCCTTTCAGGAAGGGTTAAATTCTTTCTTCAGGGGCATTTTTGTATAGAGAAGGTCAGATAGAGTATTGCAATAACACAGGCAGGTATCAAGCTTTCCTCAGTCTACACAGGCACAAAACTGGTTCCAGGATGGCTCCATGGACTCCTGAAGAAAGAACTAAACCCTTCCTGAATTGCATCAGGGAAACCTAAACCTAGGCTTACCTGGAATTGATATTTTTCAAAGCAGCTGACTTCTTGTCCAGTACTTCCTTAAAATAAACTACCAACTGTCATTTTATGGCCTTCCAATGAGCCGCCAGTGAGGGGATCGCAGGATTGATGTGGAGTATTCACCTGGGGTAAAGGCAAACCCTACAAAGCCTTATTGCTCCTATTGCTGTATGGCAAGGAGGATCCACAGCATCTGGTGAGTGGGAATTTTGCTTGCCTTCTGTTCACGGGGGGGCAGGCTGTTTTTCCTCTTGGTGTGGATGCTTAAGATTGGGAAGAATTTCATCCTACTGCTAAAAGATCAGGAATCTTTCAATCTTGGAATATACGGAATATAGCATCTGACACTTATTTGGACTTTTTTTCACTGGACACTTATGCACATTTTACTATGAATTGTGTTTATCAACATTTGGCACGTCACTTTATTTTTTGGGTTTATTGAAATTTATGGAATTACCCTTATTGTATTTATGTGGTATTTGAAGAAAGTATTGTTTATTAAGAAGATTGGTATAATTGTATTCACTTTTATTACTATTTTCAAGAAAGTGCTGGTGTCAGCGTGGATTAATATATCCAAACTGTTTTTTTCACAAATGCAAGTAAAACCTGAAGTAGACCCAGTATCTGTGTTTTGGCAGGGAGAAACAGCAGCGCTTACACTTTGACCCATTAAAGGTTTTTTAACAGTCCACAAGCCCACTCTGTTTGCTCATACTGTATATTGTTCCCACCCCTTCCCAAGCGCCATTGCACATCCCGATTATGTATCTGTATTTTGAAATGCTCTGCACAGTATAACCCAGATTTGGAGAAAGAACATGCTGACAGGAGGAGAAAGCAAAGACTTATTAATGATCAGCCAAGCCTTTACGGTCCATTCACTGACTGGGGGTAGGGAGGAGACCAGGCTGCATTGCGCATCTGCAGTAGAAAAGGATAAGGTAATCAGATGGGGACAGAAAGGTGATCAGGATTTTTTTGCTTAACTACAGTAAAGGTCACCAGATTGGGGGCAGGGAGGAGACCAGGCTGTATTTCTTACCTGCAGTAAAGTAAAGTCACCAGACTGAGGGCAGGGAGGTGACAAGTCTGTATTACGCACCTGCAGTAGAGAAGGATAAGGTCACCAGACTAGAGGCAGGGAGGTGACCAAGTATTGCTTATTAGAAGAAGAGAAGGGTTACATAGTTACATAGTTGGTAAGGCTGAAAATAGACACCAGTCCATCCAGTTTAACCTGTGGTGTGTGAGTGAGTATGTGTTTATGTCAATAGTAAATCGTATACCCCTGTATGTTGTGATCGTTAAGATGCCCATCTAATAGTTTTTTTAAACTATCAACGCTCCCTGTTGATACCACTGCTCGTGGAAGAGAATTCCTCATCCTCTCCACTCTGACAGTAAAGAACCCTCTATGCAGTTTAAGGTTATACCACTTCTCTTCCAATTTAGTGAATGGCCATGTGTCTTTTTAAACTCCCTCTCACTGAAAAGTTTTTTTCCCTATGCTAGGGTCACTAGTAAGGGTAAGGTCAACAGACTTGGCAATGAGAGGTGACCATGCTGTATTGCTTTCTGCAGTAAAGTAAACTAAGGTCACATGACTTAGGGCAGGGGGGTGATCAGGCTGTATTGCAGATCTGCAGTAGAGAAGGGTAAGGTCACCAGATTGGGGGCTGGGAGGAGATCAGACTGTATTTCTTATCTGCAGTAGAGAAGGGTAAGGTCACCAGATTGGGGGCAGGGAGGAGATCAGACTGTATTTCTTATTTGCAGTAGAGAAGGGTAAAGTCACCAGATTGGGGGCAGGGAGGAGATCAGACTGTATTTCTTATTTGCAGTAGAGAAGGGTAAGGTAACCATATTGGGGGCAGGGAGGAGATCAGGCTGTATTGTTTATCTGCAGTAGAGAGGGGTAAAGGCCCGTACACACTTGATGAAAATCAGACAAAATATCCTCCAATTTTTCTCTCTCTTGCTAATTACGGTTTTTAGTTGACAGTGCATAATGTTCACAAAATCTCTCATCCGATTTTCTTTTTTTTTTGGGGACGTTTGTTCGTAGAGTGTGATGTAAGTACGTATACGTGTGACCCCGAAGCAACTTCCGATCATGCCTGGTCTTTCATATCCGATTTTTCGCAGATGTACTGCACACACATTAAACGAAAATTGGTCATACTGGAGACGGATGATGAAAATTTTGGTGTTTGTCCCTCCGTTTTTTTCCGTTGAAAATGTCCACATCAGGCGCTGAAAGTTGTCTACACACTAGCCGAAAATCGTACGATTTTACCTCGAACTGGAATTTTCGGCAGATTTTCTTCTTGTGTGTACCCCACTTAAGGTAACCAGATTGGGGCAGGAAGGTGACCAGGTTGCATTGTTTAACTGCTGTGAAGTTGAGTAAGGTCACACAATTGGGGGCAGGGAGGTGACCAGGCTGTATTGCCTATTTGCATTAGAGAAGGGTAAGGTCACCAGACTGGCTGGGCTATGTGTCAGGGCTACCCTGCCTCATTTGCCATAAAGATGAACCTGAGCATTGAACTTTCTGTATTCCATGATGCAGCAATGTCCTTACATTCATAATTTTCAACATTCTCCTAAATAACTGAGCCGCTTCCACCAAACAGTACAAAGACGGTAGATTTGGATGCTAACAGGGGCATAGGGAATTGGGTGTAAAATGGTAACAGCTCCTTCCACCAGAGGCACAGTCGTGAAGTATGTCTTGGTGACGCTGCCTCTATTAATTAGAATAGCACTGTAGACTGCAAGCGCTCCGTGTTTTACCTGGTTTCCAGAGCAACTGCTTCCTTCAGGGAGAGCATCTCTTGCCATGAGATACTTCATGTATTTTTATTTTAATTACTTTATACACAGTAGATCAGTAACGGAAATGAAATGCACACAAGCAGCGAGAGGAAATTGATCTATGCTAACCTCACTTCTTATGGATTTACTGAAACACTAAAATTAGCTCAATTATTTTATCTTTGTTTCCTTTCCACGGAGCCTAATGTCTCTAGTGAGGATGAAGCTGGTGATGTTTAAATATGTCTGTTTTTTTTTTTTTTATTGTACAAAACCACATGACATACTGTACACTGTATGTCACAAGTTACATAGTGAGCCCCTCATTCACACTAGGGTAGCAAGACATTGGGCATTGCTTACACGTGTTTTTTACACATTGCGTGTTTCATAGGGCTGTCCAACGAGCTGCAAAGAACCTCATGTTCCTTTTTAAGCGTTGTGATTAGGGTTGAGCGAACACCTAGATGTCCGTGTTCGACGGGTTCGGCCGAACTTTAAAAAAAAGTCCGGGTCCGTGTCCCGGACTTTTACCGAACTTTTCCCGGACACCGAACCCCATTGAAGTCAATGGGGACCCGAACTTTAAGGCACTAAAATGGCTCTAAAACACCAAAGGAAAGGGCTAGAGTGCTGCAAATGGCAGCAAAACGTAATTAAGAGCATGGCAAGTGCTCTGCAAACAAATGTGGATAGGGAAATAACTTAAAACAACAAAAAAAAAACAGAAAAATAAAACAATGTTCTTCTTCATCTCTGAAGGACGAGGCCCATATGGAGTAGGAGGGAGGTTGAGGTGGTGGTGGATGTGGCGGTGACATAGGCGTGCGCACAGGGTGTGCTGGGTGTGCCTGGGCACACCCTAATCACCTAGGGCACATAGCATTGCCAGTGAGGAGATGGGAAAGATCTCCCTGGGACCTGCTCTGCTCTATTTCTCCTTGCCTACAGGTACATGGCCCCGATACATTACTCTCCCTGCTGGCAAACACATGCATGTGTATTTCAACTTTGGGGTGCACACCTTAATGCAATAGGCTGCGCACACCTATGGGCGGTGTAGGTGGAAGCGGCGGTGGAGGAGGACCAGGGCCGGATTAACAGCATCATGGGCTTGGTGCTGAGGATTTTGAAGGGCCTTAAGGGCCGTGCCTTGCCATGCACCCAGAGGAGGAAGGGTGCAGCCATGCATGCCTAATTCAACATGGGATGCTGTCTCTGAAGCCCATAAACACATCCATGCATCGCCAACTGTCCCTCCTTGTCCGGCCTTCACGCTGTGTGGGGAGGTTCTGAGGGTGCTGCCTGGGGAAGCGAGCATAGAAGCCAGACTTCTGTGTTTACAAGTGACAGAAGAGCGGTAACAGTGAATATGGCCAACCCGGGGCCTATATAAAAGGTAGGGGCCTGGAGCTGCAGCTCCAATAGCCCCTACATTAATCTGGCCCTGAGGAGGAGGACGAGGTAGCCAACACTGCTTCTTTTCAAAAATTTTAAATGAGGGTACACCCCAAAAGAGTGAGAAAGAGCAAAAATGGAACAATGGGTGGGTAAGGTCGGTATCCATTGCTATTCTGCATAAGGTACGGAAAAGTCCCGTGGGATCCATGCCTGGTTCATTTTAATGAACGTGAGCTTGTCCACATTGTCTCTGGACAGGCGGCTGCGCTTGTCTGTTATAACGCCCCCAGCCGTGCTAAATACCCGTTCAGATAATACACTGGCTGCAGGGCACGCCAGCACCTCCAAGGCGTAAAGGGCAAGCTCAGGCCATGTGCCCAATTTGGAGACCCAGAAGTTGAAGGGGGCAGACCCGTCATTCACTACATGTAGGCGTGTGCACACATACTGCTCCACCATGTTGGTAAAATGCTGCCTCCTGCTAAGACGTTCCATCTGAGCTGCTGGTGCTGCTGTTTGTTGTGGCGTGCTGACAAAGCTTTTCCACATTTCGGCCATGCTAACCCTGCCTTCTGAGGTGCTGGCGGTGCCCTGGTTTGCGTTGGCGACCTCCTCCTCCTCCTCCTCTGCCTTGTGCTTCCACTGTGGCCCCGCTGTCAGATGGGAATGCCAGCAGCATGGCGTCTACCAGCGTGCGCTTGTACTCGCGCATCTTGCGATCGCGCTCCAGTGAGTGAATTAAGGACGGTACGTTGTCCTTGTAACGGGGATCCAGCAGCGTGGCCACCCAGTAATCAGCACAAGTTAGAATGTGGGCAACTCGGCGGTCGTTGTGGAGACACTGCAGCATGTAATCGCTCATGTGTGCCAGGCTGCCCAGAGGCGACGAAAGGCTGTCCTCTGTGGGAGGTGTATCGTCCGTGTCCTCTGTATCCCCCCAGCCACGCACCAGTGATGGCCATGAGCTGGCCTGGGTGCCACCCTGCTGTGAACATGGTTCCATCTCCTCCTCCAGCTCCTCCTCCTCCTCATCCTCCTCATCCTCCAGAACTGTGCCCCTGCTGGACAATTGCGTCCCTGGCGTTTGCGTGTGCAGGAACCCACCCTCGGAGCCCCTTGCGAATGACTGCCCTGAAAGCCTTGGAAATGTTACCTCTTCATCCTCCTCCTCCTCCTCATCCTGTGCCACATCCTCTTCCATCATCGCCCGAATTGTTTTTTCAAGGAGGCATAGAAGTGGGATAGTTAAGCTGAGAACGGCGTCATTGCCACTGGCCATGTTGGTGGAGTACTCAAAACAGCGCAACAAGGCACACAGGTCTCGCATGGAGGCCCAGTTATTGGTGGTGAAGTGGTGCTGTTCCGCAGAGCGACTCACGCGTGCGTGCTGCAGCTGAAACTCCACTATGGCCTGCTGCTGCTCGCACAGTCTTTCAAGCATGTGCAAGGTGGAGTTCCACCTTGTGGGCACGTCACATATGAGGCGGTGAGCGGGAAGGCCGAAGTTACGCTGCAGCGCTGCCAGGCGAGCAGCAGCAGGGTGAGAACGCCGAAAGTGCGCACAAACGGCCCGCACTTTCTGCAGCAGCTCTGACATATCGGGGTAGTTTTTAAGGAACCTCTGCACCACCAAATTCAGCACATGCGCCAGGCAAGGGATGTGCGTCAAACCGGCTAGGCCCAGAGCTGCTATGAGATTTCGCCCGTTATCACACACCACCAGGCCGGGCTTGAGGCTCGCTGGCAGCAACCACTCATTTGTCTGCTGTTCCATGCTCCTCCACAACTCCTGCGCGGTGTGTGGTTTGTCCCCCAAACAGGCAAGTTGTAAAACTGCCTGCTGTCGTTTACCCCTGGCCGTGCTGAAGTTGGTGGTGAAGGTGTTACGCTGTCCGGATGAGGAGGCGGTAGAGGATGAGGAAGCGGAGTAGGAGGAGTTACGAACAGGAGGCAAACTGAAGCGCCCTGCAATCCTCGGTGGTGGAAGGACATGCGCCAAATTGCTATCCGCCTCAGGCCCATCCGCCACTGCATTTACCCAGTGTGCCGTTAGGGAGATATAACGCCCCTGACCGTGCTTACTGGTCCACGTATCCGTAGTTAGGTGGACCTTGGCACAGATGGCGTTGCGCAGTGCACACCTGATATTTTCCCCCACTTGGTTGTGCAGGGAAGGGATGGCTTGCCTGGAAAAGTAGTGGCGGCTGGGCACGACGTACTGTGGGACAGCCACCGACATAAGGTTTTTAAAACTGTGCGTCTCCACCAGACGGAATGACAGCATTTCAAAGGCCAATAATTTTGAAATGCTGGCATTCAGGGCCAGGGATCGCGGGTGGGTAGGGGGGTACTTCCTCTTCCTCTCAAGTGTTTGGGAGATGGAAAGCTGAACGCTTCCACGGGACATTGTGGAGATGGTTGTTGGTGACCCAGGTGGTGGTGTTGCTGACAGATCGTCTGTTTGCGGGGTGGCAGGTGCCGGTATCACTACAGATGTGGCTGGAGCGGCCGAGACTGCAGCAGAAGAGGAAGCAGGATGAGCCAGAGACGTTTCTTGGTTTTGAAGGTGTGTACTCCACTGCAGCTCGTGCTTTGCACTTAGATGCCTGATCATGCAGGTTGTGCTCAGGTTGAGAAGGTTCATGCCTCGCTTCAAGCTCTGATTGCACAGGGTGCAAACCACTCGTGTCCTGTCATCAGCACATTTTCTAAAGAACTTCCACGCTAGAGAACTCCTTTGAGCTGACTTTGGTGCGCTCGTTCCCTTGCTGCGTTGGGCAGTAGCGGGCGTAGTGTCTAGGGCACGGCCGCTCCGCTTCTGCACCCTGCTCCCTCTTCTGCTGTGCTGGTGGCTCTGTGCGACCACCGCCTCTTCCTCCAAACTACTCAGGTCACCTGCATGACGTTCATTCCATGTGGGGTCGAGGACCTCATCGTCCTCCACATCATCTTCCACCCAGTCTTCACCCCTGCCCTCCTTGTCGGTCTCCACAATGCTGAACGCCGCAGCAGTTGGCACCTGCGTTTCGTCATCATCGGAGACGTGCTGCGATGATCCTTGCATGTACTCATCTTGAGAAATAAGTGGTTGGGCATCGCTGCACTCAATCTCTTCCACTTCTGGGGCAGGGCTAGGTGGATGGCCCTGGGAAACCCTGCTGACAGAGTCCTCAAAAAGAATAAGAGACTGCTGTATGGCTTGGGGCTCAGACTGCTGGCCTGATTTGCAAGGGGGTGAGGTGAAAGACGGTTGGACATTGGCTGCAGGTGCCAACTCTGACCTTTCTGCAGTAGACTGGGTGGGAGACAATGTGAAGGAACTGGAGGCACTGTCAGCAGCAAACCAATCTACTATCGCCTCAACTTGTTCTGGCCTCATCACTTCTAGGGGCGTTTGATGCCCTACCAAATACTGATGCAGGTTCTGTCGCCTACTCACACTTGAGGAAGGTGTTTCACTTGTGCGTGTAGCTGGCACAGATCGACCATGTCCTCTCCTTGCAACAGGAGCTCTACCAGCAGCACCACGACCCAGGCCACGGCCCTTATTTGACGGTCTCCTCATATTTCTGTAATTTAAGATCTTGCCCTAGAAAGGTTTTTATTGAATAGCGGAATAGAAAATATGATCCAAAAAAAGTGTATGTATATCACACGTACACAACCACACTAGGCCCCAATTACTATTGTTTGTACCCCTAAAAGGCTAGATGAGGAGTAGGGGGAGTATGGAACAGGCAGCACCCTCAAACCTTCAGAAGTATGAGATGAACGCAACAACTTGGAAAGGTGGATCTCTCCCACACGTACCGACACAGACTATCCCGCAATTCAATTGATCCTCAAAGGTTTTTATTGAATAGCGGAATAGGAAATATGATCAAAAAAAGTGTATGTATCTCGCACGTACACAACCACACTAGGCCCCAATTACTATTGTTTGTACCCCTAAAAGGCTAGATGAGGAGTAGGGGGGGTATGGAACAGGCAGCACCCTCAAACCTTCAGAAGTATGAGATGAACCCCAACAACTTGGAAAGGTGGATCTCTCTCACACGTACCGACACAGACTATCCCGCAATTCAATTGATCCTCAAAGGTTTTTATTGAATAGCGGAATAGGAAATATGATCAAAAAAAGTGTATGTATCTCGCACGTACACAACCACACTAGGCCCCAATTACTATTGTCTGTACCCCTAAAAGGCTAGATGAGGAGTAGGGGGAGTATGGAACAGGCAGCACCCTCAAACCTTCAGAAGTATGAGATGAACCCCAACAACTTGGAAAGGTGGATCTCTCTCACACGTACCGACACAGACTATCCCGCAATTCAATTGATCCTCAAAGGTTTTTATTGAATAGCGGAATAGGAAATATGATCAAAAAAAGTGTATGTATCTCGCACGTACACAACCACACTAGGCCCCAATTACTATTGTTTGTACCCCTAAAAGGCTAGATGAGGAGTAGGGGGGGTATGGAACAGGCAGCACCCTCAAACCTTCAGAAGTATGAGATGAACCCCAACAACTTGGAAAGGTGGATCTCTCTCACACGTACCGACACAGACTATCCCGCAATTCAATTGATCCTCAAAGGTTTTTATTGAATAGCGGAATAGGAAATATGATCAAAAAAAGTGTATGTATCTCGCACGTACACAACCACACTAGGCCCCAATTACTATTGTTTGTACCCCTAAAAGGCTAGATGAGGAGTAGGGGGGGTATGGAACAGGCAGCACCCTCAAACCTTCAGAAGTATGAGATGAACCCCAACAACTTGGAAAGGTGGATCTCTCTCACACGTACCAACACAGACTATCCCCCAATTTAACTGATCCCCAAAGGTTTTTGATTAAATAGCGGAATAGAAAATATGATCCAAAAAAAGTGTATGTATATCACACGTACACAACCACACTAGGCCCCAATTACTATTGTTTGTACCCCTAAAAGGCTAGATGAGGAGTAGGGGGAGTATGGAACAGGCAGCACCCTCAAACCTTCAGAAGTATGAGATGAACCCCAACAACTTGGAAAGGTGGATCTCTCTCACACGTACCGACACAGACTATCCCGCAATTCAATTGATCCTCAAAGGTTTTTATTGAATAGCGGAATAGGAAATATGATCAAAAAAAGTGTATGTATATCACACGTACACAACCACACTAGGCCCCAATTACTATTGTTTGTACCCCTAAAAGGCTAGGAGTAGGGGGAGTATGGAACAGGCAGCACCCTCAAACCTTCAGAAGTATGAGATGAACCCCAACAACTTGGAAAGGTGGATCTCTCTCACACGTACCAACACAGACTATCCCCCAATTTAACTGATCCCCAAAGGTTTTTGATTAAATAGCGGAATAGAAAATATGATCCCAAAAAAGTGTATGTATATCACACGTACACAACCACACTAGGCCCCAATTACTATTGTTTGTACCCCTAAAAGGCTAGGAGTAGGGGGAGTATGGAACAGGCAGCACCCTCAAACCTTCAGAAGTATGAGATGAACCCCAACAACTTGGAAAGGTGGATCTCTCTCACACGTACCAACACAGACTATCCCCCAATTTAACTGATCCCCAAAGGTTTTTGATTAAATAGCGGAATAGAAAATATGATCCCAAAAAAGTGTATGTATATCACACGTACACAACCACACTAGGCCCCAATTACTATTGTTTGTACCCCTAAAAGGCTAGATGAGGAGTAGGGGGAGTATGGAACAGGCAGCACCCTCAAACCTTCAGAAGTATGAGATGAACCCCAACAACTTGGAAAGGTGGATCTCTCTCACACGTACCAACACAGACTATCCCCCAATTTAACTGATCCCCAAAGGTTTTTGATTAAATAGCGGAATAGAAAATATGATCCCAAAAAAGTGTATGTATATCACACGTACACAACCACACTAGGCCCCAATTACTATTGTTTGTACCCCTAAAAGGCTAGGAGTAGGGGGAGTATGGAACAGGCAGCACCCTCAAACCTTCAGAAGTATGAGATGAACCCCAACAACTTGGAAAGGTGGATCTCTCTCACACGTACCAACACAGACTATCCCCCAATTTAACTGATCCCCAAAGGTTTTTGATTAAATAGCGGAATAGAAAATATGATCCCAAAAAAGTGTATGTATATCACACGTACACAACCACACTAGGCCCCAATTACTATTGTTTGTACCCCTAAAAGGCTAGGAGTAGGGGGAGTATGGAACAGGCAGCACCCTCAAACCTTCAGAAGTATGAGATGAACCCCAACAACTTGGAAAGGTGGATCTCTCTCACACGTACCAACACAGACTATCCCCCAATTTAACTGATCCCCAAAGGTTTTTGATTAAATAGCGGAATAGAAAATATGATCCCAAAAAAGTGTATGTATATCACACGTACACAACCACACTAGGCCCCAATTACTATTGTTTGTACCCCTAAAAGGCTAGATGAGGAGTAGGGGGAGTATGGAACAGGCAGCACCCTCAAACCTTCAGAAGTATGAGATGAACCCCAACAACTTGGAAAGGTGGATCTCTCTCACACGTACCAACACAGACTATCCCCCAATTTAACTGATCCCCAAAGGTTTTTGATTAAATAGCGGAATAGAAAATATGATCCCAAAAAAGTGTATGTATATCACACGTACACAACCACACTAGGCCCCAATTACTATTGTTTGTACCCCTAAAAGGCTAGGAGTAGGGGGAGTATGGAACAGGCAGCACCCTCAAACCTTCAGAAGTATGAGATGAACCCCAACAACTTGGAAAGGTGGATCTCTCTCACACGTACCAACACAGACTATCCCCCAATTTAACTGATCCCCAAAGGTTTTTGATTAAATAGCGGAATAGAAAATATGATCCCAAAAAAGTGTATGTATATCACACGTACACAACCACACTAGGCCCCAATTACTATTGTTTGTACCCCTAAAAGGCTAGATGAGGAGTAGGGGGAGTATGGAACAGGCAGCACCCTCAAACCTTCAGAAGTATGAGATTGTGTTCACTGTACCCCACAAAGATTGAGTTCACTGCACCCCACAATGATTGTGTTCACTGCACCCCACAAAGATTGTGTTCACTGCACCTCACAAAGATTGTGTTCACTGTACCCCCCAAAGATTGTGTTCACTGCACCCCACAAAGATTCTGTTCACTGTACCCCACAAAGATTGTGTTCACTGCACCCCAAAAAGATTGTGTTCACTGCACCCCAAAAAGGATGTTGTTCACTGCACCCCAAAAAGGATGTTGTTCACTCCACCCCAAAAAGATTGTGTTCACTGCACCCCACAAAGATTGTGTTCACTGCACCCCAAAAAGATTGTGTTCACTGCACCCCAAAAATGATTTTGTTCACTGCACCCCAAAAAGGATTTTGTTCACTGCACCCCAAAAAGGATGTTGTTCACTCCACCCCAAAAAGATTGTGTTCACTGCACCCCAAAAAGATTGTGTTCACTGCACCCCACAAAGGATTTTGTTCACTGCACCCCAAAAAGATTGTGTTCACTGCACCCCAAAAAGGATGTTGTTCACTGCACCCCAAAAAGGATTTTGTTCACTGCACCCCAAAAAGATTGTGTTCACTGCACCCCACAAAGGATTTTGTTCACTGCACCCCACAAAGATTGTGTTCACTGCACACCAAAAAGGATTGTGTTCACTGCACCCCAAAAAGATTTTGTTCACTGCACCCCAAAAAGATTGTGTTCACTGCAGCCCAAAAAGATTGTGTTCACTGCAGCCCAAAAAGATTGTGTTCACTGCAGCCCAAAAAGATTGTGTTCACTGCAGCCCAAAAAGATTGTGTTCACTGCGGCTCACACACAGAAAAATGGATGTGGATCACTGACACCTGCCTATCTCCAATCCCACACCACACAGCAATATCGATTGTAGTTTGTAGAACACAGTTTCCCTAAAATTCAGCAGACTCTGTCCCTAACAGGATTGAGAAGAGATCGTAGATCAGGATTGAGTGCAGACCCCACCCCCCACACAGCAATATCGATTGTAGTTTGTAGAAGACACTGACCCTATAATTCAGCAGACTCTATCCCTAAAATGCCTACAACTCGCCCTGCCTAAACACTCCGACCTGTCCCTCAATTCTATCCGGACACAAATGGTTTTTTCCTGCCTATCTTTCCCTAATCAGCAGCCAGCACGTTGATGTGTGCTCTGTCCCTGAATCTAAGCAGCATAATGACGCCGCTGCGGCTGCCTCGAACTTATAAAGACTTGGTCACATGCTTCAGACGGCCAATCACAGCTACTGAGACATTTGCAGGCATGGCTGGGATGGCTTAAGGCACACCAGTTAAACGATTGTTGATTGGCTGTTGAAAGCCCGCCATGAAAAGAGCGCCAAAGCATGCAAAACCCGGAAATAAAACGACCGAACACGGATTTTTACCCGAACATACAGTAAAGTGTCCGTGTCCGTGTTCGGGTACAAAAAATCCAATTATTCGGTACGAACACGAATAATACAGTCCGTGTTCGCTCAACACTAGTTGTGATACTTTTTTTGTGAGTTTGTCATGTATTCTTGTGCATGCATCTTGCTTGGCGTGTTTGGGGTTCCATTAGCAATGGATGGTTCTGCAAACACGATGCATTTTTTTACATGCTACACTAGTGTGGATGACAGGGCTGGCCCAAGACATAGTGCTGCCTGGGTCCAAGAATGAAATGCTGCCCCCCCCCCTCCCCAAAAAAAAAATCACGCCTACCAAAAGACCCCCACATCCATTATTTTATATAAATATAACATTTAGAAAATATTATATATACAAGTGTCATCCGCTCCGTGACAAAAAAAAAAGTGCCGGAGCGGATCGCAACGTGGTCCGCTCCGTGTGAAAGAGCCCTTAATCTAATATACCTTCTGATCTATTTGATAATGCTAACAGCATAAGTAGAAAAATAATTTTACCCTTCTACTGACCCGAGTGGCGGGGAGGGAGCTCCCTCAGACCGGACCTGGTGGCATTGTTCCCTAGGGTTCTAGGTCCGGGGTGAATAGGACTTCCACTCCCGTATTACATCCAAACATGGTAATATATTTTATCAGTATTATACTATGTTGTGCCACCTTCCCACCATTTGCCATACCGTTCTATAACCTGTAATGCTCTGAATACTTCCTGAGATTACTAATAATTTTGATTGTCTGATACTGCACCATTCATTTGTTGCTCTTTTTTATATGCTTGTGTACATGCATTGGAACATGTTGAAAATTTGAATTTTCTGTTTTATTTGTTATGTTTATATTCTCTTATATAAAACTCAATAAAAAATCTATTGAATGAAAAAAAAAGAAAAATAGTTTATTTTGATTTCAGAGCTTTGTTTTGCTTTAATCATTTGCCGACTGTATACTGTATATATACGGCAGCAAGACAGCTCTCCTGCGCAGGATCACGTACCTAGATCGTGAGCCTGCATTTCTGGGTCTGGCCCTGGGGCATGCACACGATGCGATGGGATTTAACACAGTGGGAGCTAATCAGCGGGTCCGGCGTACAAGATGTCTGCCGGGACCCAACGATCGTTCGGGACACAAGCAGAACAGCGGTCTGCCTATGTAAACAAGACAGATTGCCGTTCTGTCAGTAAAGAAGGCATGGATCTGTGTCTCTGCAAAGTCATTAACAACTAGTGACGTCACCTTGCCCTATTCACTTACATGGCCAGGATTCCCCAGGCATTTAAGCAAAGGAGCAGGGGATAGTTAAAAGGAAAAAAACTGCATGGGGGAAGGAGGTTCTATAATTCATACCGAGCCCTTCAGGTATGAATTTTAAAGGAGACTCCCAAAAATTAAAATAAATAAGCGTGGGTAGCCTTCAATTTCCCAATCAAGCCCTTTAAAGGACCCCCCCGAGAAAACACCTTGTCCCTATGTTGATGAAAACAAGAGCCTCCTCCCCAAAACCCTTGCCAAGTGGTTGTAGAAGTCAGAGGGCAGGGAGCATTGTTGGAATGTGAAAGCTGAGTAAGGGGTCACTAATACATAAAATAAAAATGTAAACAATAAAAAAAAAAACACACACACAAGTCTGTAAAAAAAATGATGCACATCCGTTGTCAACTACATCATCCAGTGATGTAGATCCACGTCAATACCTTACCTGCCAACCTGCCAAAAGTAAAAACACCTGCCTCCTGCTACCCTGACAAATGCTCTCTCGTTTCTGACAGCTTCAGCGGATGACAGCTGATTGATATGTGTATATATATATATATATACATATATATATATATATACAGTGGGGATCGAAAGTTTGGGCACCCCAGGAAAAATATGTATTAATGTGCATAAAGAAGCCAAGGAAAGATGGAAAAATCTCCAAAAGGCATCAGATTACAGATTAGACATTCTTATAATATGTCAACAAAAGTTAGATTTTATTTCCATCACACTTCCAAAATAACAGAAAACAAAAAATGGCGTCTGCAAACGTTTGGGCACCCTGCAGAGTTAATATCTTGTACTGCCCCCTTTGGCAAGTATCACAGCTTGTAAACGCTTTTTGTAGCCAGCCAAGAGTCTTCCAATTCTTGTTTGAGGTAACTTTGCCCATTCTTCCTTACAAAAGTCTTCCAGTTCTTTGAGATTTCTGGGCTGTCTGTCACACACTGCTCTTTTAAGGTCTATCCATAGATTTTCAATTATGTTGAGGTCAGGAGATTGTGAAGGCCATGGCAAAACCTTCAGTTTACGCCTCTTGATGTAATCCCCCGTGGATTTCGAGGTGTGTTTAGGATCATTATCCATTTGTAGAAGCCATCCTCTCTTTAACCACTTTACAACCGGAGGATTTTGCTGTCTTCCGTCCAGGCCACTTTTTGCGATTCGGCGCTGTGCGACTTCAACTGACAATTGCGCGGTCGTGCGACGCCGTACCCAAACGAAATTTACGTCCTTTTTTTCCCACAAACAGAGCTTTCTTTTGGTGGTATTTGATCACCTGTGCGATTTTTACTTTTTGTGCTATAAACAAAAAAAGAGCGTTTATTTTGAAAAAATAACAATATTTTTCACATTTTTTTATATGAAATTCCCCCCAAAAAAGATGTAAAAACCAATTTTTTTAAAAGTTTTTGGCCAATTTGTTTTATGCTACATATGTTTGGTAAAAAAAATCGCAATAAGCGTATTTTGATTGGTTTGCGCAAAAGTTATTGCGTTTACTAACAAAGGGAAAGATTTCTGTCATTTTTGGTGTTTTTTTTTAACGCGTAATGGCGGCGATCTGCGATTTTTTTTGCGGGACTGCGACATTGCGGCGGACAGACTGGACCCCTGACTGACATTTTTGACACTTTTGGGGGTACCAGTGACATTACTGCAGTAATCAGTGCTATATATATGCACTGTTACTGTAAAAATGACACTGGCAGGGAAGGGGTTAATTTTATTGGAGAGGGAGGGGTTAATGTATGCCTGGTGCTTACTGACGTGTAGGGGGGGAGGTGACTGTGTGATTCATGGACAGATCGGATGTCCAGCTATGCTGAACAGTCCGATCTGTCACTCCCTGTCACTATGGAGATCCGCCCGCTGTGTTTACACACAGCGGGCGGATCTCCAGACTCGATCCCCGACGATCGGGTAAGAGCAGCGGCGATCGCCGCTGCTCCTCCCCTGGCCCGACTCCCGCTGTGAATGAAAACAGCGGGAGCGAGCCTCCGGCGGCGCGCAAGCGCCGCCCAGAAGGGGAGGAGTCCAGTCACGTTAATACTACGTGACTGGACGATAACGAACCACTCTGCCGCAGTAGTATTACTGTGAGCGGTAGCAGAGTGGTTAACTTCAGCTTTTTCACAGATGGCATCAAGTTACCATCCAAAATTTGCTGAAATTTTATTGAACCCATTTTTCCTTCTACTCGTGAGATGTTCCCTGTGCTACTGGCTGCAATACAACCCCAAAGCATGATTGATCCACCCCCATGCTTTAACAGTTGGACAGAGGTTCTTTTCATTAAATTCTATGCCCCTTCTTCTCCAAACGTACCTTTGCTCATTCCGGCCAAAAAGGTCATTTTTAACCTCATCAGTCCACAGAACTTGTTTCCAAAATGCATCAGGCTTGTCTATATGTTCATTTGCAAAGTTCAAACGCTGATTTTTGTGGTGAGGACGTAAGAGAGGTTTTCTTCTGATGACTCTTCCATGAAGACAATATTTGTACAAGTATCTCTTTATAGTGGAATAGTGTACCACAACTCCAGTGTCTGCCAGATCTTTCTGGAGGGATCGTGCAGTCAAACGTGGGTTTTGAATTGTTTTTCTCACAATCCTGCGAGCTGTTTTGTCTGATATTTTTCTTGGTCTTCCAGATCTTGCTTTAACTTCCACTGTTCCTGATGACTGCCATTTCTTAATTACATTCCGAACAGAGGATATTGACATCTGAAAACGCTTTGCTATCTTCTTATAGCCTTCTCCAGCTTTGTGAGCGTCAACTATTTTCAGTTTTCTAGACAACTGCTTAGAAGATCCCATGGTGCTGATTGTTGGGGCAAGGTCAGATGAGTCTGGGCATTTAAAATCTTTGAGATTGACATCACCTGGTCTTCCCAGACGATGATTGAGAACAATCCATGACACTGGCAGGTCTCAGCCTTGCAAAGGGGGCAGTGCATGCTATAAATTCTGCAGGGCACCCAAACTTTTGCAGACGCCATTTTTTTGTTTTCTGTAATTTTGAAAGTGTCAATGATGGAAATAAAATCTAACTTTTGTTGACATATTATAAGAATGTCTAATCTGTAATTTGATGCCTTTTGGAGATTTTTCCATCTTTCCTTGGCTTCTTTATGCCCATTAATACCTGAGGTGCCCAAACTTTTGATCCCCACTGTATATATATATATATATATATATATATATATATATATCCCAGGCAACATAACCATATTTGGTTGAAGATATCAAATCATATTTGGTCGAAAATTTCACTGGAAATGAATGTAAGAGCCATATTTTGAGTTACCACTAGAACAGGAATAGAGAGTAAATCTTCCAATAGGGATACTTGCTCTCTTGGCAACTGTCTAAAAGGGGATTTACCTCCCATTGGAAAGATATTTTATCAATTTCCAATGAGTCTACAGTGAAGGGAACTATTTTTAATGAGTCACAGATGTAAAAAAAAAAAAAACAATAGCGTTTATAACCCTCCCCAAAAGAAAATGTTTTAGCTTTAAATATACTTTAAAGGAGATGTACAGTCAAAGCTTGTTTGGCTGTGCATCTCCTATGGATCACAGGAGTGCAGTTTGGGCTGAAGTCCGCTCTCTGCTGATGTCACAGAGTCGGTCCAGGCTCCGCGCCATCATGACCATGGAGTCGGGATCCGCTAGGTACCTGGACTGACACCCGGCTCAGCCTCTCAACGATCCGCTAAAAGCCTGAGCCGGCCACTCCCCACCCCTCCACAGCCTAGCGCTCCAATGAGTGAGGAGGGGGAAGAGCAGAGAGCGGTGACTGACAGTCAGCAGCTCTCTGCTTGGGGATCTGTGAGAACCGAATGATTGGCGGTGTTCAAACACGCGGTTCTCAGTGTAGAGGCGCCGGGGGAGAGATGCAGCATCGGAGCGATGCTGCATCGCCTAGGTAAGTATAAATGGGGAGAAAAAAAAGAATCCCATACTTCTCTTTTAAGTCTGAGATCTACCACAAGAGTAGGCAACCTTGGCACTCCAGGTGTGGTCAAACTACAAATCCCAAAAGGCATTGCAAGACTGACAGCCCCAGACAAAACTCCTGGGGCAAAAGCATGATAAGATTTTTAGTTTCACCACAGCTGAAGTGCTGAGGTTGCCTGTCCCTGGTCCACCAGGACACCAAGATCCTTCTTTATCAGGGATACGTCCAGTTTTTCTCCCTTTAGATTTTACAATGCATGCCTGTTTTTAGCGTCCAAGTGCATAACTTTACATTTATCTTTTTAATTTTTTTTTTTAATTTTACATATATCAACATTAAATTTAATTTGTCATGTATATGCCCAATGAACCAGTGCATACAGGTCAGCATGTAAGTTTAAGTAATCTTGCATGGACCATATTTAACAAGTATGGCTGAACTAAAACGTAAGAGCATATTTAAAAAAAAAATAAAAAATAGATAAATCTGGCACAGTCCAATTTCTGGGTCCAGCCACAATTATCTGTGCATTACATGGAGCTTATAACTTTATTCTGTCCTGGAAATTTAGGCTCAAAAACAAAATGAGAAAAGACGAAGGGTGATACGTTTTATTGGACATTATTGTTATGTTATTATTATTGTTATGTTTCATTATTTTATTATGAATCAGGTGGACTTCATCAATAAACAACTTTTTTAGCATTATTCTGTGGAGTAGTTTTGTATGGGATTAATGATGTCCCTATGGAAATATATAACCACGGTGTATTATTTTGCTCCTTAGTCACTATTACCCTGCCTGGTGCTGAAGAGGTTAGCTACGCTGAAATGTTACACTGGTGATGGAAACACTTGAAAGCTGCCAACACACCAGTAGGCAGTATGTTAAAATCCCCATATACAGAAAAGTTATCATTTTTCAAGTTGTATATAAGGGAATGAGTGAATATTAACTGTGCGTGAGGTTAGAATAACAAGCTTGTCTACTTTTCTCCTAATATTAATGTCTACATTACAAGGAAAGCCCTTGCCACATCTGAATAGCTTATTTAATAGTTCAGCATGTCCTAAAATAGCTTACACCGATTCCTCTCAGTCCTATATATTGGCTACACCACTGGCCCAATGTAAAGTACATCGTTCTGGAGTGACAGGGCATTTAAAGGGAACCTGGCAGAGGAACATGGTCACTGCGCTGATGATTTGTTTTAATTTGTTTTATAAGGGAAAATTATCTCTCTAGCCATTAAACACCAAGTGAAAGGGTTTAAATGAATAACAAGATGGTAGAGATGCTCATGGGTTCTTCCTCGTTTCAATCCATCATTGCCAGAGATACATGCTGGCGTTGCCATGCCTTTAGGGGTAATATGATCCATATCTGGTGGAAAGGCCCCTCCATCGGGAAATTTTGGCAACGTACCATTTTTTTGCTCTGTATTGTACCCTGATGGCCAACCTCTATTCAAGCCTTCCCCGAAAAATCTCTATTATCCATTATACCTGGACTCTTCAAATCTGTCAAAAGAGATGTCTTGCGGCATTTTATGATCACAGCCAGGGCAGTAATCCCCCGTCAATGGAAGCCAACCGATGTACATACACTGGGGAAATGGGTCACCGAGCTGGATTCTATAAGAGGCCTTGAATGACTGTTGGCACAGGAAGCGGGAAAGGAAGACCAGTTCTCTCTCACCTGGACTGCATGGTCCATGTTCCGCTACTCTTCAGAATATCTAACATGAGCCACAAGCAACACAGACTCCACACCTACTCTTCAGTGATGAAGTATATCCATCACTTTACCCTGCTCTTATCTCGCTCTCTCTACCTCACGCGGTGGCCTCATGCACACAGGGCATTCAAAAAACAATCTGCAAAGCCACTACCAACACCAGGGAAAAGTGGCTGTAAAAATACGCTTTGAGTAGCTTTTTGCATTGGGGTTACGCCGCGTTAGCTTTTAGCAGCGTTTTTCTGCCTCTATTCAAAATCAGTGGTTCCTTATGAGAGCCGTCTTAACTGAACTGACTTTCAGCTCATTGATTTGAATAGAAGTTGCATCCAAGTCAGGTCATTATGATCAGGCTTGTGGTGCGACTTGTGCACTGAGGATCTTGAAGGGGAACCCCATGCCAAAATTAAAAAAAAAAAAAAAACATGGCCCCCCCAAGATCTTTACCAGGCCCTTTGAATCATATCAAATCCCTGTTTTTAACGCATACTGTTAGACAGGTTAATTTGGCTGGTTGGTAAGTAGTGACTGGAAATCCCTTCGTTTTTGATCTGCGTTTGCCCTTCCAGTGCTCCTTACTATCAAGACCAGTTATAGGTGGGGGAGGTGGCCACTTTCTGCAATATTGTATAACGTTTATATTGGTCAGGCAACGCACTGACACCTTTGCTGCCATTGGGCTATGTGCTGGGTGTTCAGTGTGACCCTGCGCCTTTAAGGAGAGGTGGGCTCCCTCCAGTCACCTGTCCTCCATCTATCTCATCAGAATGCATGTGCTTCCATTTGTGGAGACTCTTTAAGGTAGAGTT
Source organism: Pelophylax lessonae (assembly GCF_965119305.1). Classification (NCBI taxonomy): domain Eukaryota; kingdom Metazoa; phylum Chordata; class Amphibia; order Anura; family Ranidae; genus Pelophylax; species Pelophylax lessonae. The sequence continues at coordinate 644,167,921 of NC_138770.1, read as the reverse complement.
AGGGACTGCAGATATCAGGGTGCCTTGGCGCGGCCTGCAGCTTACGCATGTATTTGCAAATGTGTGCAACTAAACCCCTGTTTTTAACGCATACGGTTAGACAGGTTAATTTGGCTGGTTGCTGGCTGGTTGGTAAGTAGTTTTTGACCTTTGAATCATACCAGCCCCCCCCCCTGCCCCAAAGCACACACCCCCCAATGTTGAGAGTGTGTGGCCTGGCATGGTCATGGAGGGGGGGGGGGCACTTGCTCGTTCTCCCTCTTTCCTGACCTGCCAGGCTGCATGCTTGGATAAGGGTCTGGTATGAATTTTGGGGGGGGGGGGCCTCAACTTTTTTTTTTTAAATTTAGGCGTGGGATTCCTCTTCAAGATCCTCAGAGCACAAGTCGCACCACAAGCCAGATCGTCATGATCCGACTTGGATGCAACTTCCTTTTCCATCCAAATCAGTGGGCTCTCATAGGAAACCATTGATTTTGACGTAAAAAAAAAAACTGCCTTTAGCAGCATCAGACGTTCTTACAGTTGTAACACCGGTCCTCAGAACGCACTGGCCCTGGGTTTTTTTGAAGCTTGAAAACGCCTATGCCACTTACAGCTCCTAAAAGCCTGTGTGTGCATGAGGCCATAGAATAACAAGGAGAGGCATTGTTTAGCTAAAAAAAAAAACGTATGATGCTGGTTAAAGCAGCTGTAAAAACTCTGTGTGCATGGGTTCTAAACTGCACCTCATTTTCTCTGAGATCCCCATATGACCCTATTACAGCCATGTTATAAGGCATCGTGGTTTATAAGGCATCACTGATTTATACTATGTTACACATTCCCTTCAGCATAGATCTCTTTATACTATGTCGATTCCACTATGACTAAACCACTTGCCGACCGCCGCAAGTACATATACTGTGCCGGTCAGCCCCGGCCAGGCAAAGTGACGTATATATACGTCACTAGCTTGTCACCGGCTTGTGAGCCAATAGCGCCCACCACGGCTCGTTCACTAAGGAGTCAGTGCGTGTGACCGGCGGACCTGATGTCCGCCGGTCCCTCAGCGATCGTCGGTAGAGAGGGAGAAAGGCGGGCGGCTAATGTAAACAAGCCGCCTGTCATTCTCCCCTATGTAAAAATGGAGATCAGACGGTTCTACTATGTAGAACCGTTGATCTCTGTTTTTACAATAGTAGACATGTCCCATCACAGTTAGAAACACGCCCCTAGGACACACTTAACCCCTCCCTCTCCAATACAGTTAACCCCTTCCCTGCCAGTGTAATTTTTACAGTAACAGTGCATATGTATAGCACTGATTACTGCAGTAATGTCACTGGTAACCCCAAAAGTGTCAAAAATGTCAGTCAAGGGTCCGATCTGTCCGCCGCAATGTCGCAGTCCCGCAAAAAAAAATCGCAGATCGCCGCCATTACTCGTTAAAAAAAAACCCACCAAAAATGACAAAAATCTTTCCCTTTGTTAGTAAACACGATAACTTTTGCGGAAACCAATCAAAATACGCTTTTTGCAATTTTTTTTACCAAACATATGTAGCATGAAACAAATTGGCCGAAAATGTTAAAAAATTTTGATTTTTACATTTTTTTTGGGAATTTCATATAAAAAAATGTGAAAAATATTGTTATTTTTGCAAAATTTACGCTTTTTTTGTTTATAGCGCATGATCAAAAAATCGCACAGGTGATCAAATACCACCAAAAGAAAGCTCTGTTTGTGGGAAAAAAAGGACGTCAAATTTGTTTAGGTACAGCGTCGTACGACCGCGCAATTGTCCGTTAAATTCACGCAGTAAAAAATCGCAAAAAAACCCCTGGTCAGGAAGGGGGTAAAATCTTCCGGGGCTTAAGTGGTTAAGATGCTTATCATTCTTAAATAGCAACCTTCGATCTGCTAAATGCTGAATGCAACTTCTCTGCTTTATTTCCTTTCACTATATGTATTCATTTTTTTTAATATTGTGTACCAACGTTTGAATTATATCCATTGAACCTTTCAATGCCTTGTGATATCTTACTGATTTATATGCCTGTAACTTTGTTTGTTCCTTGATAAACTCAGATTGAACTAAGAGGTACCTGATCTGGGCCTCTCATCCTGAACTTGGTTTCACTACCCAGTGAGTCACTGGCCTAGAACAAACCAGTAAGATAGGAGTTCAGACATGCAATTCTAGAGGTAGGGACACGGGGTGTGTCTTTTGTCAGAATCTAGGAATTTGGCCCACCAGACCACCTCTTTCATATACTGTAGCTCTCTGTACATGGTTTAACCTCTTGCCGACTGCCCCACATACATTTACTGCGGGGCAGCAGCTCCTACAGGTAGAATCACCTACAGTATCTTGAAAAAATGAGTACACCCCTCACATTTTTGTAAATATTTTATTCTATCCTTTCATATGACAACACTGAAGAAATGACACTTTGCTACAATGTAAAGTAGTGAGTGTACAGCTTGTATAACAGTGTAAATTTGCTGCCCCCTCAAAATAACTCAACACACAGCCATTAATGTCTAAACCGCTAGCAACACAAGTGAGTACACCCCTAAGTGAAAATGTCCAAATTGGGCCCAATTAGCCATTTTGCCTTCCCAGTGCCATGTGACTCGTTAGTGTTACAAGGTCTCAGGTGTGAATGGGGAGAGGGTGTTTTAAAATTGGTGTTATTGCTCTCACTCTCTCATACCGGTCACTGGAAGTTCAACATGGCACCTCATGGCAAAGAACTCTCTGAGGATCTGAAAAAAAAAGAATTGCTGCTCTACATAAAGATAGCCTAGGCTATAAGAAGATTGGCAAGACCCTGAAACTGAGCTGCAGCACATTGGCCAAGACCATACAGCAGTTTAACAGGACAAGTTCCACTCAGAACAGGCCTCGCCATGGTCGACCAAAGAAGTTGAGTGCACGTGCTCAGCGTCATATCCAGAGGTTGTGTTTGGGAAATAGACGTATGAGCGCTGCCAGCATTTCGACAGAGGTTGAAGGGGTGGGAGGTCAGCTTGTCAGTGCTCAGACCATACGCCGCACACTGCATCAAATTGGTCTGCATAGCTGTCATCCCAAAATGTAGCCTCTTCTAAAGATGATGCACAAGAAAACCTGCAAACAGTTTGCTGAAGACAAGCAGACTAAGGACATTGATTACTGGAAACATGTCCTGTGGTCTGATGAGACCAAGATAAACGTATTTGGTTCAGATGGTTTTAAGCGTGTGTGGCAGCAACCAGGTGAGGAGTACAAAGACGATTGTGTCTTGCCTACAGTCAAGCATGGTGTTGGGAGTGTCATGGTCTGGAGCTGTATGAGTGCTGCCGACACTGGGGAGCTACAGTTCATTGGGGGAACCATGAATGCCAACATATACTGTGACATACTGAAGCTGGGCATGATCACCTCCCTTCGGAGACTGGGCCGCAGGGCAGTGTTCCAACATGATAACGACCCCAAACACACCTCCAAGATGACCACTGCCTTGCTAAAGAAGCTGAGGGTAAAGGTAATGGACTGGCCAAGCATGTCTCCGGACCTAAACCCTATTGAGCATCTGTGGGGCATCCTCAAACAGAAGGTGGAGGAGTGCAAGGTCTCCAACATCCACCAGCTCTGTGATGCCATCATGAAGGAGTGGAAGAGGACTTCAGTGGCAACCTGTGAAGCTCTGGTGAGCTCCATGCTCAAGAGGGTTAAGGCAGTGCTGGAAAATAATGGTGGCCACACAAAATATTGACACTTTTGGCCCAATTTGTACATTTTAATTGTAATCACTTTTGTTGCCAGCGGTTTAGACATTAATGGATGTGTGTTGAGTTATTTTGAATGGACAGCTAATTTACACTGTTATACAAGCTGTACACTCACTACTTTACATTGTAGCAAAGTGTCATTTCTTCAGTGTTGTCACATGAAAAGATATAATAAAATATTTACAAAAATGTGAGGGGTGTACTCACTTTTGTGAGATACTGTACCTGTACTTCTTCTGCTACTTCTAGTTTTGGGGTGCGCACTGCCGGCAACCTGCTCTTGCTGTGATTGGGCACAGCAGGAGCCAATCAGCAGGTCCCGTGGACCCAATGTCCTCCGGCACCGAGGGAGAATGGTGGTCTGCCTATGTAAACAAGGCAGATCACCGTTCTGTTAGTGGGAAAGATAGAGATCATGTGTTTGTGCTAAGCAGAAACACAGATCTTTGTCTTCCCACAGTACAAGCTTCTCCTCTACACAGTTAGTAAGCACTCCCAGGGAACACATTTAACCCTTTGATCACCCCTAATGTTAACCCCTAAAAAATAAAAAATAAATAAAAATTCCATAAAAATATCCCATTGTTTTTAGACGCTATAACGCGCAAACCAATCAATATACGCTTATTGGGATTGTTTTTATTACCATAAATATGTATCAGAATACACATTGGTCTAAATTGATTAAGAAATTTGGTTTTTTAAATTTTTTTTTATTGGATATGTTTTATAGCAGAAAGTAAAAATATATTGTTGTTGTTTTTTTTTTTTTTTCAAAATTGTCGGTTTTATTTTCTTTATAGCGCAAAGAAAAAAAAAAAAAACAACAGAGGTGATCAAATACCACCAAAAGAAAGCTTTATTTGTGGGGAAAAGAGGACATAAATGTTTTTGGGGTACAGTGTTTCACGACCGCACAATTTTCAGTTAAAGTAAAGCAGTGCTGTATCGCAAAGAATGACCTGGTCATGAAAGGGGGTAAATCTTCCGGAGGGTAAGTGGTTAAACAAATAAAAATTGGTTTTAATTTATTAATTAATTACATTACAAAAATATATGATATAAAATATATCCTGTATGAGCTGACAGTTAATTACGGTACAAAGAAACGGAATGCATCAGTACGAAGTGTCTACGAAGTACGAAGTGGGTTTGGAAAATGAAATACTGTATATAGTAATAGAATCCAAATGATATCAATGGATTTTAGTAAAGTAAGTAAATAAAATATATAATTTAGATATCCAAAAGATAAGTGTCTGATGTCTCGGTGGTGATGTGAGTGTTGAATGGCTGTTGAGGTTTGGTGAGAGATAAGCGGGGTACAGGAAAAAAAGGTTGCAAGGAAGAGAAAGTGGAAAAGGTTATACAGGGGGGTGAGGAGTGTAGGGCCAGGACATTTCCAGAGCTGAAGCGGTTAATAAAATAAAATCATTGATCCAATGGATATTACAATTACAATAAATAGGAACAAAACATGAACATTTTGATAAAAAATACACCTTATAAACACTATAAAAAAAAATTATCACCAGCACCAACAAATAGCATTGATTCCATTTTTTAAATATAATATTTATAAAGTATCAGGAGATGTATTGCATTGCCTATTCCTGCACCCGTGTGGTAAATACCGGTTTTGGTGAAAAATACACATGCATTTAGTATCTAATATGAATAAGCGACATCACATATCACCTAATCACAAAATAACAATTTCCTTTAGCACAAATAATTCCAGTCCGTATCTCAATGCATAGTGACTTATCACTGATATAATAAGTATCCTTGCATTTTGCCCACTTCTTCTCTACCTGTAAAAATCAAAAAGAGTGGACAAATCAACAAATAAACAAAATGCGCTTACCAGAGTGTATCTGCCTAATTAAAAGAGGAATTTTAATAATGTATGTTAAAGGATATGTAAACCCTCACCTTATAAAACAATCTATTCAGTTTAAAATAGAAATGAAAGTCAAAACATTTGTGTGTAAATATAAAAAAAAAAATATTATAAAACACTTTTCTCCCTTTTTATAAGTGATTACATTCCCTCTGTTCTCAGCTGAATAAGAGCTGGGGTTGGAGAAACAGCAGGAACCTGATCTTCCCAGTAAACAACTGTGCAGGGGGGGTCAAGACAGATCTGGTCCATGGGCTGACTGGCAACTTTTGGCCCAGGGAGCAAGTACAAACCAGAGGCCCATGGTGCAGCGCCTTGGCCACCCTTCCACTCTCCCTATTCTCGGCCTCCTCCTGACCCCATTCCAGGCTGAAACTCTGCTCCAGGTACTCTCTACTCACAGGCTGAAACCAGGTCCCTGACCTGGACAGCAGGGGGCAGCTGGTGGGAGCGGGAACAGCTTGGTTGGGGCTCCAGTGGGGCATGGAACCGGCCTCTGCTCAGACACACTTTACACCATCAATGCTGGGAGGGGGACTGCGCTCTGTCATTTTCTGCATCCCGCACTCAGTAGGTCAGCGGCAGGGACTTTTTACTTTTTTTCACCAAGAATCCTTTAGGCATGTCTGCGGCAGAAGCGGTGCAGCCTTTTTTATGGGGCATCAGAGTGGCCCAGGGGGGAATTGCCCCCCCCCTGCCCCTGGACCAGTCCTCTTCTGATCTGGTCATTGGGGGAGGGCAGGCTGAGATCCCAGCACAGCCATAGAAATACCACCGTGTTTTCTCCTGCTTTGTGTGGTCAGTTTTTATAGGAAAGTAGAGGGACTGGCAGGAACACCAGGGATTTCACACAATAGAAACACTACAAAGAGAACTGGAGACTTTTTCATGAAAGTTCATAGTACAGAAGGCGCATATCAGGAATATGAAAAGTTGGCTTTAAATAATATTTAATCTTATTTTGAACCCCGTGCACTGTTTAGGAGTCTAGTTCCTTATTAATGTCTTTAGATCTAAAATGAAGCCAGGTTGCCCAAATGACCTAAAAAGTATCATATTGGTCCCTCAGCTACTATAGCCACCTCTTATTACCCATGATTTCATTAACCTTCTTGAACCTTCTTGAACCCATTCCCTTATGAAAGGAGCCCTGTCAGTATTCAACAAAGCAAGTATGAGACTTTTGGCTGTATTCAGAACCTGGGGGATTTACATGTAAGCAGATGCCTCCCAAAACATTTTTTTTTTGTTATGTCTTTTCTGTTTTTCTTTTATGTTTTGGCTGTATTGACTTTTGCACTGTTTGGTCAATGTTGCCCTGCTAAGTTGGTACCTCCTGGAGTAGGTACTGAATCTAGCTGAGGTTTGGTCCAGGTCACTCCTTGTATAGGAAGAGAGCAGGAGCTGTGCTGAACATGTGATTGCTATTTTGCTTGATACCATCTCTTGGAGGGAACCTAGTTGGGTTTCCAGAACTCAATGGCTCTGTGGACTCTAAAGATTTTCTACTATTCCACGGTATGAGAGTAAAGAGTTAAATCACTGTCCGTCCAGAAAAGTGCAGCTCTGTTTTGAAGAGCGCACCCTTAACACCAATATTGTGCTTGGCATATGCCTTTGGCAGCCTCTAGGGGCATGAGTGTGCACTCCTAACTGCCCTATTTGGGCACCACCCACACATATTTTACTTGATCCCTTGGCAGGAACCCAGTTGGGATTCCAGAACTCAGTGACTTATACAATTGTTCTCTGGACTGTAAAGACTTTCTACTATTCCAAGGTATAAGAGTAAAGAGTTAAATCACTGTCTGTCTGGAGAAGTGCAGTTTTTTTATGAAGAGCGCCACCCTAATGCCAATACTGTGCTTCGGCATATGCCTCCAGCAGCCTTTAGGGGCATAAGCCTGAACTTCTACCTGCCCCCATTTGAGCACCACCCACATACAGATTTTTTTTATACATTTCAATGGGCTTAGAAGTTCTATGAAATACAACATACATTTTCTCAATTTAAACATTTGGTTTTTTTTTCCTATTCTTTTTACTGGGCATAAAATATGAGCGTATGAGATTCCCAAATCATTGCATTCTGTTTTTATATACTGTCAATTTTACACTGCATCCCAACTTTTTTGGAATTGGAATTGTAACAATATTAGTGGGTCCTTGGGGATTGGGAGGTTCATAACGTTCCTTGGTGCAGACCAGAAAGGTTTTATTATTGGGCATTCCCATCGCAAACATAAGAACATTCTCCAACTCCGCATCCCCTCCAGCAAGACGCCGAGACACTAGAATACATTGATGCCAGTCAAGCTGGCAATTTTTACCACCTGGAATAAAGTTTGTAGAAGGTCTCCTGCAGTTTAAAGCTCATGGAGGAAATATGTGCCAGTCTAGTTATTTAACTTTTGGAAGTTTCGTCAAGGTTATCCCCAGGTCCCTCTTCTACTCCTTGATATAATACAGGTCCTTATGGTTCTAGTCTAAGAAGCAGTTTATAGGAAACAAAGGGGGGTTTATTGTCTGGGTCTTGCAGAAAGCATAACGGCTTTAAATTCTGTCAATGCTCTAAAGGTAACTCTAAAACCATGAAAAAATGTGCAAAGTGAGTGTATCTCCAGGTATCCATTGGGTTTCAGTTTACCATTTACTGTAATTTCAATGCAGATCTCCATCTGTCCCTCATTTTTCAAGAGGTAAAATCCTCATCTGGGCCAAACCATGGAAATCCCCTCAACCATGCTAAGGTAGAATATGCTTAAAACACCGAGTATTTGCCATTTAATCTCTTCTATGTGTTGAGTGTAATCGTAAGGACCGAAAAGATAGACCCCTATACTAGCACCTAGCCAGGATGCATGTGCTTAAAGAGGAGCTCCAGTCTCCTGTGTAAAAATGAAAATACATAATCTATAGCGGCCGACTTTTAATAAACAGCCACTCACCTGTCCCATGATCCAGCGCTGTGGATAACCGTCAATAAACTGACTTTTATTTCACTTTGGATTAGGGATCGACCGATTATCGGCAAAGCCAATATATCAAGGGCCAATATACACCCTCCTCGATATAGTGGAATCGGCCCCTGAGGTTACCGATATTGCCAATATTTCGGGAAAGTGCTGTACCGTAGTGATGCCTGCGTCTAGAGGCATCACCCCAGTACCGGCGTCCATAGCCGACGGTCGGCTGTCTTGTAATGACAACCGATGCGGCGGAGAAGCCGCTTGCCTGTCATTACAAGGAGCGGGAGGGGACATCCCCCCCCCCCTCCCGCCGCCTTCCGTGGCTCGCCTGGGTCTCCTGTCCCACCAGGATACCCGGGCAACCAAACTGCACTCCTGCTGAAGACCCGATCAAAGCCGCAGTCGGCTCTGATCGAATCTCCATGTAAAAACCCAGAAGGGATATCACGACAACACTTCCGGGTACTCTGCCCCAAATTCAAAAAAATGACAGCATTCAAAACAAACAAACTTGGCGTTTTGAATGCTTTTAAGTGCAGAGGAGGGGTTTGGGGTCTTTTAGACCCCCAGATTCCTCCACAAGAGTACGTGTCAAGTGATAAAATAAAAAAATAATGTTTTTAAATGTATGAAAATATTGGCCAATATCGTCCGATACCGATATGCAATGGCCAAAATATCGGTATCAGCAATTAAAAAACGATATCGGTCGATCACTACTTTGGGTTGCTGCTATGGGTTCTCTCTCATATACACCATCACTGTGCGCTGCCCATACATTGCATTCACATCCAATGCTTGGGACTGGCAGCACAGTGAGGGGTTCTGGTCATTTTAAAGTGATCACCTGGTTCAATCCCTCCACAGGGGGTTTTTAGGTTGTAAGAGCCTGTAAGAGTGTGTAATATCTTTCAGATTTATTTGTATTCTGCCTAGTCAAGTGAAATCAGTGTCCCCAGGCCTGCAAATCTTTCTGAATGGCTTGCAGGAGTGGAAGGAAATGAAGCTTATAAAATCATTCCTAAGCTTGGTTCCTAAGTAGACTATGATGTGCTATCGCTATGAAAAGGGGAACACCAATTTCAGAGGAGATATATCCTCAATTGACTGAGTGATTGGAATGATTTCAGACCTTCCAAGGTTAATCTTAAAACCCTAACAAAGCATGAAATCTCTCCAGTTCCGCCGTAATATTTGGAAGTGAAAGTCGTGGTTTGGTTACAAAATTCAGGATATCATCTGCAAAAGCTGCAGTCGTATGATGTGCCGGATTTTATGTAATAAGGCTTCTAGCAGGAGCATTAACCACTTAAGCCCCGGAAGATTTTACCCCCATTCCGACCATGTTTTTTTTTGCGATTCGGCACTGCGTGAATTTAACGGACAATTGCGCGGTCGTGCGACGCTGTAACTTAACGAATTTGATGTCCTTTTTTTCCCACAAATAGAGATTTCTTTTGGTGGTATTTGATCACCTGTGCGATGTTTACTTTTTGCGCTATAAACAAAAAAGTGTGACAATTTTGCAAAAATAACAATATTTTTCACATTTTTTTATATGAAATTCCCCAAAAAAATTTTAAAAATTAAAATTTTTTAACATTTTAGGCCAATTTGTTTTCTGATACATATTTTTGATTAAAAAAATTGCAAAAAGCGTATTTTGATTGGTTTGCGCAAAAGTTATTGCGTTTACTAACTAAGGGAAAGATTTCTGTCATTTTTGGTGTTTTTTTTTTTTAACGCGTAATGGCGGCGATCTGCGATTTCTTTTGCGGTACTGCGACATTGCGGCGGACAGATCGGACCCTTGACTGACATTTTTTACACTTTTGGGGTTACCAGCGACATTACTACAGTAATCAGTGCTATACATATGCACTGTTACTGCAAAATGACACTGGCAGGGAAGGGGTTAACTTTATTGGGGAAGGAGGGGTTAAGTGTGTCCCTAGGGGCGTGCTTCTTACTGTGATTGGACATGGCTACTAGTGTAGGAACAGTGATCAACGGTCCTACATAGTAGAACCGTATGATCACCATTCCTACACAGGGGAGAATGACAGGCGGCTTGTTTACATCAGCCGCCTGCCTTTCTCCCTTCACGGAGGACGATCGCGAGTGACCGGTGGACATCGGGTCCACCGGTCACACGCACGAACTTCCCAGGGAGCGAGCCGGGGCGGGCGCGCGCCTCCGCGGGCGGGCGCTCGCCTGCTACTGGCTCACAAGCAACTGACAGGCTAGTGACGTATATATACGTCACTTTGCCTGGCCGGGGCTGACCGCTGCAGTATATGTACTACCGGTTAAAATCAGCAGGGAAAAGTCTATACCCCTATTGTATGGATTTTGTAGTTATCAATATCTGATTGTTCTAATTATTTTTGACAATTGGATACCGAATATAAAAACAATCCACATAAATGAAGCAAATAATATAATCTTACTATACTAGGGCACTTCATGATGTGACACCGCAGCTTGGCAGACTGATGTTTTACAGCATTGTTCTAAGGCTGCAATGAGTAAAACATTGCCTCCAAGCTATGAGGACATAGTCCTCAAACGGCACTCAAGCTTTATATCTGCAAGTCGTTATCGGGTCAGGTGTAAAATTACTTGCATATATCATTTAGGCAGGTAATATAACCTACTCAATACGAGCTAAGACAAAACACCATTAGACTCAAAGATGAGTTGTCTCTTTAATTATAGACCTCATAGTGATCCATGTAACACGCTGGCCTTTCAGTCATTGCCAGAACGGGGTTAAGTACCCTTATTTCATTTAAAGAGACATTTTAAAGCGTAACTCCACTTTTGTTGAGAAAAAACATTCCCCTCAGGGTGATCTCTGTACATTGCAAGGATTGTAACAAACTTTGTTGTAGATTCCTACCTTTTGTTATTCTGAAGAAATCATTGTTTGTTCCCCTGTGCCTCTGTGCTGAGTGGGTCAAATGGGAGTGGTTTCATAATTATCTATCAGCTGTGGAAGCTGCAGAGCACTAATGATGAAATCTGCTAGGCCTGCATCCCTCTACACGTGTTCCTATTGGGAGTATCTCACCAAAAATGACATTTTTGTTGCAGGGGATGTCAGAAATCTGACTTGTATCTTAGGCAGACTTCTGGGAAAATTGGTGAGCCAATCACACAAGCAGGAAATGATGTTTCTGGGGGTGTGGTCAGTATACATTCTGTGTACAGAACAGCTCCAGGCGGCCAAATTGCATTTTCAGAAAATTACAACAGCTGCTGATTAAAAAGGAAAGATCATTTTTAATAACATTCCATTACAATATGATTTGTGTCGCAATTGTATACGCTATATTGTTTTTTTTTTATTTGCTATTTTTTTCATCATGAAAGTGGAGTTACCCTTTAACTGCTTTAGGCCCACCCGCCGCAGTTATACTGCGGCAAGCAGCCACTCCTGGGCAAACCAACGTAGCTATACGTTGGTCGTGTGCAGGAGGCTAGGGGGCGAGTATAGGCGTGCGCACAGGGTGAGCCAGGTGTGCCTGGGCACACCCTAATCACCCTGTGTGATGCAAATTCTCCCTATTTCGACCCCTGATATTTCACCAAAGCCCCCTAATGGTGCTCCTTAAATTAAAAAAAAAAAAGTCCACTGCCCTACTGACACCAATCTCTTCCCTGCTGACACTGTCCATTGCTCTGCTGACACTGTCAGTATACTGTATATATACACATGCACACACACGCAAATATGTTTGATCTTTAGGGTGCACACCGTAATGCAATAGGCTGTGCCTACCTATGGGGGCGAGCGTGCGCCTCTAGCGGCGCGTTCCCATCCCCACTCGTCAGCGGGAAAGCCAATGCAGCAGGCAGGCGGTCCTGATTGCTGCCTGACACCCGCGATCATTCCCCGCTGAGAGAGGAGGATGGGCAGCTGTTGTAAACACAGCTGAACGTTCTTCTCCCTGGAATGATCACAGAGCTCCTGTGATTCTTCTATATAGGAACACAGGTTTTTATGGTCATTTTACAAGCCATGCCCCCCCCCCAAGTTAAAATCACTCCCCTAGGCTCACATTTAACCCATTGATCACCCACACTGTAAACCCCTTCCCTGCCAGTGTCCTTATTACAGTAACAGTGCATATTTTTATCACTGATTACTGTAGTAATGTCACTGGTACCCCCAAAAATGTCAGTTAGGGGTCCGATCTGTCACCGCAATGTCGCAGTCCCGCAAAAAATCGCAGACCGCCGCCATTACTAGTAAAAAAAAAAATAAAAACAATAGAAATGACATAAATCTTTCCTGTAGTTAGTAGATGCAATAACTTTTGTGCAAACCTAAGCAAAAATACACTTATTGCGATTTTTTTTATATCAAAAATATGTAGCAGAAAACAAATTGGCCTAAAATGTTAAAAAATTTTGATTTTTAAATTTTTTTTTTGGGAATGTTATATAGCAAAATGTGAAAAATATTGGGTTTTTTTTTCAGAATTGTCGCTCTTTATAAAAATCGCACAGGTGATCAAGTACCACCAAAAGAAAGCTCTATTTGTGGGAAAAAAAGGACATCAAATTTATTTGGGTATATCGCACGACCGTGCAATTGTCCGTTAAAGTAACACAGTGCCGAATCGCAAAGTATGGCCTGGTCATTAAGGGGGCAAATCCTTCCGGTCCAGAAGTGGTTAAGGAAACCTTACCTACATTTAAAACTTCACACTGTGCACACAATGTTTCTTTCCATAGCTTAAAAAATGACTAAACACACACTCTTATGTAGAATTTTTTCTTTTAAACAGTAAGGTAGGGTTATAGCCTCTTGCAGTTTTATTTTTGCCATATGAGTCCCATTGGGGAGATTTCCCATGACTTCCTGTTCCATGGCCAAACCAGGAATTGAGAGGAATTCCCTCCAAAGGGAGAGAATGCCTGGTTATCACCAGGGTTGGCAGATCCAGTGTTGCCTCTGGAAGATGGGACAGCCCAGAATTTGGGGTTTCCTTTTATTTTTACTTTCGGGGATAATGATAATCATGACAAACAGAGGGGGTGAGTCTCCCTATTGGGGACACAAATAGGAATAAAAAACCTGACAGGTGTTCTAATCTCTCCCCTGTCTATCCAAAACTAGAAAAAAATGTTTTGCCTTTATTTATACTTTAAGCTATCCTGTCACCATAGAAAACTTTTCGCTTTAATACATATCTGTTAAAAAATGTAGTAAATACTCTGCTGTCCGCTCTGCCAAATGCCTATCTTATCCTAAGAAGTTATTCCCTGGAGTCTACTGGAAAACTAATGCTTTCAGGAGTGTCAATCTCCTGGGTCCTCCACAGCTCCCACAGCTCCCTCCTCTTGGTACCTCCATGGTACCACTATTTCTGTTAGTCATGTGGGGGGCAGCAGAAGGAGCCAGTGAGCACTGTTGGGGATCCAGAAGATTGACACTGGTATGCACTCTTCGGAGCTTGGAAACTGTGTTTGAGGTTAGGCAGCAGCTGTAAGACTTCAGGTGTCCTGTGAATTGAGGTGTCCACTGCGCCCCAAGCACACTCAATTGTGTGACAATAGCAAATGAATATTCGCTATTGTCACACAGATCCTCCTCCTGGCCAATCAGGACGCGGGTCTGAGACCAGTTTCCCGATTGGCCGAAAGGAGAAGCCATGCCATTGGCCATGGAGGAGGAGGGAGGAGACGCAAAAGACAGGGGGAAGAAGTAAAAAATGAAGCCGCCGCCGCCGTTTGCTGCTACTGCCTGCCCTCCCTCCACATATCCAGGCAAGGTGGGTGAGCTACCAGGGGGGTGGTATGGTGTGCAGCTTGGTGTGGTCCGGGGGGGGGGGCGGGTAGTATGGTGCGGTCCGTCTGCCGCCCCCCCCCCGGCCCATGGAGCACCAGCCGCCACTGGTTGCCACCATAACATTTGGAACAACAGTCAAAAGTGGGATTTCCACTGACTTTGGGGATATTATCACTCACTTTCAGTTGTGCTTGCAAACCAGAATGTGACGGGATAACAACAGGATGCAAACAGTAAAAGAATAAAAAATCAAGGCTTTTTTTTGTTTAAGTTCCGCTCTACACAAAACAATTTAGAATGGTGATATTGGTAGGAAAGATAGTGATGGACAATCCATAATGTTGCTATTGCCACCGTAACCTTTGGAACAACTGTCTGATGTTCAGGGATAACAACACAAAGTTAAAATAAAAAACCAGATAGTGTGTTTTTTTAAGTTCTGCTCTACACAAAACAATTTAGAATGGTGATATTGGTAGGAAAGCTAGTGATGGACAATCCATAATCCTACTATTGCCACCGTAACATTTGGAACAACTGTCTGATGTGCAAGGATAACAACACAAAGTTAAAGCGGAGTTCTGGCCTATTTTGCAACTTTAGTGATTCCTGGAGTGCTCACTATGCTGATCAACAATTGGGCATTTTCAATTTTTTTCGGGGGTCCCTTACCTTATTTTCAGGGCATTTTTGAATTGTACTTCCTCCTTCTCCCCCCTCTGTGGCCGCGGCCACAGACATCACTTCCACCTTTACATTGCATCCTGGGAGCGGTTTGTCAGCACACCCAGGAGGCTGGAATCAGGAAGAACTCCCAGAACACTCCCTGGAATCAGGAAGAAGGACACAGCAGATTACACTGCGGCTTCAGATGCCCACGTCTAAGATGGCCGCACCCAGACATCGTTTTTAACCACTTGCCGACTGCCTAACGCCGATCTACGTCGGCAGTCAGCCCCTCACAGGCAAAGTGACGTAGGGCTACGTCACTAGCTTGTGAGGGTCTAGGGAGCGAGCGCGCGCCCCCGGAGGCGCGCTCCCGCTCCCGCGTGGTCACGGACCCCCCCGCGCGTGTGACCGGTGGACCCGATGTCCGCCGGTCACTCGGCGATCGGCGGGGGAGAGGGAGAATGTCAGGCAGCTTGTGTAAACAAGCCACCTGTCATTCTCCTTGCTGTTAGGATACTGATCACTCGGATCTAGTATGTAGATCCGTTGATCAGTGTCCATACAGCTCAAGCCCCAGCCAATCACAGTAGAAAGCACGCCCCTAGGGATACACACAGCCCCTCCCTCCCAAATAAAGTTAACCCCTTCACTACCAGTGTATTTTTACAGTAACAGTGCATATATATAGCACTGATTACTGTAGAAATGTCACTGGTAACCCCAAAAGTGTCAAAAATGTCAGTCAAGGGTCCGATCTGTCCGCCCCAATGTCGCAGTACCGCAAAAAAAATCGCAGATCGCCGCCATTACACGTTAAAAAAAAAACAACAAAAATGACAGAAATCTTTCCCTTTGTTAGTAAACGCGATAACTTTTGCGCAAACCAATCAAAATACGCTTTTTGCGATTTTTTTTACCAAACATAGGTAGCATAAAACAAATTGGCCGAAAAAGTAAAAAAATTTTGATTTTTAAATTTTTTTTTTGGGGAATTTCATATAAAAAAATGTGAAAAATATTGTTATTTTTGCAAAATTTACGCTCTTTTTTTGTTTATAGCGCGTGATCAAAAAATCGCACAGGTGATCAAATACCACCAAAAGAAAGCTCTGTTTGTGGGAAAAAAAGGACGCCAAATTCGTTTAGGTACAGCGTCGCACGACCGCGCAATTGTCCGTTAAAGTCACGCAGTGCCGAATCGCAAAATACCTCCTGGTCGGAATGGGGGTAAAATCTTCCGGGGCTTAAGTGGTTAAAAGAAAGATTTTGACTAAAATCCAATACTGTACACCTTGTAAGTATGAGAATAGCGGTTCTGTAAATGGCGATGGATTAGTATTATTGGGGTATTTTTAGTTAAAAAAGGTATTTGAGGCCGGAACTCCGCTTTAAAATAAAATAAAAAAATCAGATAGTTCTGCTCTACACAAAAAGTTTGGAATGGTGATATAGTTTCACAAAGGCTTCTCAGAATCTATTCATAGAAGGAAATGTGAAGAAAGTACTCTTACATTATTTGAGCTATTTATTTACACACTAGTGAAACAAGGCTTTCTTGGCAAATGGGAGAGAAATTGCTGGGTTCACTTATCCTACCTAAATAAAACGTCCATCAGTTATTACATTAGAAAGCTTCATTCAAGGCAAACATGTGAGCAACTGTGACAGAACCCCCCCAGACTCTCTCGGCAGTCTTGTGTTTTCCAGACCTCATTAGTCTAATAATTACGGTAAGCGGATTGAAATGTGTACTTGGCTTGACATTTTGTTCTTACTGCAATTTCCATCCTAAGGAGTAAAATAATAAGGCTGGAGTAAAAATGGAATAGGTATTGCAAAAAAACAAACACATCTGCGTTGTTGGAACAGTGTGTGCCGCAAATGAACAATATGGAACAATGGTACAGCTGAAAGCATTGCTTTCTTTCTAGTTGTGCTGAAGGACAGACATTATGCAGACTGAATGATAGTGAACAGAAAGGACTGTAAACACGTTAAAGCCAACCTTGCAGTAAAATGCAATGTCTGCACTGGAAATTCACTCTCTCAATCAACATTGGCTATTTTAATCCTTATGCTACTAGAATTAGTAAATAGATAGGAAAGTAGATCATATTTACTTGTTTTAAACTTTTTTTTAACCTTACTCCAGTTACTTCCTGCTTCCCATGCCTAGGCAAATGATGTCATACATCCATGAGGGGAGGAGGGGTTTTCTCAGATAAGCACACCCTCCAGCCAGCATGCCTGAACTGAGGGCAGATGGATTCCAGGAAGTAAATGCTACATTCATTATCTGCCATCACTCAAGATGGCCATGGCCAGAAATACTAGGGCAGTGGTCTCTAAACTTTCTAAACAGTGGTCTATAATTTATTGTCCTTCAAACTTTAGGAGGACTGGACTGTGGTCATTGGGAATCAGAAAGGACCAGACATCAGTGGGAAAAACAATGCCCCTATCTTTGATGTTAGTGGGAGGAATTGAGTGCCATTGTTGGTTTCATGGGGCCCCATTGCTGGTGTCATTGGGAGAAATTGTACCCCATTGTTGGTGTCAATGAGAGAATTGTGCCTCATTATTGGTGTCATTGGGAGAAATTGTGCCCCATTATTGGTGTCGGGGGGGGGGGGAGGATTATGCCCCATTTTTGGTATCAGTGGCCAGGGAAGGACTGGCCCAGGGGGCAGGGGGGCAATTGACCCCCAGGCTGCTCTGACGCCCCATAAAAAGGCTGCACCGCTTCTGCCACAGACATACCTAAAGGATTACTGGTAAAGAGTAGTAAAAAGTCCCCACCGCTGACCTACTGAGTGTGGGATGATGACAAGGAAAAAAGCACAGGCCTCTAAACTGTGTCTGAGCAGAGGCCGGTTCCATGCCCCCCTGGGGACTCTC
The DNA here is from genome assembly GCF_965119305.1 of Pelophylax lessonae. Taxonomy (NCBI): domain Eukaryota; kingdom Metazoa; phylum Chordata; class Amphibia; order Anura; family Ranidae; genus Pelophylax; species Pelophylax lessonae. Next base: position 644,149,923 of record NC_138770.1, on the reverse strand, counting down.
CTCCCCCAGCCCTGACTGAGTTGTTTCAGCTCCCCACAACTGCCCCCTGCTGGCCAGGTGGGGAACCTGGATTCGATCAGTAGAGAGTACATGGAGCATAGCTTCAGCCTGGAATGGGGGTCAGGAGGAAGTTGGGAAGAGGGAGAGTGGGAGGGGGGCGAGTCGCTGCACTATGGGCCTCTAGTTGGTATTTGCCCCCTGGGACAAAAGTTGCCAGCCAGCCTCTGTCAGTGGCCAAAGGGCCAGATAGAAGCAGGCATAGAGCCACATCTGGCACTCGGGCCACAGTTTGGAGACAGCTGTACTAGAAGGTGTTTTTCAAAGTGATATCTCAGCAAAATAAAGCATGGGGACATGGATGGTTGAGTTTGCCTTGAATAATAAAAATAATTTAAAAACATTTTTGGTTTGTGGTGCTCAGATGAAGTCCCCTGGGCCCCCACCCCCTTTGCCAAATACATAATGTTATTGGTGTAAAAAAAAGTTAGATTTGTACTTTACCCTACCCTGTTCTCCACATTGCTGGGAGTGACATTACTGTCCTTCCATTAATGTTCCTGGGGAATGCAGAACTGGCCAAATCCCACAATAAGACATTTCAGTTCATTGCAAGAACAACTTCTTGTTGCTCTATTTTTCCTAGGATCTATTTGAAAATAGTTTGTAAGCAGGTGCCTAATTTTATGATATTGGTTACAAATGTTCGGTAACCCAAGGGTTATGGTGTCCTGTAGTGTGTTTTTCCCCTACATGTGTCACTTTCGTTAAAAGGGAATATATGCAAGTGGAGGTTGGGCCACATGGTCTTTTGGGAGTAACAAGTGTGACCATAGGACTAAATCGTACTATCCATTTGTTGGGGAACAAGCACAACAATAAGATATGAGTAACATGGCTACAGCACTTAAAAAAGGGAATGGACAATGCCATGTTTCTTTGGAATGTTGCACCATTCTGTGATTGTACAAGTGATTTACTTCAGTAAAAGAGGTTCTGAATAAGTAACAATGTCTGGTCTGTTTCTCCTGAATAGAGAGTGAATTATACAGTGAATACTATTTTGGGAAGAAAGAGTGAACCTTCAATTTAACCCTCTGGGTGGTGAAAAGTGTGAAGTAAAAGGTAGGCGGCGCAGCCAGCTCTGGAGAGTGGCTGGGGAACTATCTGTGGTGGGTGCAGGGTCCATCAGTTTATTTTCCCACAATCTTCATGTGTTACCACAAGTCCCTGGGATCCTGGACATGCTATATAAATGTAGCAGGATTTCCAGGCATTGGGCCTGATGTGGGTCTGCCATGGTTACCGGTGACACCTTCAGCCCATTTAAGCTTAATACCCAAGTGTGAGATTTGAGTCAAAGACCAGTCCGGCATCTTTGGTTTGTTTTGTTTATTTGATATTGGGGATGGGAGAAGGGAATGAGTGGGATACTCCTATGACTCAACTAGGTGCAAATGGGACACTTTGGAGAAAAATGCCTTTCAGCGCTGTCTTGACGCTGGCTGGATGCCGACCAACGCTTGCTGGCGCTTGAAAAACACTGACTTACTGTATTGTACTTGAACTTGACTTCTGACACTCTGGTTAGCTCAAAAGTCCTGGACTGTACTGAGAACTGACTCCTGACGCTCTGGTTAGCTCAAAAGTCCCGAACACTGCTCCCTCCAGTCCTTCCTGACTGAGGTAGCCTCTGTATACTGCTTCTGCTACTGTAACTCTCAACACTGTACACTGCACACTGCACGCTGTACACTTTAACACTTCAGGGCCCAACCACTGGCGCCCCCTTTGTACTTCCGGGTCCTTTCACTAGGCACCCCCTCTACACTTCAGGGTCCTCTTACTAGGCACCCCCTCTACGCTTCAGGGTCCTCTCAATAGGCATCCCCTCTACACTTCAGGGTCCTCTACACTTGCTCCTGCACTGGCTAGCTAGCTCCTGGATCCCTCTGACCTTCACCGGAGTGGTCCCCTCTCTTCTAGGCAGACCCCTAGGGGCAGTTTGCAGTACTCACGAACTGGGAATGCTTTCCTGAAACTCGACCCCTCTCTGCTCTGCTGGTCCTCGGCACACCGGATCCTCTCTACAGCTCAGCCCTCTGTCCCCTCAGGCAAGCTGCCTGGGACACCCGATTCTTCCTGACAGGAGGAGAGACAGCTGTACTCTCCCTCCTGGGACTCTGCTTCCCACCAAAGACGCTGCATCATGTGCTCCCCTCAAACTTATACCCACTCCTAGAATGCTGTGCGGCAGACTCTGCCTTTCTAGGGTAGATACAGGCCTGAGTGTGCCATTGGCTGGGTTTCCTCCACTGCCCAATGAGAACCCTCTCATGGAGCACGGTGGGGAGACTCCCCAATCTCAACAGCCACACCTGGGAGACATGACAGCCCAGCTGAAAATCATGGCCCTGCTGATAAGCAGACAAGGCCCACTATACTTTACCTAGCACCTACCTTGTAGGGTGCTACATCAGCAACCTTGATTCCTATCCCCATTAGTTCCGAGAGACTGCACCTAACATGACAGAGATGACTGTGAATAAGATCTGTCACCAGGAGTCTGATCTACCATCATTTATCCGGCATATTCCAGGGACAAAAGCACCCAACTTCAGAAGAAGAGGGCAGTACTTCAACTGTCTCCAGGCTGCTGAGCTTCCAATGGGTTGGTCCAACACCCACAGCTATTCACTCAGGTGTCCAGATCAGGAATTCTTCATGCCACTTGTCAGTGGAACAGGTCTGGGGAAACCTCCAGATGGTCACCTGGACTATCAGAGATCGTCTACCTTGGGGGTCGGCAAGCCGTCAATCGCGATCCACTGGTCAACCTTAGGGACCCGAACAGGTGTATTGTGACCACTACTCTGCCTACCCCCAGCCTCCACCGCTCTCATGTAAACGGCTGAGTGGAGAGCAGGAGGCAACATAGTGCTGGATGGAGAGCAGGGGCAGAAGGTGCCTCAGTGATTGGTTACTAGGTGGTTCTAGCAAGCAATTGATGCCTGATCTCCGCTCTGCTGTGCACACGCTGGCAGGTAGGAAGTGATACCTACACAGTGCTATGTGTTTGTTGGGGATGATGTGAAGGGGACAGAGGAGACACTGTTGGAGTGGGGAACAGGGGACTCCACAGTAAGGGGGGGTGATGAGAAAGGGACAGAGAACATTGCTTTGGAGGATGGGGGGAGAGAACACTTTTCGGGGGGGGGGGCAGAGGACACTGCAGTTGGGGGGGGGTGATGTGAAGGGAGGCAGAGGACACTGTTTTGATGGGTACAGGACACTACTGTGGGGGGAAAATGGCAGATGACTCTACAGTATGTGTGTGTGGGGGGGGAGGGGGGGTAATGTAAAGGAGGGGCAGAGGACACTGCTTTGGGTGGGTGATGTGAAGGGACAGAGGACATTGCTAGGGGGGGAAGGGGGGTGAGTACAGATCACTACTGTTGGGGGAGGGGGGCAGAGGACACTACAGTGGGGGGGGTGATGTGAAGGGAGGCAGAGGACACTGTTTTGATGGGTACAGGACACTACTGTGGGGGAAAATGGCAGATGACTCTACAGTGTGTGTGTGTGTGGGGGGGGGGGGGGGGTAATGTAAAGGAGGGGCAGAGGACACTGCTTTGGGTGGGTGATGTGAAGGGACAGGACATTGCTAGGGGGGGAGGGGGGGTGAGTACAGATCACTACTGTTGGGGGAGGGGGGCAGAGGACACAACAGTGGGGGGGGGGGTGATGTGAATGCGGCAGAGGACACTGTGTTGGGGGGTATAGAACACTACTGTAGGGGGCAAAGGGGCAGAGTACACTACTGTGGAGGGTGATGTGAAGGGGGCAGAGGAAACTACGGTGACACACCATGAGTTCTTCATGCAATTTTTTACCAGGGATCTTTACTTTTCTGCGCTCATTCAGTAAACCTCAAACTGATTGTAAACTTTGAAAGTTTTACCTTTATGCATACTTTGCATGAAGGTAAAAAAAACTTTTTTTTACAAGTTCATTTTAATAGTAGTTGATTTGTGAAGGGAGAGGGGGCCTAGACTAAGTAAGGAGACCTTACAGTTTACTATGGGTGACTATTTTGTTGACTACAAAAATCTGACCCTTTAACAACACAGACAGTGTTTTAATAAAAAAAAGCATTCTAAAACAAATAAATCCATGTACCGTATTTGGTTTTATGGCTCCATGCACACGGACGTTTGCAGTCATAAAATATGGGAGTGCCTCAAACACATTTTTTTCAGGGTCTCCCGTATAAAAAAAGTCAATGGGCCAAAAATGTGTGATTTTCCGTTACTACAAATAACACATAAAAACATGCAAAAAATGCAGGAACAAGAAAAACGCCTCAATAATAGCCTGGCTAAGCTCACACTAAAGCCCCGTACACACGTACCGATGGTCGGCATACAAATGTTCCTCTTTTCTCCCCGGGATGTCGGTGTCTGCTGAAAAGTGCAAAAACAGCACAAGGACAGCACAAGAATTTTGTCCGCCGACTGCAGAAGTGATGTCATGTAATGGTTAACTTTCCCTGTGTTTTCTATTTTCTGAGCATGCCCAGTCTTGCAAATCTGCGGTCTGTCGGCCGAATTGTGTACTGACAGGCGAACAATCGTCCGTTCTGGTGTCGGCATACAAATATTTTCATGTTTGCACGAAAGACTTTTGTCCGCGGATTGTGCGCAGACATCTGTCGGAGGCACCATACTAACACGCGTACAATCGGCAGATCCTTCGTCCACCGACGTTTGTATGCCGACGATAGGTACGTGTGTACGGGCCTTAAGTGTGAACAGGGGCTTAAGACTGAGATCCTTGTAAAGCCATATTACCTTTAATGCAGAGGCAGCTGTGGCAGCCTTTAACTTATCACCATTGTAAACTGACACACAAAAATAAAATGAAACCGCCTAAGCCTTTTATTAAATATGAATAGGATCTTTAAAAAAAATGATTGATCGGCTTCTGTTAAGAAAAGCCTCTTCTAAATGCCTGAGATGCGATAAAAAACAGCAAACCAATAAAATAGCATTATTATGCACATAAATAGCAAACAATGGCAGCAAACAAGGCACAGAGAGCTGAATACATTTCATCGGGATGGGAAATTTTCGCTGTTTTTACAAGTTTTATTGAGTTTTATTTTTATCCTCTGTGTTGTTAATTTTCAAGCGTGATTTCCCACTTGGAAACGGCAATGGAATTCTCCAGTGAAGGAATGACTCTCATCGGTTTACATTTTTGTCAGTTTTATATCAAGTTATTCACAGCTCTTACACACAGCAGTTATCTATGGTGTCACAACAAAAATAGATGAAGCATGAAATTGTCTGTAAGGACAAATGTCAATATTATGCCCACCATACCCAATAGGAACTCTTTGACTTTTTTTTAAATTTTAATACTTGGTGGAAAAATATAGGTAGTAATCAGTGGCGGCTGGTGCTCCATGGGCGGGGGGGGGGGGGGGGCTTTGTGCTCTGCGCCCCGAGCCCACCCTTTTTTGAAGCCTATTAGAGCCTCTGGCTCTAATCACGTGCTTCAAAAAAAAAAAAAGCCCCATTGGAATCCATGCGTCCGGCGCCCTTCATGTAGATTAGGGGGCCGAACGCATAGATAGGGGGGGCGGCGCCCCCAATGGATGGGCCGCCACTGGTAGTAATAGTGTTCTGAAGAATACAAAGACAAAAATAAATTGGCATTTCAGTTGTTGGATACATACCATAGCAGTTGCAAAGAAGAGAAGAGGAGAAGCCATCAGACTTTCAAGTTGGGTAGAATAGGAAAGAATGAGAAATGTTTGAGAGCTGGAGGTTGAGAGATAGAGGAAAGGAGAAGTGAGGCTAGTAAGGTAAAGAGGTGAACTGTGGTGTGGTCTGCGATGGAATGGAAAGGGGGAATGAGGATGGGTGAGTAAGCGCTAAATCAAAGGGTTTCCAAAGTAGGGTATGGCAGGTCAAGTCCAGGCAATAACAGACTGATCAGTGATCAATTGAAATAGGGTCATATAAGAGGCCTAGTGACCATATCCTCATGAATTTTGGACTTTCATATTTTTTAGACACATCAGGAAATTTAAAAAAATGTAGTTTTACTTCTTTTATCTTCCTGTTCTATCACGTAAGTTCTGATAATACGATAATACGTTTTTATGTTGACCTACCTCTGGCTACTTAACCAGTTGCCGACTGCGCACAGTATATTTACTGCGGCAGTCAGCCCCGGCCAGGCAGAGTGACGTAGGTCTACGTCGCTCGCCTGTCACCGGGTTTTGAGCCAATAGCGTGCGAGCGCGCGCCCGCTGAGGCTCGTTCACAGAGGAGTGCGGGCGTGTGACCGGCGGACCCCATGTCCGCCGGTCACACTACGATCGTCGGTACAGCGGGAGAAAGGCAGGCGGCTTATGTAAACAAGCTGCCTGTCATTCTCCCCTGTGTAAAAATGGAGATCAGACGGTTCTACTATGTAGAACCGTTGATCTCTGTTTTTACAATAGGAGACATGTCCCATCAGGCCATCACAGTTAGAAACACGCCCCTAAGACACACTTAACCCCTCCCTCTCCAATACAGTTAACCCCTTCCCTGCCAGTGTCATTTTTGCAGTAACAGTGCATATGTATAGCACTGATTACTGCAGTAATGTCACTGGTACCCCCAAAAGTGTCAAAAATGTCAGTCAAGGGTCCGATCTGTCCACCGCAATGTCGCAGTACCGCACAAAAATCGCAGATCGCCGCCATTACTCGTTAAAAAAAAAAACACCAAAAATGACAAAAATCTTTCCCTTTGTTAGTAAACGCGATAACTTTTGCGCAAACCAATCAAAATACGCTTTTTGCGATTTTTTTTTACCATACATATGTAGCATAAAACAAATTGGCCGAAAATGTTAAAAAATTTAGATTTTTACATTTTTTTGGGGGGGAATTTCATAGAAAATAATGTGAAAAATATTGTTATTTTTGCAAAATTTACGCTCTTTTTTTGTTTATAGCGCATGATCAAAAAATCGCACAGGTGATCAAATACCACCAAAAGAAAGCTCTGTTTGTGGGAAAAAAAGGAAGTGAAATTCGTTTAGGTACAGCGTCGCACGACCGTGCAATTGTCCGTTAAAGTCACGCAGTAAAAAATTGCAAAAAAAACCCTGGTCAGGAAGGGGGTAAAATCTTCCGGGGCTTAAGTGGTTAAGATGTGGAGGGAGGTTCACGGAGGTTTGGCAGCAAAAAGCTGGATAAGTACCCATGGGACAACTCAGGGTGTCCACCAGAAAAGAAAAGAGAAAGGTGGGATAACTCTTATAGCGTAGTAAGTGACTCACATATAATGATAACCAGTGTAGGACCCTTGTCTTAAACAGGGGCTACTAGTAAATTTATCTGTGCTAGGTAGTAACTAACCTGTCTGATTTATAGTCCTTGGGATCATTTGGGTGTTCTTCTAAGCCTGGTTTAACTGTGGTTCCTCCTTTCTGGCAGTAGGTGGCACCATTGCCTTTGGCACAGTGAGACTGGGTTATGAATATGCATATAGTTTTCAGCCAATCAGGCCACTGAGCATGCTGGGAGAGAGTATATATATGGCAGGATTTAGGTGATTGAGGGCCTCCCCCCCAGAGCTTGGTCTGGAGTAGATGTGCGAAGAACAGCTCCATTGGGTGGGGCCTGGAGTCTAAGGCCTGGCCATGTGCTCAAGATTCTGCCAAAGGAGATTGGGGACATAGCCCTCAATCTCCATCTCTGCAGCCCCAGTTACACAGAATGAATGGACAGGTATAGCTCTGTACAGAGCTTCCCGTTCATGAATGAACAGATCGGTAGCAATCACTAACTCTGTCCATTCAGAAAAGGGGACAAGGGGGGACCAGGGGAGCACACAAATAAGAAGAGGAACCTGGACAGAGGGGCACACCTGTCTAGGTGTACAGGGCAGATGCATGGGCCCCGCGGATCATGGGGAAAGGTCACAATTGCGACCCCTGTAGTTGTGCCCCTGGCTGCACATATAGAAAGGGTTATGGATGCACGTTACATCATTAAACCAAAATGGTGATGTATTCATATAAACTCAATAATGTCATTAGCATCCATGTTCTTGCATGCCAGCTGCAGGGAAGAGAACCTCCTGCCCACGGCTCAGTGGCCAAACAATAATTGCTAAAGTGCAGGTTCACGTTTAACCCAAACATGTAACCAAACTCATCACTAATTCTGGGGTATCTTCCTGGCACTCATTTAAACTGAAGAAGGTGCTTGAATAAGCTGCTAAAAGTGTTACTAAACCCAGGATCCTGCATTCACTATATCTGACCTCCCACAGTACACAGAACATGGGAATGCTATTATTTTAGTAAATATAAAATGCTAAATACCTTTTCTCATCAGCAGTATATAGCAGTCTTGTGACTTCTATTAATATTTGGGTAAAGCTTGTAGGAGGAGATTTCATTCTATTCTGACTGTCCTATGAGGCTGCATAACCCCTGACCCTCTGTCTGGACAGTGTTGATTGGCCCTGTGCTGATAACATGCATCCTCCCAAGAAAAAAAAAAACTCTCTATCAATACACACCAAAACTGACCATGTGCAGCTTGCCCCCAAGGCTCTCTACTATCAGCAGAGATGTATAGTAACGAAGTAGAACTACTTAAGTACTGTACTTAAGTACCGAAATGCGGTATCTGTACTTTCCTAGAGTAGAATTTTTTTCTCCTACTTCTACTTTTACTTCACTACATTTTTTTGATGATTTCGATACTTCTACTCAAGTATTTTTTTTTTGTGCTGCATAGTTACTCGTTACTTTTAAAAAAATTACCACTGCCAGAACAGTAGATGGCAGGTTGCATAAAGCTCAAAAAAATGTGTATAATGTCATTTGTAAATCAGCGCATACGAAAATAAAGGCTGTGTATAATAAAAGCTGCTATACCAAATCTTTCCAATAAAAAGAAAATATGAAACAAACAAATAAATGGTGCTACAGCGCTTAAAGTGCATCAAGAAACTACTAACAAACACAGGTTAATCATTTGAATAAATCATTTGAAATAATAAAAAACAATATGATGTTCAAACTTTTGACTTCTTTCTTTAATAACTACATAACACAGTACTTGTACTTCTACTTTCAGTACTTGAGTAGAAATTTTTTTTCAAAACTACTGGTACTTTTTACTTTTAGTACTTAAGTAGCAAATTTTTTGAAAAAACTACTTGCAATACTTAAGTAAAAAAAATGTTGAATACTTTAGTACTTCTACTTAAGTAACTTTTTCTGTGAGCACTTCCACTTCTACTCAAGTCACTTTTTGATCGAGCACTTGTACTTTTACTCAAGTAGAAATTTCGAGTACTTTATACAAGTCTGACTATCAGGAGATGGATTGGGGGCAGCGGAAGAAGGGGAGGATCAGAGAAGACAGGATCAAACGGCCTTTGTACACAATGCAGAGGATTAACCCCTTAGGTTCCACAGTGAGTATACCAAGCATGCTTTACTGCATATACAGAGTGATTTTACTGTTATGGGTTTAGTAACACTTAAAGTATTACAGAACAAGTCAACTTGAGTGTAAAAAACTACTACTATCTCCCCACTTTTGTGTACCCTCTCTTCCCTGTCTGTGTTCTATCCATTTTATTGTTGCCCATTTTTGAGGACAGAGCCTACTAGAGTAGTATTGACTCCAGGTTTCAGCTTTACCCTCCCCACTGTAAATGATATAGAAATGAGCACCACCAGCATTGAATCAACTGAAGACTCTTAAGCCTGGAACACACGGGCGGAATTTCGGGAGACATCGGCCGGTTTAATAGAAACCTTCCAACATTCGGCCCGTGTGTACGCCAGCCATTCCAACCAAAGCCGGGTTCTGTCAAAGTACCATGACCGAAATAGGTTTGCCAACTGACTCCCGATTAGGGTGACCACGTGTCCCGGATCGCCAGGGACAGTCCCGCATTTGGAGATTCTGTCCCGGGTCCCGGTCACCCTCATTCTGGGACAATGCAGTGTCCCGGAATGATCTGAGCCCATGGCGCACTGCCGCCGCTCCGCCCCCCCACCGAAGCGGCAGAAAGGAAGAGGAAGTGCGCAGCAGCGCGAGCTGCATTCATACTAGTGCATCATCATCATGTGCTGGCCTGGTCTGGACTGTACCATGTCCGGCCGCTGGATGAGAGGATGGCTGGCTGGGCTGTACCATGTTAGAGGGCGCTCAGGGCGGGCTGTAGAATTCGAGCCAATACGAGAGCAGCGTGAGTGTCCAGTGTGTGTGGCTCGGAGCCACTGGCTCCTCCCCTGCCTTGCTGCACGCTGCGCAGTGCGCGGCCAAGTGAGAGTCACGTCACGTGACGACGGTGACGTCCAGTCCGGAGCCGGGATCTGTCTGTGCGGCACCACCTCACCTCAGCCTGCTGTAACTGAGTCACTGACTGTGACTGCCTGTAATCCAACCACGGCCGGCCGATATCAGCATTTAAGAGGAGGACAAATGTAAGTTTAACTTAATGGATGTTGTCACAGACTGTAATTCCATGTACTTACTACACGTTTACATACAAGTCCAACTTTCTAAGTACAATAAATATTAAACAAGTCAAATATTGACACAAGTGAGGGACAGTAATGAAAAAAAAGTTGACACAAGTGGGAGGCTGTAATGAAGAAGAAGGTGACGCAAGTGGGGGGTAGTAATCAAGAAGGGGACTTAGTTAAAGCAGGTGCACATTGTAAACAACCTTTTTTTTAACTAATTGGCAAAAAAAATATAAAAAATCATCTTTTTTTTTTGGGCGGGGGAGTTGTCGGGGGGGGGGGGGGGGTGTGTCCCTGAATGGCAGTTTGGAAAAGTGGTCACCCTACTCCCGATCTGACCGGAGTGTTCTGGTGGGGAGGGGGGCGTCCCCCCGTCAGAACACATTAGTAAAGCAGGAGAGATCGCTGTACTAACATCAGATTTTTAGTGTAGCGGCTTCGACATGAGCTGCCAGTTTTTCTTTGATCAACTAGTAGTGTGTACGGGGCTTAAAGTGATTGTAAAGGCAGAAGGTTTTTTTATCCTAATACATTCTATGCATTAAGATGAAAAGCCTTCTATGTGCAGCAGCCCCCCTCTGCCCCCCCCCCCACCCCAATACTTACCTGAGCCCATCTCTGTCCAGTGATGTCCACAAGTGCCTTAGCCATCCGGGACTCTCTTTCCTGATTGGCTGAGATACAGCCATGGTGCCATTGGCTCCCTCTGCTGTCAAGCAAAATCAGTAAGCCAATTAGGAGAGAGATGGGCGGGGCTGAATGGCAGTTCCATGTCTGAATGCATACAAGAAGCTGCAGCTCTGCTCGGGTGCCCCCATAGAAAGCTGCTTGCTGTGGGGGCACTAAACAGGAGGGAAGGGCAAGGAGCTTCAGCCAGGGACCTGAGAAAAGGAAGATCCAGGCTGCTTTGTGGAAAACTAACTACACAGAGGAGATAAGTATAATATGTTTGTTATTTTTATAGAAAAAACAAGACTTTACAATCACTTTAACCACTTGAAAACCAGCCACTGTAGTTTTACTGCGACAGGTCGGCTCTGTCCCGCAAAACAACGTACCCTTTGCCACAGGGGGAGCCAATCAGCAGGTTCAGGGGCCGGGATTGCCACTGGGCACCCGCGATCGCTCCCCGTGGAGACAGAACGTCGGTCTGCCATTGTAAAAACAGCAGACCGCTGTTCTGTCAGTAATGAACACAGGGATCCTGTGTTCCTCTTATTTAGGAACACAGGTCTCTGTGCTCATGCAGCAAGCCCATCCCCCACACAGTTAGAAAGCACCCCCTAGGGCCACATTTAATCCTTTGATCACCCCTGGTGTAAACTCCTACCCTGCCAGTGTCATTATTACAGTAACAATGCATATTTTTAGCACTGATTACTGTAGTAATGTCACTGGTCACCCCAAAAGTGTCAAAAAATTTCAGTTAGGTGTCAGATCTGTCCACTGCAATGTCGCAGTCCCGCTAAAAATCGCTGATCGCTGCCATTACTAGTAATAAAAAATAAGTAAAAGAGTAAAAATGACATAAATCTTTCCCCTAGTTCGTAGACACGATAACTTTTGTGCAAACAAATCAATATACACTTATTGGGATTTTTTTTTTATCAAAAATATGTAGCAGAATACAAATTTGCCTAAAATGATGAAAAAATGTGATTTTTAATTTTGTTTTTATTGGAAATGTTACATAGCAGAAAGTAAAAAAATACTGCTTTTTTTTCCAGAATTGTCATTCTCTTTTTGCTTATAGCGCAAAAAAATAAAAATCGCAGAGGTGATCAAATACCACCAAAATTTGTGGGGAAAAAAGGACATCAATTTTATTTTGGTACAGCATCGCAGAAACGTGCAAAGTAACGAAGTGCCGTATCGCAAAAAATGGCCTGGTCATTAAGGGGGTAAAACCTTCCGGTCCAGAAGTGGTTACGAAAGGAAACACATTTTCTGCATGACTCCACATTTCCTGAAAATTCGACATTGTAATTATAATGATATAAAGTAATTATAAATGATATGTAGCACTAAACTAAATGTGAAAAAAATGAGATCACCTTGAGCTGTCTACTCTACAAAAAGGGGTCATTTTGGGGGTATCTACGGCATCTTGGCATTTTATTTTGATATGCTCTATATTAGAGAGTCAGGGAGACAGTTTTTTTTTTAAATGTTTGGTCTTTTTTTTCCCATTTTGAAATGATGGTTATCAAATAGCATCAAAATAAAGCTCTACATGTCTCAAAAAAATGTGCAAAATTCATTTGGATATAGCATTGCATGACCAAGTAATTGTCAGTCAAACTATCACAGCACTGAAAGCCTGAAAAATATCCTGGCAAGCAGTGTTAATTTTGATGTCAAATTGCGATATAGAATTTGTCATTGAAGTTGATTTATTAAAGGCAAATATACTGTGCACTTCAATTGTATTTGCTCTAGATCTGAGGGGAAGCTCTGCTGGTTTCTATCATCCAATTATATGCAAGCAAAAGTGCTGTTTTTTTTTTTTTTTGCATGTGATTGGGTATTCTTTGCAAAGTGAAGCTTTATCTCATTTACTAAGCTCTGGAGGAAGTGCACTTTGTCGGCTGCACATCCATGATGCGAATCTCCCGTTCAACCACATCCAAAAGGTGATCTATTGGATAAGATCTGGTGAGTGTGGAGGCCATTGGAGTACAGTGACCTCATTGTCATGGTGAAGAAACCAGTGGTGAGATGATTTGATCTTTGTGACATGGTGCATTATCCTGCTGGAAGGAGCCATCAGAAGATGGGTACACTGTATTCATAAAGGGATGGACATGGTCAGCAACAATACTCAGATAGGCCGTTGTGTTTAAATAATGCTCAATTGGTAGTAAGGGGCCCAAAGTGTGCCAAGAAAATATCCCCCACACCATTACACCACCACCAGCCTGAACCATTGATACAAGGCAGGATGGATCCATGCTTTCATGTTGTTTATGCCAAATTCTGACCCTTCCATCTGAATGTCGTAGCTGAAATTGAGACTCATCAGACCAGACAACGTTTTTCCAATCTTCTATTGTTCAATTTTGGTGAACCTGTGCCAATTGTAGCCTCAGTTTCCTGTTCTTAGCTGACAGGAGTGGCACCCAGTGTGGTCTTCTGCTGCTGTAGCCCATTTGCTTCAAAGTTTGATGTGTTGTGCATTCAAAGACGGTATTTTGCATACCTTGGTTGTAACGAGTGATTATTTGAATTACTGTTGCCTTTCTATCATCTCAAACCAGTCTGCCCATTCTCCTCTGACATCAAAAAGGCATTCTTCTCCACACAACTTCCGCTCACTGGATATTCTGTGTTTTTCGGACCATTCTCTGTAAACCCGAGAGATGGTTGTGCATGAAAATTCCAGTAGATCAGCAGTTTCTGAAATACTCAGACCAGCCCGTCTGGTATCAACAACCATGCCACGTTCAAAGTCACTTAAAACCCCTTTCTTCCCCATTCTGATGCTCAGTTTGAACTTCAGCAAGTCCTCTTCACCATGTCTAAATGCGTAAAAGGAATTGAGTTGCTGCCATGTGATTGGCTGATTAGCAATTTGTGTTACCAAGCAATTGAGCAGGTGCACCTAATAAAGTGGCCGGTGAGTGTATATCCGTGTCTTTGCATTTATGTATTGTATTAGCAGCAAGAAATAATAAACAATAAAAGTCCATGCAAAAAAAAAAAAAACTTGCTCCACCCGTGTGGATAATTTAGGCTTGCTGTTATTTCTAGTGCACTTATCCCTCCACCATTATAACACCACTCTCACCTCAGCAGATGAACTCAAGATATATAAGGTTAAATGTGCTTTTTGCCCTATTGCATGGGCTTGTTGTGCTCTATACCAGTGTTTTTCAACCTTTTTTCAACCAAGGCACCCTTTACAATCTGGCAGAATCTCGAGGCACACCAACCATAAATGTCGAAAAAATGGAATTGTTACTTACATTAATGGGATACTTGAGCCTGGAACGATCCACACAACCACTCTAGTCTATGGAAACTGCACTTCTTTTTTATGTTGTATTCCGCCCGCACATCTGCTTCAGCTTGGCCGCAGTGCAGGTGTAGCGCAGGATACCCGCAGTTTTCATGTGCGCTTCCTGTGGTTTCCTATAGACTTCTATTATGTCCCTCATTTTTGGTGTGCTTTCAGAAAATGCACCAAAATTTGGGTCATTTTGCCGTGGCACACCTGGGGACTCATCACGGCACACCAGTGTGCCGCAGCACACTGGTTGAGAAACCCTGCTCTATACAGTCCAAGACTGGGCTACAGAATCCGAGCATCGGTCACGCGTATGATCCTTATTTAGCCATGTGATGTCTGTGCGACAGTCGAATACAAAAATACACATTAGCTTTCTCCATACACATCATGTATGCTTTTATTTGCTGGTCTAAATATAGCTGGGTCTAATTTCAATGTGTCATTAAATAGAAAAAAAAAAGTTTACTGCGTTTAGAACACAGCAAATGAAAAGCAGAGCGAACCGCACAATTACCAAGAAAAATGAAATTGTCTAATTCTTAGCTGTTTTGACAAGATTCTGATGTCTCCCCGGACAATAAATCTTGTTGATAAGACGGTAAAAAGTAATTAAAGAGCAGATTGAAAAAAAAGTAGCAATTACTACATCCACCTGCAGAGGAGAAACCGCCTTTGTTTTGGATGTGTTAAAGGGTACAAAGTAGCAGAGAGATTAATAAGTTATTCATGAGGCATTGAGAAATCCCGACTCACAAAAACAAAATTGCATTTGGAGCGAGAACGCTCTTCTTGCGTGTAAGTAACAGTATGATAATAATAGCGGATTTGGTTTCCTTCTCTGTGACTTGAAACTGAAAATTCATTTAGAGGAAGTGTGAAACTTGTTCTTGCTAAACTTCTATGTACAGCAATGCATGTTACAGCTGACAATATTTCTACCACAGTCAGAAAAGGTAATAAAGCTAAGTTTGCATTAACGTCAAAAGCTGGCACCTCATTGGCGTTTTTTTAAGCCTCCCAAACGCCTGTCATTGTTCTGTGTTAGATATGTGCACTGCAGCGGACAGTATTGTTCACATGGTCATGTTTTTTGGGTTTGCATTGTGTAGCACCCTCTTGCATGCTAGATCTAAATAGGCTTGAAATGTAGAAAAATTGGCTAAGAGTCAGGCCTGGGTTGAATCTGGGTCAGGGTTAAGTGACTTAGGGAGGCTGGATGACTCAGCAGACAGCTCTTCTGGTGCCCCCCCTGCTTTCTAAAACATTGGAGAAGCTTCCAGATGCAGTGAGTGGAAGCTAGGAGGGGCTGTGTAAGAGACGCTCAGTGCGCGTGCCCAGGCACACGGGAAGCAATGTGCGAATGCGCATGCGCCAATGCGCGAACGCGCGAACGTGCGTACGCAACGTGCGCACGCAATTGGCGCCAAACGGCCTATTTATACCAGGCGGTGACAGGAGCACATTGCTGAGTGGTCTTTCAGCTTGTGTTCCTGTTTACCTGTGCCCTGACCTGCTTGTGGATTTCCCGTTATACCGACCCGGCTTGCCTTTTGACTCTCCTTGGATTCCTGCCTGCCTTGTGACCTCAGCCTGTGTTTGACCCTGCCTTGCCTTATGCCCTTGTACCTTGCTGCCAGACTGTGTACCGACTTCGGCTTGTATCCTGACTCCGCCTCTGCCTCACGTTCCTGTACCCGTGCTGTCCGGCTGTTGACAACCCCTTGGCTTGTGTTCCGATTTCGCTCCTGCCTTCTCATCCAGCATCACCGAGTTCCAGTTTCAGGTGTTCATCCGGTGATCCACAGCCATCAGTCTTCTGCCAAGACATCTCCTGCTATTCCGGCCCTCGTGCCACTCTGTGTCCTACACCGCCTGTCATCTCTATCAGGGGTGTTGGACAGGAGAAGCAAGAGAAGCCCCCTCTACAGCTTGGTCTCCACCAGGTACGTGATAGTACCACTCAGCCAGATGTCGGAGACCGAGAGAGGGGCTTCACCTCTAGAGACAGTATGCCAGCAACTTGCTTCGCTTACCCAAGCAGTCAAATCCTTGTAAGAGGGTTACTTTCAATTAGAGGGTCGCATCCAATCCATGGCTTCTACCCCGGCAACCCCGGCACCTGGGTCCTCCATGCCCGAACGGGCTCTATCTACACCTTCAGTGGTTTTGCCACCACCGGAACCTCGGGTACCTGCTCCAGAACGATTTTTGGGTGACCGACACAAATTCCGGGCTTTCAGGAATTCTTGTGAGCTATACTTTGCCCTGCAGCCACGGACTTTCTCACTTGAATCCACCAAGGTGGGGTTCGTAATCTCTCTACTTCTCGGAGAGCCGCAATCCTGGGCCCACCGTCTCCTGGAACAAAATGATATAGCCCTGAACACCATCTCATCATTCTTCGAAGCGATGGCGCAGCTTTATGATGACCCCCAGCGATCTGTTACAGCCGAAGCAACCCTACATACACTACAACAAGGCCGCCGCCCTGCTGAGGACTATGTTGCTGAATTCCGCAGATGGGCTTCCGATACAGGCTGGAATGATGCAGCCTTACGGCATCAATTCCGTCTCGGCCTATCAGAGGGCCTTAAGGATGAACTTGCCAGAGTGGGTACGCCTGATTCTCTTGATGACCTTATTAGTCTTACTATCCAGCTTGACCGCAGGATCAGGGAGCGGACAGTGGAAAGAGCTGGAAGTTCCAGACCTACCTGGATGCTGCCTCATGTGCCGTCACCTCCGGCTTTTCGTCCACCTGTCGCTTTCCCCACAACCTCCAGTGTGGAACCCATGCAACTCGGACTTTTACGTTCTCCACTAACCACTGAGGAGAGATTGCGAAGACGCCGGAACAACTTATGCCTCTATTGTGGGGAAGCCGGACATTACCTTCAGACCTGCCCGGTGCGGCCTAGTAAGTCTCAGTTTGCTTTTCCTTCTTACCTTGCAAACAGTTCTGGGAAGGATCTGTCCACTCACATTACTCTACCTCTCTCACTACAGATTCTCGGAAAGACCATCCAAGTCCCAGTCATTATTGACTCCGGCGCTTGCAGCTGTTTCATGGACAGTGACTTTGCTCAGCGTCATCAGATCCCTCTGCAAGCGAAAACCCGTCAGTTATCTATCCATCTAGCTGACGGATCCCATCTCAAGTCCGGGCCTATAACCCAAGAAACCTGCCCATTACTGGCTATCTCTAATAAAGGCCACCGAGAATACTTGTGCTTGGATATTATCCCATCTCCTCTGTTCCCTATCATTCTCGGTATCCCATGGCTACAAGCACACAATCCTCAGATAAACTGGAAGTCAGGAGAAGTGGCATTTCCATCCACCTATTGTCAACAAAACTGCTTCCAGCCCAGTCTGGGGAAACCTGCATCACTTTTGGGCCTGCAACCTGATCCCTCTGCTTCCCAACTTGTGCCTGCAGCTTACCATGAGTTCTTGGAAGTCTTTGATAAACAGAAAGCAGACATCCTACCACCTCACCGGTCGTATGACTGCCCAATTGAACTTTTACCAGGTGCTGAAATACCGTTTGGGCGTATCTTCCCCCTCTCTGAACTAGAACTTGAGGCATTACGCCTTTACATCGACGAAAACCTGAAAAAAGGCTTCATCCGGCCCTCTACGTCCCCCGCAGGGGCTGGTATTTTCTTCGTTGAAAAGAAGGATCATTCTCTATGCCCCTGTGTTGATTATCGGGAGTTGAACAAGGTTACTGTCAAAAACAGATACCCCCTGCCCTTAGTCCCTGAACTTTTCCAACGTTTCAGGGCAGCCACGGTATTCACAAAACTTGACCTACGTGGAGCATACAACCTAGTACGGATCCGTGAGGGCGACGAGTGGAAGACCGCCTTTCGCACAAGATTCGGCCACTTCGAGTACCTTGTCATGCCCTTTGGATTGTGCAATGCTCCAGCTACTTTTCAGCATTTCGTAAACAATATTTTCAGAGACTTCCTTGATTTGTTTATGATTGTCTACCTTGACGATATTCTTATCTTTTCAGGTTCCATTGAAATGCACCGTGAACATGTCAAGAAGGTTCTCGGCCGCCTAAGAGACCATGGATTATACGCAAAGGCTGAGAAATGCGAGTTCGAAAAGGAATCAATCCAATTCTTGGGACTCGTCATTTCCACTTCTGGGATCTCCATGGACCCCCAAAAGGTCAAATCGATCCTCGAATGGCCCACTCCCACAGACAGGAAGAGCACACAAAGGTTCATTGGCTTTGCTAATTTTTACCGCAAGTTTATCAAGAACTTCTCTGCCATTATGCTTCCAGTCACCCAGCTAACAAGGCAAGGCACCCGTTTCCAATGGACACCGGCAGCACAAGCTGCGTTTGACCAGTTGAAGATCCTATTCACTACTGCACCTATCTTACGACACCCAAATCCCGCTCTGCCCTATGTTCTCGAGGTGGATGCTTCAGAAAATGCCATAGGTGCCATCCTGTCACAGCGTTCAGGTACGAGATCTCTTCTTCATCCTGTTGCCTTCTTTTCCAGGAAACTCAGCCCAGCAGAAAGGAACTACGATGTTGGAGACCGGGAATTACTGGCCATCAAGGCGGCCTTGGAGGAATGGCGCTACCTATTAGAAGGAGCATCTCACCCTATCCTGATCTTTACCGACCACAAAAATCTGGAGTACCTCCGAACAGCTAAGAGACTGAAACCACGTCAAGCCAGGTGGGCACTGTTCTTTTCTCGTTTTACCTTCCATATCACCTACAGGCCAGGCTCCAAGAATGGCAAACCTGATGCACTTTCCCGCATGTACCCAGAGGACGAAGAGTGTCACCCAGTAGACACAATCCTGCCATCCCAAAGTTTTCTACTTTTGCAAGCGGATCTGTTAACGCAGCTGAAGCAGGCGTCCACAAGGGATGCTTTACCATCAGGTATGTGCCTTCAGGAACAAGAAGGTCTGTTTTTCTATAACCAAAAAGTGTTTGTACCTCCAGGTCTACGTGTCAAGATCCTCGGCCTGTGCCATGATCACCCCTTGGCAGGGCACTTTGGGATTTCTAAAACGGTTGACCTGGTACAACGGTCCTTTTGGTGGCCTGGTCTGAGGTCCGACTGCCGTAATTATGTTAGTACCTGTACAATCTGCATCCGGAATAAGAATGACAAGGCCAAAGCCTGGGGTTTGCTAAGACCTTTGCCCATTCCCAAGAGGCCTTGGGAAATGATAAACATGGACTTTATCGTTGAGCTCCCTCCGTCTGAAGGATTTACGACCATCTTTGTGGTGGTCGACAGACTAACAAAGATGGCCCACTTTATCCCTATGTTGGGGACTCCCTCAGCAATGGAAACTGCCCAAACCTTCATCAAGGAAGTGGTTCGGCTCCACGGGGTTCCTAGTAATATCACTTCAGACCGAGGGGTGCAATTTACTTCGAGATTCTGGAGAGGCCTTTGCAAAACATTAAAAATTGACACATACTTTTCCTCAGCTTATCACCCGCAAACAAACGGGCAAACGGAGCGTACAAACCAGACCCTGGAGCAGTACCTCCGGTGTTTTTCATCTTTCTCACAAGACGACTGGGCATCACTTTTACCCCTAGCAGAGTTTGCATATAATAACGCAGTGCATTCAGCCACGGGTCAAGCCCCGTTTTTTTGCAAACTATGGGTACTTCCCAGCCTTTATGCCTGACGTAATACCTGATTCCTTGGTTCCCGCAGTCCAGGAAAAAGCTACATTTCTGCAAACCAACAACAAATTATTGCAAGATGCCATTGTCAGAGCGCAGCAAGACAACAAAAAATTTTTTGATAGGAAGAGGAGGGGAGATCTAAACCTCAGACCGGGAGACAAGGTTTGGTTATCCTCTATCAATCTAAAACTGTCATGTCCGTCTAAGAAACTGGGGCCTAGATATATCGGTCCATTCTCTATTAAGAGACAAATCAATCCTGCTGCCTATGAACTTTCACTCCCGGAAACATACAGAATTCACCCTGTTTTCCATGTATCCCTACTGAAGCCTACCAGACCCAATCCATTTCCTGACCGAGAGTCGGATCCACCTCCGCCTGAAACTATTGATGGCAACGAAGAATACGAGGTTAAAGCAATATTAGACTGTAGGAAAAGAGGAGGTACTGTCCAGTACCTAATTAAATGGAAGGGCTATGGCCCGGAAGAAAATTCTTGGGAACCAGAAGCCAACCTCCATGCTACGGATCTAATTCAAACCTTTTTTCAGCTTCATCCTGAGAAGATGTTGCAGATGGGCATCCGGAGGCCGCCCATTGGGGGGGGGCAATGTAAGAGACGCTCAGTGCGCGTGCCCAGGCACACGGGAAGCAATGTGCGAATGCGCATGCGCCAATGCGCGAACGCGCCAATGCGCGAACGCGCGAACGTGCGTACGCATGGTGCGCACGCAATTGGCGCCAAACGGCCTATTTATACCAGGCGGTGACAGGAGCACATTGCTGAGTGGTCTTTCAGCTTGTGTTCCTGTTTACCTGTGCCCTGACCTGCTTGTGGATTTCCCGTTATACCGACCCGGCTTGCCTTTTGACTCTCCTTGGATTCCTGCCTGCCTTGTGACCTCAGCCTGTGTTTGACCCTGCCTTGCCTTATGCCCTTGTACCTTGCTGCCAGACTGTGTACCGACTTCGGCTTGTATCCTGACTCCGCCTCTGCCTCACGTTCCTGTACCCGTGCTGTCCGGCTGTTGACAACCCCTTGGCTTGTGTTCCGATTTCGCTCCTGCCTTCTCATCCAGCATCACCGAGTTCCAGTTTCAGGTGTTCATCCGGTGATCCACAGCCATCAGTCTTCTGCCAAGACATCTCCTGCTATTCCGGCCCTCGTGCCACTCTGTGTCCTACACCGCCTGTCATCTCTATCAGGGGTGTTGGACAGGAGGAGCAAGAGAAGCCCCCTCTACAGCTTGGTCTCCACCAGGTACGTGATAGGCTGTTTGGGATATTTATGAGGACCCCAGCCCATCCCCAGCAGAAAGGGACTGGAAGGGGGCAGGCCACTTCATAAATAGCCATGAGTCATGCCAGCAAGAAAAGTTGGGTGGAAGATGGAGATGAAGTGCTAAGGAGGCTATCAGTGGCCCCTGAGGGTGCCCCTTGGTGTGTGGTTATGAGTAAGCGATCTACAGCATCGTGAAACGCGTCAACCCGACACGTCTGTTTGTGCACTGTCTGTTTGCTTCATTTATGAGGAATAAAGGAGTTCATTTGCTTTCATCTTACTACCTTGAGTGCGGTCTCAATTTTTGGACTTTTTTGGCCCCTGAGGGTGCTCTTTAGTCTGGGGGGGTGACTTCGGGCCTAGGGCTTGGGTGCTGGAGGGACCCTCTACATCTCACAGAGGAATCCTTTCCTGGAGGAACAGGAGCAAGTGAGAGGACAGCAGGAGCAGGTCAGCACGTCCGGGAGAACTCCTGAGAAGTCAGCCGAGTGGGCTGGTAAGTGTTCAGTCTAGGAGGACTGTGGAGAAGTTAGCCAGGAGGTCTAGTGAAAGGGGCAGCTGCAGCCATGTGGGCTGGCAGTCCCTGAAGAGGTGGTGCAAGGCTCCGTGACGGGAGGTAGCGCTGGAAATCTTTAGCTGTGTCACCTTATCTCCAAGTATAGGGGATGCGAGTCCCTGCCTGTAATGGGCCATTGCTACAAATCCTTTAAAAGTGGCATAGCTGGGTTTCTGCAAGCAACAGTGTGCTGGAGGAAGAAGAGGGTGTGTATATGAGAAAAGTTGTTTGAAGTCAAGTGGGCATCCCATGACCTCCAATCCCTATCCAAGTTAATACCTCTCAAAAAAAAAAACAAAAAAAAAAAAACAATTCTCTGACTCTGAGTGCCTGTGGAAATTCAGTGTGCCTGACTGCGCAGGGTAGGGGATCCAATTTCACTTGCGGCTTCTTAGGGGGTGTGCTACAGTTGTTATCCAACCAATAGTGTTCAGCTAGCTTTACTGCTCCCCAAATGCCTCCATTCATGTCACATCACAAATATCTCACAAATGCCCATATGGTGTTTACAGCACAGTTTACTTTTTACGCTATAAACAAAAAAAGAGCGAAAATTTTGAAAAAATAACAATATTTTTCACATTTTTTTTTATATGAAATTCCCCCCCAAAAAATTTAAAAACTAAAATTTTTTATCATTTTTGGCCAATTTGTTTTCTGCTACATATTTTTGGTAAAAAAAATCGCAATAAGCGTATTTTGATTGGTTTGCGCAAAAGTTATTGCGTTTACTAACAAAGGGAAAGATTTCTGTCATTTTTGGTGTTTTTTTTTTAACGAGTAATGGCGGCGATCTGCGATTTTTTTTTTGCGGGACTGCGAGACTGCGGGACTGTTCAGCTATGCTGAACCCTGCAATCTGTCACTGCCTGTCACTTAGGAGATCTGCCCGCTTTGTTTACACAAGCAGGCGGATCTCCAAACTCGATTCCCTGACGATCGGGGAAGAGCAGCGGTGATCACCGCCGCTCCTCCCCTGGCCCGACTCCCGCTGTGACTGAATACAGCGGGAGCGAGCCTCCCCACAAGGGGAGGAGTCCAGCGACGTAGGTCTACGTCGCTGGACGATAACGAGCCACATTGCCGCAGTAGCAGCAATGTGAGCGGTCGTTATGTGGTTAACTAAACACAACCCCATCAAAAACACATGGAAAATTTGTCAATAACATATCTTAGGCATGTTATGGGCATCCATGGTATCTACACTTCCTAACCGAGCCCTAAGAATGAGAAAACCCTTTTATTGTTTTGTCAGTCCTTCGTGAACTTCCTGATTCAAGCCATGTCTCAACACTTCCTGTTTGCCAGGTTATTGTGCTCTCTTCAACTAATATCTCACTCTTGTCACTTGTGACTGACGTATCTTCATTACTGACTCTTGGTTAACACTCCATGTCCACTGGTGCAATCTTTACTTCCCTCATTCAACATCACCACTATAGACGAGGTTGCTAAACTTTTTTCTAACTCCCGTCTGACCAGATTTCCCCTGGACCCTGTTCCCTCGCAAATGCCGCAGTCACCTTCTGTCTCTATACTACACTCTCTAACTCACATCTTCAATCTCTCCCTCTCTTTTGGCATTTTCCTCAACTCCCTAAAACATGCACTAGCCACCCCCATACTTAAAAAGCCCTCACTGGACCCCACCAATCCTAATAACCTGTGCCCCATCTCACTGCTCCCCTTTTTATCTAAACTCCATGAACGTCTAGTCTACAACTGACTGAATGACCACCTAACTGAGAATAACCTTCTTGATACCCTCCAGTCTGGATTTTGCCCTTTAAAACTCCACTGAAACTTCTCTCAACTCACAAACAATCTTCTAACGGCTCAATCTAATGGACACTATTCTGTATTCAAATTCCTGGACCTCTCTGCTGCCTCTTTTGGTACAGTGGACCACCCCCTCCTCTAAAACTCCAAGCCTTTGGTCTCCATTACTGTACTCTTCCTTGGTTCTCATCCAACTTATCTAACCGCACCTTTAGCATTACTTACAATTCTACTTCTTCTTCTCTTCATCTATGACAAGGTTGTCACGTGTAGGATATCCCCATACACACCTCACACACGGCTATACACGAAAAAGGTGGTTCAGCTCTAGCTCATGTAGTAGGCTCAAATGGGCGCACTGCACGTGCATTCTCTATCAATTAAGCACTGCTGAAGGTCAGAATGAAACCCATTGTTGCTTTTAAAGGGCTATGCTGTATTAAAAACACCATGGCAAACAAGCAAAAGGAATCGAAAAATAAGTCCTGGGATTGTAATCAGCTGGAGCTGTAACATATTGTGGAGACCCCAACATTTATATCATCGAGTGTCAATGCTGTAAGTGGATTTTAGCTATATATCTCCAAGTATTATAATTATGTACACCATAGAACATTATGATGCAGCATGGAAGAGTATATCATTCCAAGGGTGTAATGTCCACAATAGCTATTAAACTCTGTAAATTCAGTGTATTCCAACATTAAAAAAATAAACAGTTCAATGAACATAGAACTGTTTATTTGTAATGTTGGAGTACACTGAACGTACAGAGTTTAATAGCTATTGTAGACATTACACCCTTGGAATGATATACTCCTCCATACTGCATCATAATGTGCTTTAGTTTATAACAGTGGTCTCCAAACGGTGGCCCTGGGGCCAGATGCAGCCTTTTTTTGCTTTTTTTACCAGCCCTTGGGGCACTATTCCTTCCACTGATACAAGACACTATTATGCCACCTGACACCAACAAAGGGACACCATTTCTCCCACTGATACCAACAATGAGAGATAATTTATCACACTGATGCCAATATTGGGCATTATCCCTCCCTATGATATCAACAATGGGGTACTATTCCTCCCCCAATACCAAATGGGCTCCAACTTCATACCCTCAGGCCCTTTTATTGGTTCTGTTATTTCTGCAAATGCTCTCCTTAGTGGCCACAAAAGGTTGTTGCAACTGCAGCTTTTGGATCTAAATGCAGAGCGTCATTCTGAGAGCCAATGACTCTGATACACCAGCTTTGAGGAATGGGTGATTCAGACTCTGAAAACCAAAGACTAAGAAACATGTTATATACGTACTTTCAATTTTATTCACATTTATTTTACTTATGCTATTATTGTTTTAGTTAGTATCCATTTCTGTAAATATTTTGCTTGCATAATTTCTCTTGCCTTTTTGTTAAATGTTTTCTAAAATTTGTTAAGCTTTAATGCTGAACTTAAAGCGGAGTTCCACCCCCAGAAAAAAAAGAAAAGTCAGCAGCTACTGTAGCTGACTTTGAATATTTGGACACTTACCTGTCCTGGAAACCTGCGGATTCTGAATGGTGTGGCGGCGGGCAAAGAAGGAGGGGGGACAGACTTGTGACATACTTTGCTGTGGCCAAGTTTACTGGAAGTGGGGACGGGTACCTATCAAGAACAGGTACCCGCTCCCCCCCCCCCCCCCCCTTGAAAGGAGCCAAATGTTGCACTGGAGGAGGGGAGAAATTAGATAAGCAGAAGTTCCAGTTTTTGGGTGGAACTCATCTTTAAGTGTAGACACTTGCACACATTGTACCACTCACTCTGGCTGACCACATTGGAGAAGCTTCTCTTCTATTGTACACAGCACAGGCTCAGCATTGTATATGATTTGGAAACTGAATGGCCCCACCAGGGCTGTCTTACTGAATGGGCACGCTGGGCAGTTGCCCGGGGGGCCCCACCTGCCCAGGGACTCAGCCACCAGCCAAGCATTGGTCTTGACTCTCGTGTGCATCCTGCTGTCAAACTTAGCAGGTGGCAAGCACCTGTCGGCCCTCCGCTGCTGTCAGGCCACTTGGGCCATGGAGGGGGAGCCCACAACTGCAGGAATGCCTCCACAAGAACAGGCACACACAGGACAGTCGAGTCTGACTCCCATCTGTGTGTGTGTGATAATTTGCATTTTTATTCCCGTGGGTGATTGTGTAGGCAGGGCCCCAGTGCACTGCATTGCCCGGGGGCCTTTAATGCTCTTAAGATGGCACTGGGCCCCACCTACACCTGAGGACTGTGGAGTGACCCTTTTTCCCCCATCTGCAACTTGTAAATCCCACTATATACTGTAGGCAATTATAGACCACTGTGACCATTATAGGCCACCTATCTCTGGCCACCAGTGTTAAGGGTGTTTCCTGTCACTGATGGTGAACTCATTACATTTTTGCTTTGGGGACCTATGATTTCTTATGGCCCTAAAAATGCAGGTAGGTTTTTTGGCCAGAATCAATTCCATGTGCCCCCCCCATTTTCTACAAAGGTCAGAGAGTTTTTTGGGTGAGGATGCAGAAAACACAGAATTTGATGGGTAAATCCACTAATAACTCACTAATTTTAGCAAACTTACCAATTGTCCCACATTATAAATAAGGACAATGTTACTGAGCTATGGAATTCAAAGGGAATTGAGGGGGGACAAATGTCTCTAAAATGGGCCGTAGCTTACCCATGGACTGCCACCTAAAGCTGGCCATGAACTAGCAGATTTTTGTAACCTTTGTATGAAAAATCAGTACATTTGATGACTTGACAAATGTTGTTCAAAAGTACTTCAAAATGTTGTTTGAAAAATTTGTTTCCATCCTGCTCCTTTGAATGTTCTCATCACTGCGATCGAAAATGAATGCTGAATTGACCTTAATAACCATTAGAAAATTGAAATAATGTTCTTAAAACCAAAAAGTTTCAACCAAGTTTTACTAATGTATGGCCAGATTAAGAGGGTCTACAGATTTTGAAGAATACTACAAATTTATTCTGCTCACTTTAAAGAGTCAATCAAGTACAGAGGAAATTAAAAAAAAAAAAAAAACACACTTTTTGCTATCCAATGATTGATTGGTCTTGTGAACACACTAAAATTTATTATGCTCAGTGGACATTCATTTTGCTAAGTAACCAATTTTTACTACTTTCCTACTCCTATGGAGTAAAAAAAAAAATGTACTTGAAGGGTAATATAGCAAATTAAAAAAAAAATAATATAGCATATACAGTGCAATTGCTATGCAAGCTATGTTGTAATTTATTCTAATTTATTGAAAAAAAAAAAAATTAACATTCCTTTTTAATCTGCAGCCACTGTATTTTATGTAAAACTCAATACATTATGGCATCTTGGAGGCGTGTAAAGAACATCCTCAGAAATATAATTTCCTGCTAGTGTGATTGGCTCACTGATTTTCCCAAAAGGCCGCAACAAGATACAAATCAAATTTTAGGCATCCTCTGCAATAGGATTTCAATTTTTGTGAGATACTCTCCAAGAGTTAAATACTTCTACAGGGATGCAGAGCCCTGGGGTAGGAATCTGCTACAAAGCTTGTTAAAATCCCTGCAATGCACATTGATCACTCAGAGGGTGACAAGTTCACGCTGCTGACAGGAGGAGAAAGCAGAGTGACAGAGAAATCATACGAGTATTGTGTGGCTTCACTTTCAATGTCCAGTCACCAGTGGCGGGCCCATAATGACCTGGGTTAATAATCTGAAAAAGAGAGTTCAATGACATTAACTGCCATTCAACATCAAAAAACCCAAGGACCAGTGGTGGCTCGTCCATTAGGGGCACAGGGGTGCCGCCCCCCCCCATCCATGCGTCCGGCCCCCCTAATCTACATGCGGGGCGCCGGATGCATGGATTCCAATGGGGGATTTTTTTTTTTAAGCATGTGATTAGAACCAGAGGCTCTAATAGGCTTCAAAAAAGGGTGGGCCCGGGGCACAGAGCACTGCGCCCTGAGCCCACCCAGTTGTGTGACAATAGCGAATGAATAGTTGCTATTGTCACACGGATTCTCCTCCCAGCCATCTTATTGGCGAAGGAGGAGGAGGAGGGAGGAGACGCAGGGGAAGCCCGACCAACGAAGGGGGACACGGAGGAGACTGAGGGGGAAGCCGCTGCTGCCCCTTTCACATGTTAGTCCAGGGGCAGCACAGGGTGAGTGAGCCGGCAATTAGGGGAGTATGGTGTGCAGTGCTGGCTGGGCTGGAGCTGGTGTGGTCCGTGGTCAGGTCCATTTGCCGCCCCCCCCCCCGACCCATGGAGCACCAGCCGCCACTGCCAAGGACAACTAGTGTAATATTACTTTGGAAGACAGCTCCTGATCAAAGGAGAGTGTTGTAGCAAAAGCTGTTTCTTGTTTTATCCTTAAATGGTATAGTCAAGTCATTTTCTTTAATTCTGACTGCTGTTGTGCTTTAAAATACCGTTACAATCTATTTTGCTTCCAGTTTGCAGATTTAAGTCAAAAGAAAAAAAATATTTTTGTTGCAGATTCCATGCATTTTTTGGACTGCTTGTTTGACCTTTAAATTGAGTAAAAATAATAAAGGCGATGATGATGATGATGACTGTGTCTCGGGATTGGTTACAAAAATAGCAGTGCGTCTTGGCAGTAATTCATTGTAGCAGCAGATTCTGTTAATGCAGAGCTACAGATCTGTTTAGTGATGGACCGATTACACTGAACAGACGCATGCTCAGGAAAGTCACATTTAAATAGGATGGCAACAAATATTTCCTACATTTTTATATGCAGTATAAAAACATCATATAGCAAGAAATCATTGAAAAACAACAATGTAAAAGTAAGATCGAAAACCTACTAGTGTATGGCCAGTCTTGGTTACCAAACATAATTCTTCAAGCCTATTTAGGTTACATTTTTACATTTCTCAAGTTTCTCTTTATATTAAGATGCCAAATGCTAACCGGAAGCTTAAACCACACTTGCAGTGGGAATAATGCTCTGTAGAATGAGCAGTAAAATTGGATAGAGAAATTAGAAAAGAGAGGGAGCTCAGGTCAAAGCGTTTTAGATGTTCTAAGAGTTGGGAGAAGATGGGTCAGTGGCACGGAAAATGTATACTTTTATATAATTTGTGTCCCAGGGGACTTAAAGCGCTTGGAGTTTGGAAGAAAACCGGGCAGCGTAAAGAGTAAAAAAAGGGCAGTAGTAGGTAGGGCAGTGTACAGGGAAACATAGGGCAGTGGACAGAGGTGAACAGGACAGAGGATCAGCAGGGCAATGTACAGGGGGTCAGGAGGGCACGGTACGGGGGGCTCAGGAGGGCACAGTACTGGGGGTCAGAAAGGCAAATACAGGGGGGTCAGGAAGGAATGGTACTGGGGGCTAAGGAAGGCATGATACAGGGGAGTCAAGAGAGTACAGGGGGGGTCAGGAGATCACATCACAGGGGATGGTCAGGAGGGAACACCACTTGGGGGGGGGGGGGGCAGGAGGGAACACCACTAGGAACTCAAGGAGGATACACATGAGTTTTTGAAGTAGCTCCCTTTCACTTGGTTTCTGCCATAGCTGCAGGTGATGGCATTCACCTGTGAGGTACTCATGGAGTAGTGTGCAGAATATGGGGTAAGGTGCCCAGAAGAAGTAACCCGGGTTTAGACCATCCTGTAGCAAAGTCCTTGTGGCAAAATGGTGGGAGGAAGATCCTGAGTACCTTATAAGTGCTCTAGGCAGAAATAGCAGTAAAGTGTGAAACCATCAGTTTGATGTAATACCTGATCATCCGCCTGAGAGTAAGTTCTGAATGGTTAGGTTTTACCACCAAGTGTGAACAGTTTACACTGTGTTCCAGTAACAGTTTTAGATACGGGGGGACTTTGTCTTACCTGTCCGCAAAGCTGGACCCTATACAGAGCCTAGGTTTCACCTGTCACAGTGGGCATACCTGCAAAGTGGCTGAGGGGGTGCAGTGTGGTGTGGCGGCAGTGAACACGTAGGGGGAGATTTACTAAAACTGGTGCACACAGAATTTGGTTCAGCTGTGCATAGGAACCAATAAGCTTCTAACTTCAGCTTGTTTAATTAGGTTTGACAATAAAACCTGTAAGCTGATTGGTTACTATGCAGAGCTGCACCAGATTCTGTGTGCACTGGTTTAGTAAATCTCCCCCCAAAGAGTCCAGTTGCCGAGAACAGAACTTGAATTATTGCAGAATTCAGTCATTTACGACAGCCCGGTGAGAAGGTATCCGAACAGGTACACTCACAGCATATAACAGCAGTGTGTAGCAATGTGGATGTGGTCTGGCTGGCCTGTCTAGCCAATGACAAAACGCGTTAGGTGGAACGCACGTCGTGACGTCACATGAGCTCGGTGGAACGCAAGCCGGAAGTACCGCTCTCCATCTCGTAGCTCATATATGTGACGGCGTTTATTGATTTTTATCCTGTCTTTTACCTGTTTTTGCCTTTATTGGGACTTGGTATGGATTTTTTGGATTGTGTGCAATAAAACCTTGTTTTTAAACGATACCGCACTATCCGGATTTTTCCTTTTATATATCCCTACTGGAGTTGGACTACAGGAGGAGCGTTGCCACAGGAAAAGGTACCTGCTTGAAAGGAACGCATCCCGACCCTGGTGGGTCACTAAAGTTTGTATGGTCTTAGTGTCATAAGGCACACAGGACCCACGATATCTGGAGTTGGACAACAGGAGGAGCGTTGCCACAGGAAAAGATACCTGCTTGAAAGGAACGCATCCCGACCCTGGTGGGTCATTAAAGCCTGTATGGTCATAGTGTCATAAGACACATAGGACCAACGACATCTGGTGAGTGTAAAATGTAATATTTAATTATCTTGTTACAGTGGAATACATTGAAGGACACCAGGGAGAGAGTGGAATCAACTACTACGAAGCACTAAGCACTATTCACTGTGCACTTTACTTTGAACTTTTTTTACACTATTATAAACTTTCTTGCACATAAGTTTATTTGGCACATGAACTCTAAGGAAATCTCATGAGAACACTCAAGTTTGCACTTTATATATAGTAATTTGTTATTTTATCATATTTATTAATCATTGAATTTTTATTTTCTGAGCATATTTAGTATATAAAATCTATATATTAATTGTATTATATCACAGGGTTTATATGGAATATATATTTTAAATATTGCATATTTTTTAGAAAGCACTATAGGTAATCTTATATACACAGATTACTTCACATTAAAGAGGTTGTAAACCTCAGAAAAAAAAAAAAGCTGAAAGACAAAAGGCATAATGAGCTAGTATGCATCGCATACTTGCTCATTATGAAATACTTACCTTAGAACGAAGCCTTCGCAGCGCCGCCCGCTCACCAGTGACGCGGCTGACATGTTCAGCCGTCTTATTTCCGGGTGTGCGTCCTCCGGCCATCTGATTGGCTAGAGCCACGATGATGTCACTCCCGCGCATACTTGCTGCAGGAGTGGCAATTCACGGCACAGGGCTCTGGAGGAATGGCACGGGCGGCCGTTTCTTCAGAGCGCATGCGCCAGTGATGTCACTGGCTGCATGCAAAGTAAATATCTCCTAAACCAGGGGTTGGGAACCTATGGCTCGCGAGCCAGACGTGGCTTTTTTGATGGCTGCATCTGGCTCACAGACAGAATACAGACTTAAAACAGTGCAGGCGCCGCGAGACACTGCCTCGCGGCGCCTCTACAAACAGGCCCGGCAGAGGGGGCGTGCACAACGACATGACGTCACGCCAGCAGAGGGAGAGTATGCACATCTGCGAACAAAGCACCACCAGCCCGTCCCAGGCCCAGCCCAGTCCACTCACTGCACATTTGCATCTCATACCACCCTCACACCACTGAAAATGACAATGTGGCTGACATGCTGACAGAATTTTACAGCTGAACTGCTCCACTTACCTGCCACCTCTAAAATCGAGGCCACCTGGCCTGCTCCTTGTGTGCTGGCTGTGTCTGGTTCCTTTACTGTGTGCTGCTGCCTTGCCTTACCGGTGACTCCACTGATGCTGTCTGCACACACTCTGGGCCTTCAAATGCATAAACATTAAATATTCGTGACTGATGCCCATTGTCAGGAATATTTAATGTTTATGTGGTTATTTGGCCAATTTGTCACAAATGTTTCATGTTTATGCATTTGAAGTCCCAGAGTGTGTGGACAGCATCAGTGGAGTCACCGGTAAGGCGAGGCAGCAGCTCGCAGCGGAGGAGCCAGACACAGCCAGCACACAAGGAGCAGGCCCGGGGACATCGATTTTAGAGGTGGCAGGTAAGTGAAGCAGTGAGTCCACTGCATATTTGCATTCTCGTACCACCCTCACACCCCTGAAAATGACAATGTGGACTGACAACGTTATTAAAAAGAATTCAGAGCCTTATTGAACTTTCAAAGTGTTGGTCTTACATAAAATTAACACATTTACTTCTATTTAGTTTCAAGCATATTGTGTTAACTGTTTTACCCATGAATATGAATATTAAATAAAGGTTCCCGACACCTGAAATATAGTGTATGGCCCTCACGGAATTACATTTGAAAATATGTGGTGTTCATGGATGTCTCAGCCAAAAAGGTTCCTGACCCCTGTCCTAAACGGTGCAAGTTTAGGAGATACACTACCCAGGGCTGCTGTTAGAAATCGCGGGGCCCCGTACAGACTACCTGGCAGGGCCCCCTCAAGAAAATATTAAAGATATATTTAGCTAAAATTCCAACAAAATCACTATTATCAGACACAAATATAACATAACTCACATAATTCCTGCTAAAACTAAAAAAAAAAAACTATGTTAAATAAAAAAGAAGATGAGATGAGAAAAATATACAGGCTGGACAGTTGGAGCTCAGTGATTAGAGAGACAGAGAGAGAGAAACAAAGTTACAATTTACAAATAAACTTCTGAGCAGAGATAAGTGCTGGGAGGGGGGCCACACAAGGGAGGGGGATTAGTGAGGGACAACTGTCTCTTTCTTAACAGATAAAAGCTGATAGTAGGGAGAGGGACAGATCGGATTCAGGTGTTGGAGGAAGATTTCTGTACTTGTTGTCCATCACTAATCCCCCCTCTCTGTGTGGGCCCCCCTGTGTGCTCAGGCCCCCTACAAGAGGGCTGGTGGTCTCCCCCTATCAGCGGCCCTGACACTATCTATAGGTAAGCCTTATCATAGGCTTACCTATAGGTATAAGTTATAGAGGAAGCTTTACTTCCTCTTCAAGATAAAAAAAGGTCTAACTTTACAACAATTTGATGTCTCCATAAGGGAGAAGAAAGCCATCACATTAGGAAACTAGCAAAAAAATAAAGGCTCACACAGTGAGGTAGGGTTACAAGGGAGGCGTCCAGGGGGCGTGTCCTCAAAAGGTTTGCCGGTGTCCAATCACCTGAAGGTGCAAGCCTATAACCAGAGTCTATGAATACTCAGCTTGTGTGCCGTACTGTACAATTAAGACAAGAAAATGTTCTTAAAAAAAATTCTACTGGCGTACGGCCAGATTAAGTCTCCCTGTAAGATCTCATCAAGTATTTTGCAAGCACAAGTTCCATTCATGTATTAATAATTGGCATACTTCCTGCAG
This sequence comes from Pelophylax lessonae, assembly GCF_965119305.1. NCBI lineage: Eukaryota > Metazoa > Chordata > Amphibia > Anura > Ranidae > Pelophylax > Pelophylax lessonae. The sequence goes on along the minus strand of NC_138770.1, from coordinate 644,116,423 downwards.
CTACGGAGTGTTGCTTCTCTCTCTCTATATATATATATATATATATATTTGTTTTTTTCTAGAACGATGAAGAATTAATTTCAGTGGAATATGTTTTAAGCCTTAACCATAAAAATCTCACATAAAACTGCCGCTGGTTTATGATGACACTAGAAGGCTGGAAGGCGCTTCCCCTCGGCTTGCCTGGGTCACATGATCTTGCGAATACCGTTATGTAAATACTGGCTGCGGGGCACATACTAGAGGAGTGTGGGAATTTTCCCCGGCCGTGCCCTGGAAAGGAGCACACAGATCTGGGAAAGTCAGATGGAGAATAAATAAGCTGCAACAGCCAAAATTCAGGGCATCCTGAAAGCATTCATTTTAATGTCAGTGACGACTGATGCAAGAATTCATGTCATTTACTTTGCAGCAAAAAAGAGAAATGAATAGACATTTTTATTGTAACTGAAGACTACGTGCAACTCTTAAAGCTGAACTCCGGGCAGACAGAAAAGACATAAATCAAAGGGACACTAAACAATATCTTTATTTTCCAAAAATAATCTGTACACATCCAATACTTAGCTTCTTCCCGCTGACGTGGTGCATATATGGTGGGCTTTCATGCAGAGGGGCCGCATATATGGTGAGCTTTAACGCAGAGGGACTGCATATATGGTGGGCTTTAATGCAGAGGGGCCTCATATATGGTGGGCTTTAATGCAGAGGGGCCTCATATATGGTGGGCTTTAATGCAGAGGGGCCTCGTATATGGTGAGCTTTAATGCAGAGGGGCCGCATATATGGTGGGCTTTATCGCAGAGGGGCCTCATGTATGGTGGGCTTTAACGCAGAGGGGCCTCATATATGGTGAGCTTTAACGCAGAGGAGCCTCATATATGGTGGGCTTTAACGCAGAGGGGCCTCATATATGGTGGGCTTTAACGCAGAGGAGCCGCATATATGGTGGGCTTTAACGCAGAGGGGCCGCATATACGGTGGGCTTTAACGCAGAGGGGCCGCATATACGGTGGGCTTTAACGCAGAGGGGCCTCATATATGGTGGGCTTTAACGCAGAGGGGCCGCATATATGGTGAGCTTTAACGCAGAGGGGCCGCATATATGGTGGGCTTTAACGCAGAGGGGCCTCATATATGGTGGGCTTTAACGCAGAGGGGCCGCATATATGGTGGGCTTTAATGCAGAGGGGCCTCATATATGGTGGGCTTTAACGCAGAGGGGCCGCATATATGGTGGGCTTTAAAGCAGAGGGGCCGCATATGTGGTGGGCTTTAACGCAGAGGGACCTCATATATGGTGGGCTTTAACGCAGAGGGGCCGCATATATGGTGGGCTTTAAAGCAGAGGGGCCGCATATATGGTGGGCTTTAACGCAGAGGGGCCTCATATATGGTGGGCTTTAATGCAGAGGGGCCGCATTTATGGTGGGCTTTAACGCAGAGGGGCCTCATATATGGTGGGCTTTAACTCAGAGGGGCCACATATATGCAGCCCTATGTAAACGCATTTCTGTGCTCAGAGAGCGCGCCTTGCGCACTCCCAGCACAGTCACTGGCAGGGACCAGAAAGCTCCTGATGCATATGTACCACTGCCCCCGCAGGGACTGCTGGATATTAACTCTGCGAGCTCCCCTGGTTACCAACACACGGTTATAAGTAAATAAAGTTCTTGAATCCCTCCTTATTCCTGTTGGCCCTTCCCGGAAATAAACAGTCTAGGGGTGTTGGTTTTTTGTTGTTTATTTTATAACTGGAATAGGAGAATGGAATATTGGGATACTCCAACTGAGCTATTCACATAAATGAGGACTTCTATCTTCTGAACTTCTTTAGCGATTGGGAACAGCCAGGCTGTTAATCCATACTGCCACAAGTGTGGATGGGGTTAAGTCTCTTGCTCTCTTTACTCTCTGACAAGAGGACTTGGTGATTGTGATCTTATCTTCAGGACACTCTCCCTAGCATCTCCTTTCTGCTGACACCCATCCACTGACTATCCTAGGAGCAGGGGTGGCCCCCCTCAGGTCAGGTCCCTTGACACGAGCTCCTGTACTCATGATACTGCAAAAACAGGACCTCCAGTGTCTCCCCTCTTAGCCAGCTTCCCTGAACCTGTGGGCGCAGCTCCTCTCCTCTACTCTTTGGGCCCTCAGTACGACCTCCTGAGGCCGCATGGCGCCTCTACAGAGAAGGAGGCAGCCGCCCCCTCCCTCCGGTACTCCGCTCCCCAATGAAAGACCTTGAGCACATGTGCTCCTGGCTTTTATACAGTATCCCAACATGCACCGAGGCAACTTTCCCTTTGCCAATCATCAGGACTGTATCAAAAGCCCATGCACTCATTTGTCAGGTTTTCTCCCACTGTCCAAAATGCCTCCCTATTGGACCAGCGTGAAACACTCAAGTCTAGACAGAATGAGTTGCACTCTGAGCACAATGAGCAGACCTCACTAACCGATCCTGCTCCCTGGTGGGCAGAGAATGATATAGATTTACCTGCAGCTTCTCTGATAGGCAGACAGAGCTCAAACTATACTTTCTCACTAGCACCTACCTAGGAGGGTGCTACATATACTTGCGATCCAGAGTTTTTCTGATCATATGGCTGCTGTGACAGCCAATCACAGCAGCCATATGACCCAAATGCCTGCCTCCGCCTGCCGGAATTTAGAAGCTCTTAAAGGGCAGAGAAGCAGTGGCAGGAAGGGGTTAATGGCCTTGTAGACTATTTTTAATTCAATTGTTTATTACTGTGTTTTTCTATCTAGTTTTAACGTCCTCTGTGAGCTCTCAAACCTTCTCCATTCCTCACGTCCGTTCGTTTGGAACAAACAGTGCACATTAGTAGTGATCATGCACACTGCTCTATGTACAATACAAATCCCATAGTCCATCTCAGGAGCGAGCAAGAGAAAGTGGCTACGTTCCTATGTACAGTTGGACCATGGAGAACAAACATAGCCACCCTCAAACAGGACGTCAGATCACAGAAAAAAAAAAAGGAATTTGGAGGAGGCTGAGAGCAATAGAAGAGGCTTTTTTTGAGTTAGGAATACATCATTTTTTATAAACTAAAGCTTGGTGTCATTTCAAGCTATTGTGGCTATGCTTCTCCTATAGATCATAGGAGTGAAGTTCATTTATGGACCTTGCTTTGTGCACTGGTGCGCAGTCATGTTGGAACAGGAAGGGGCCATCTCCAAACTGTTCCCACAAAGTTGGTAGCATGAAATTGTCCAAAATGTCTTGGTATGCTGATGACTTAAGAGTTCCCTTCACTGGAACTAAGGGGCCAAGCCCAACCCCTGATAATCAACCCCACACCATAATCCCACTCCACCAAATGATTTGGACCAGTGCACAAAGCAAGGTCCATAAAGACATGGATGAGCGAGAGTTTGGGGTGGAGGAACTTGATTGGTCTGCACAGAGTCCTAACCTCAACCCGATAGAACTCCTTTGGGATTAATTAGAGCGGAGACTGGGAGCCAGGCCTTCTCATACACCTCAGTGCCTGACCTCAAAAATGCGCTTCTGGAAGAATGGTCAAACATTCCCATAGACACACTTCTAAACCTTGTGGACAGCCTTCCCAGAAGAGTTGAAGCTGTTATAGCTGCAAAGGGTGGGACAACTCAATATTGAACCCAACGGACTAAGACTGGGATGCCATTAAAGTTCATGTGCGTGTAAAGGCAGGCGTCCCAATACTTTTGACAATATAGTGTAGGGATGGATAGACCCTTAAACTTAAAAAGAAAAAACTTATGGCTGGACATACTCATTAAAAAAAGGATTTTGGGTTTCTGCTACCTTTTGGAATCATGGAGCTCATATTGTAGGGAAAAGCTAATTAGGGTGCTATGGACCTGTGTTGGTGCCACCCTGAGATTATTTTCTATTACTGCAGCATGCATTGAATTACCAATTAATGTTCATAGCCCACAATTGTTTAAATATGAGATGTTCCTCTTGCATGGTGTTTATTCAATGGCTGTCAGGATTGGTGATGTTTATCTAATGCAGGGATCTCCAAACTACGGCACTCTAGCTGTCGCAGAACTACATGTCCAATGAGGCATTGTAAAACTCTGACATTCAAAGGACTTCCATCTCGCTCGCTGGCTGGCTCCGATGGGAATTGTAGTTCCTGAACAACTGGAGGGCCATCGTTTGGAGACCCCCTGATCTAATGACTTTGGGTACCTTTGGATTTCAGGCTGGAATAACATTGTTCCATGCTCATTTATTGCATATTTATGTGCCTTATTTACAATTTCTGCTCCACCGTTGTCATTAAAAGACTCTATAATATGAAATGATGTATAAAAAAATTGACACAGTATGTTACCCTATGGCACACACATGAACTATTACCATTTTAAGCATTGGTTAACTTGTGTACATGTGTTAATAGGCTTTAAAAGGGGCCATTAAAAAAAAAAAAAAAAGTTAGAGGGCCCATTGAGATCTATGTGTGTTCGTAGAGGTGCATTTTTTTTATATTATTACGCAAGTGTGTTTCCATTGTGTGTTGATGTGCTTTATGTGCACTTCTATCCTGTTTTTGAATTAGGAATGGACAGGGCTTTTTTTTCTCAGAAAAAAAGTGTAGGAACTCAATCAAAACCCCCTCCCCAAACTGGTCAAAATTTTACTAACAGTAAGAGGGTCTTAAAGGGGCATCAAATACCAGGAGTGCATTATATACAGAGTGCAGAGTTCGGCGGGGTTACACACAGAATGCAGAGTTTAGGGGTGTGCTATGTATACAGTGCAGGGTTCAGGGGTGCACTACACACGGAGTGCAGAATTCAGGGGTGTGCTTTGTATACAGTGCAAGGCTCAGGGGTGCACTACACACAGAGTGCAGAGTTCAGGGGTGTGCTTTGTATACAGTGCAGGGCTCAGGGGTGCACTACACACAGAGTGCAGAGTTCAGGGGTGTGCTATGTATACAGTGCAGGGTTCAGGGGTGCACTACACACAGAGTGCAGAGTTCAGGGGTGGGCTATGTATACAATGCAGGTTTCAGGGGTGCACTAAACACAGAGTGCAGAGTTCAGGGGTGTGCTATGTATACAGTGCAGGGTTCAGGGGTGCACTAAACACGGAGTGCAGAGTTCAGGGGTGTGCTATGTATACAGTGCAGGGTTCAGGGATGCACTACACACAGCGTGCAGAGTTCAGGGGTGTGCTATGTATACAGTGCAGAGTTCAGGGGTGCACTACACACAGAGTGCAGAGTTCAGGGGTGTGCTATGTATACAGTGCAGGGTTCAGGGGTGCGCTATGTATACAGTGCTGGTTCAGGGGTGCACTACACACAGCATGCAGAGTTCAGGGGTGTGCTATGTATACAGTGCAGGGTTCAGGGGTGCGCTATGTATACAGTGCAGAGTTCAGGGGTGCACTACACACAGAGTGCAGAGTTCAGCCTTCTTCCACAGCTGCTTAGCTCGGCATCCCCCATCCACATCTCACTTTTACCCCTCTTCTTCTCTAGTACCTCCCCTCACACTGTAGATGGCTCTGCCTCTCTCACTTGCAGGGAGATCATCAAGTGGGGGTTTCAGCATTCGCACTGCACCCCAGGCACTGGCATCTTCTTTGTCCCCATACTGCACTTGGAAAACACGGGAAGCCAGACCTCTGTGTTTACAAGTGATAGTGGTGAGTAGGGAGCAGAGGGCCTGAGCCAAAGGTGGTGGAACTCAGTTCCAGTAGAAAAAAAAGCCCTGGGAATGGATAAGGTTATTAGCCTTTGACAAAGGCTTGTTAATTCCTGCTGCCAAAGCAAAACATATTATATATGCTTATTGATGTACTTCCTTTGACTTCTATGGACCTCCCAGTGCAGAAAAATGTACCTGTTATATTTTTCAAAATGCACTGTACTGCAGCGCTGAGATGGGAACAGACACTATCTTTACTACAGTGAAGTTGGGCAAATGTCTTTTTTTGCGCATGGTAACGCATGCATTAAAGTGTCATCAAACCCAAATCATCAAAAAGTGTCAATACATGCTACTGTATATTACATTGTGTTCCTACTCACTCATCCACTAGAGCTTTTGTTTTCTGTAGACTGAAAAAATCCTGATTGATCCTGTTGTTCACTGTCCCTGCCTTCTTGTCTATGTCCCCGCTGTAGCCTGACATTGTGTAGACCAACTGTTGACTTATACTGGAAGAGAGTCCAGAGAAGGGCAACTAAACTAATTAGGGGATTGGAGGACCTTAATTATGAAGAGCGTCTGCAATCGCTTGATTTATTCTCCCTGGAGAAGAGACGCCTGAGAGGGGACATGATAGCAATTTACAAATACCTCAATGGTGATCTCGGCATAGAAAAAAAGCTATTCAGTCGCAAGGATTACATGAGAACTCGAGGGCATACAATGCGATTAGAGGAGAAGCGTTTTAACCTCAGGCAACGTGGGGGGTTCTTTACTGTTAGGGCTACAAGATTGTGGAATTCTCTACCACAAGAGGTGGTTTCTGCGGGAAGTATGGTGGCTTTCAAAAGACTCTTAGACGTACATCTCAAGGAGAAGAACATTCAGGGGTATGAGAGATGATTACGGCCACACACACCTACACAGGTTGAACTGGATGGACCATTGTCTTTATTCAACCTAACCTTCTATGTAACTATGTACTGAGCATGCTCCAGCTTCAGTTCCCATTTCCTCCTTTTTCTTATCTGTGCAGCCCACATGACAATAAAGTCACACATGTGGGCATATACTCTCCTCCCTTCTCCTCTGTGTCATCCTTCAGAACTTTCCCTGAGGACAGGAAGGACTTGGGAAGTGTCATGAACAACAATGATTAAATAAGGTACTCAGATGATTTATTTATATGAAATTAAATATAGTGGTAAACTGGACTGCATCTGAACCTCGCACTCATGAGATGTGGCTTGAACAGTTGGGTAATACATTGCGCATTAAAAAACGTATATATATAAAAACATAGGGGCTCCCCTTACAAATTTGAGAAGGTGTGGGGTAGATGGTTGGCTACTCCGGGCCTGGCCCCTGCGGACTTGGTACTGGATAGATTGCTGCGCCAATAATGGCATTTATAATGTTACCTGGTAGGAACTGCAGAGGCGATAGGAGCTATATGTTTGTAACTTGGTATAATGAATAGTATTTTTGTAACATTAGGAATGTATGCATCTGTTATAAATGTATTTTTGTTGGCATCTCAATAAAATTGTTCTTGATTAAAAAAAAAAAAAATAAATTTAATATTGTGGCATGATCTTTATACATAAATAGAAGGGATGATAGCAATTAAAAATTGCATGTTTAGTATCATTTTAAAACAGAACAGCGTAATTGGACCCATAATATGTTTTATGAACAGTCTCAAAACACACAGCATAAAAACACTTGATTTATTAGACTTTAATAAATTATAAATTAGCTTTTTATTATCCTCATCAGCACTGATTGACTCATAAAATGCCTTTTACAAAAGGAAATAGAAAAGTAAAATATACCTTTAATCAGCTGAAACATTCACACCCCAAACAATGCAATAAAAACGTTTTCTCAGTTACAATTCCTTATTTTAAAAAAATTATAATTTTTATTGATCTTTAACATACTGAACAGAATCATGGCTGAGTCTGGAAGCTAAACGGTAAGATTTATTGGATCCACACAAACATACCGGAAATGTTTTCATTAGCCCTCCGCACGATAAGTGAATTTTCCTGCTTTTAGTGGAATTTTCTAATAGCAATAGGCACCAATTACCAGGAAGAGCAATCAAGACTCACTGGCATCTGAGTGCTGCTTAAAGTGGACTGCAACTTACAAAGTGAATGTTTGTCTGGAATGGCTTTCTGGTATGGGAGGGGTACAGGATGCCAGAATTGGGTCCTGAACGGACCCAGGGTGAGGCTCCATCAACATTTATGCAGTTTGCTTTTGATCGTTTCTGCGGTGCTTTTTTGCACGTGCGAGTTTACCGTGATTTTTCAGCGATTTGCGTGTTGCATTTTTTATGCTTTTTTTTGGCCAATTTGTTGTTGGGCACATTAAAAAACGCAAATCGCAGCAAAAACACACTACATGCTTTTCTGCAGCTTCTCCATTGAAGTCTATTGAACCAAAAAAGCACAGTTTAGCGTTTAAAAAAGTCCCTGAGGCTTTTTTGATGCTTTTTGCAGAAACGCAGAACATTTTTTTAACATGGGTTTCTATGGAAAGCGTTCACATTAATGCATTTTTGGAAAGGGTCAGGGACTTTTTTAACCACTTCTGGACCGGAAGCTTTCCCCCTTAATGACCAGGAAATATTTTGCGATTCGGCACTGCGTTACTTTACCGGACAATTGCACGGTCGTGCGACGCTGTACCCAAATAAAATTGATGTCCTTTTTTAAAACAATATTTTTCACATTCTGCTATATGACATACCCAAAAAAAAAAAACGTTTCAGGCCAATTTGTTTTCTGCTAAATATTTTTGGTAAAAAAAAAGCGTATTTTGATTGGTTTGCGCAAAAGTTATCGCGTTTACTAACTACGGGAAAGATTTATGTATTTTTTTATTGTGTTTTTTTTTTACTAGTAATGGCGGCGATCTCCTTATTTTAGCGGGACTGCGACATTGCGGCGGACAGATCGGACCCCTAACTGACATTTTTGACACTTTTGGAGGGACCAGTGACATTACTACAGTAATCAGTGCTAAAAATATGCACTGTTACTGTAAATATGACACTGGCAAGGAAGGGGTTAATACTGTGGGTGATCAAGGGGTTAAATGTGAGCCCAAGTGAGTGATTCTAACTGTGGGGGGGGGGCGTGGCTTGTGGAATGACAATAGAGACCTGTGATCCTATATAGAAGGATCACAGGGGCTCTGTGATCATTCTAGGGAGAAGAACGGTCGGCTGTGTTTACAACAGCCGACCGTCCTTCTCTCTCAGCGGGGAACGATCGTGGGTGTCAGGCGCCAATCAAAGCCGCCTGCCCCGTGCATCAGAGTCCCCGCTGCCGAGTGGGGGCGGGAGCGCACTGCCGGCGGTGCACGCTCGTCCCCTAGCTGCAGGCACGTGACCGACGTAGGTCTATATCGGTTTACGCAGGAGAGCCGCACTGCCGCAGTAAAAAAGCGGCAGGCGGTCGGCAACTGGTTGAACGCAAAATGGGGCTTTTTTTTTGCATTTTTGGTTTAATAGACTTTAATGGAGAAGCTGCAGAAAAGCATGTAGTGCGCTTTTACCATGATTTTGATCTGCCCAACAACAAATTTGACAGAAAAATAAAAAAAGAGCATAAACAATGCAAAATGCAAATTTCGGTAAAATCACATCGAACATCGCAGTAAAAAATGCAAAAAGTACTGCAAAAATGCTCAAAAGCAATCTGCATAGGTGTGAATGGAGCCTGACCCTTTACAAAAACTAAGTGGCTGAAAAAAGCACAGATGGGAACGTGTCCTATAGAAAACCATGGTAAATGAACTGTTGCGTGTTTCTGCAAAAAGCACCAAAAAAAAAAAAACGCACAGGTGTGAACCAGGCCTTAATGCAGAACTAAACCCTCATATTCTTTTCAGCAAAGGAAGCTGCCATTTTAGTTTTGGTTTGATCTGCAACTGCACATGTGATCAGTTATGACACCAGCCATTGGATGGTATGACAGTTTGGTTGACAGCATAAGCAAATTCGACAGTTAGCAGTCCCGGCATGCCTTTGAAACGATTAAATTGATGAGTTTAATTCCACTTTAAGGGGGACAATTTGAAGGTATGTTGAGTTCTCAGGGGTTCTCATACATGGAGGGTGAAGGGTTTCGGGGGAACCTGGCTATAGAGGAGAGGACTGACTTTCAGTACTCTCCGGGAGTCCTTAATAAGGAGCCTGAATTTCAGAGGTTTGAATGGTTTTGGGTGGGAAGAACCCCCAAACCCTAATTGGAGGGATAATCCAGAGGTCTCAGAGTCCAGAAAAGGAAGTCGGCACCTCACAGTGAGAGAGTGAGCTGGACAAACCTGGGTGAGCAGGGTGAGATCAGCTTGCGGTTGAGAAATGGTTGCTGAGTTGTTTAACCTCCTGTATGGGACCCCTAGAGCAGAAGGGACACCCAAAAAAACCCCAGTGGGACCGATATAGAAACAATGGGCCTTTATGTTATTTTGTGCGATTGAACCAAAGTTATTGACTGTTTTGTGATCTTTTGCTGTTTTTTGGAATGTTTGCATATACCAATAAAGACTGTCGCTTTTTACGAGCGGCTGGTGGTGGTCCTGAGCTACTATATGACAGAGGGTGTCTGGTAACTCCCGTGCCTACATCTTCAGAGCTGATCTGTAGTGTAAGATCTAAGGTACTGCTGCCTGTGACGGTCAAGCCCCGTACACACGTACCGATCGTCGGCCGAACGATCGGCCGTCTTTTGTCCAGGGCTGTCCTGTCCGCTGAAAAGTGCAAAAGACTGCACACGAATTTTGTCGGCCAACAACAGCCGACTGCAGAAGTGATGTCATGTGATGGTTAACTTTCCTTGTCTTTTTTCTTCTCTGAGCATGCCCAGTCTTGCAAATCTGCTGATTGTCGGCCGAAATCTGTACTGACTGACGCACAATCGGCCGTTCTGTTGTCGGCGTACAAAAATTTTAATGCCTGCAGGACAGATTCTGTTCGGCCGAAAATGCGCTGTCGGCTGTCGGAAGTATCATACTAACAAGCCGACAATCGGCCGATCGGTCGGCGGCCGAATATTTGCGGCCGACAATCGGTACATGTGTACGGGGCTTTAGTCTCTTTGGAATGGGATTTGGTGATGTCTCTACTGTGCTGCTCACTGTTCTCATGGCTGGAAGCTCCAACATGAGCAAGCAAAGCCCTGCCTCTACCAGGTTTTACTGCTGTCTGTGTCCTGATTATGGAGATCTGTCTCTAACTGTCCTGATCAACAATGTTACTAGAAATAAAATTGAGGTAAATCCAAAATTCTGAGTTGCGACCAAAATAGTAATAGAGGGGAAATCTTCCAAAGGTGACACTTGTTGCAGTGACAACTGTATAGGAGGGAATATTCCTCACACTGGGAAGATACCCTCCCTCTTCCCATTGAGTCTTCAGAACAAGAAGTGATAGGAAATCCCCTTAAAACTGAGTTTCACCCAAAAGTGGAACTTCCGCTCATTTGCCCCCCCCCCCCTCCGGTGCCACATTTTGCACCTTACAGGGGGGAGGGGAGAACGGGTACCTGTTTTTGACAGGTACACTTCCCCACTTCTGGGAGTTGGCGCCGCGGAGCTGTCCCTCTGAAGTTTGGCCCCCTCCTCCTTCCCCCGCCACCAAGCCAATCCAAATGTGCAGCGCGCTTTGCGCATGCGCAGTAGGGACCCGCCCGCGGCTCTCCAGGCATAGCTTCTGCCACTGAACCCGACAGAGGGTTACTATTCCTCCCACTGACACCAATCATGGGGCACTATTCCTTCCACTGACACCAATGATGGGGCATTATTCCTCCTACTGACACCAATGATGGGGCACTATTCCTCCCACTGACACCAATCATGGGGCACTATTCCTTCCACTGACACCAATGATGGGGCATTATTCCTCCCACTGACACCAATGATGGGGCACTATTCCTCCCACTGACACCAATCATGGGGCACTATTTCTTCCACTGACACCAATAATGGGACACAAAATATTTAGGTGGTTTTTTTGGGCATGTGTAGTAATGTCCATAACGGGTTAAATATTTCCATTTTTTTCTAATTTATCTGACCTGAATTAAACAAAATATTTTTTAGTCCTGAGTATAAAAAATTAAGAAAATGTATACACAAGTACTAAAGGTGATGATAAGTGATGAAAGGTCCTCTATAAAGCACACCTTTACCTTCTAACAAGGCAGGGGATCATGCTAAGAGCTGTGTCTATGGAATGCTCTACTAACACCTCTCAGCACATAACGACGCAGCATTCCATATAGGGCCATGTTTACTGGTCTCCAATGGAAACAAGCCAAACATGAGTGTTTCCCATTAGGCACACTTAATATTTTCCAGAACTTGTATAAGCATAAGTGAGCAAGATAGGTAATAAATTCTACTTAGAAATGTATTTCGCTGCCTTGTCTGACCATATAAAATTTACTAGAAAGGTAAAACTGGGCATTGAGTATGAAGAGTCTGTGTAAATGAAAATGGTCAGTTTAATACTCAAGCACAATAAAAATCAATGTAATGTGTTTTTTAGACTCTGTATGTGCTTATTATCTGCAATATAATAATAATATTAATAATTATATATATATATATATATATTAATATTATAATATGAAATAGTTTTATTAGGAGGCAGTTTGTGAGGAAATTTAGACTGATTCACGAAGGCAGTATACACCCAAGAAAATGATGCAAAGGTGCCCCATCATTGGTATTAATGGTAGGAATAGTAGCCCATTGTTGGAATCAGTGGGAGGAATAGTGCCTCATCGCTGGAGTCAGTAAGAGGAATAGTACCCCATTGTTGCAGTTAGAGGGAGGAAAAAATGCCCCATCATTGGTATTAGTGGAAGGATTAGTGCCCCATCATTGGTATCAGTGGAAGGATTAGTGCCCCATCATTGGTATCAGTGGAAGGATTAGTGCCCCATCATTGGTATCAGTGGGAAGAATAGTGCCCCATCACTGGAGTCAGTGGGAGGTATAGTGCCCCATTGTTGGAGGCAGTGAGAGGAATAGTGCCCTATCGTTGGAATCAGTGGGAGGAATAGTGCCCAATTGTTGGAGTCAGTGGGAAGAATAGTGCCCCATCATTGGTATCAGTGGAAGGAATAGTGCCCCATCATTGGTATCAGTGGAAGGATTAGTGGCCCATCATTGGTATCAGTGGAAGGATTAGTGCCCCATCACTGGAGTCAGTGGGAGCAATAGTGCCCTATCGTAATCAGTGGGAGGAATAGTGCCCTATAGTTGTAATCAGTGAGAGGAATAGTGCCACATCATTGGTATTAGTGGGAGGAATAATGCCCCATCATTGGTATCAGTGGGAGAAATAGTGCCCCATTGCCGGTACCAGTGGTAAAAATAGGGCCTTATCCTTAGTGTCAGTAGAAGGAATAGTGCCGCATCATTGGTGTCAGTGAAAGGAATTGTACCTCACTGTTGGTGCTAGTGGGAAGAACAGTGCCTCAACAGCAGGATAAAGGCAAGCAAAGGGCTGCATCTGGCCTGTGTGCCACTGGCCTAAAGCTACCAATCATAATTCACCTTTTACCTCAGGGGGCTCAACATGTAACCTGCAGAGCCTTCTAATGTGCCCTTTGACCTCAAACCAGAGAAGTGCATTCCCGGAATCAGAAACCCATTGATCCCGATCTAGACTCCTGCCATCCAGCATCAGATCACAGTGAGCTGGATCTAGCAGCTGAGGGAGCAGGAAGCCGCAAAGGGAGAGGGAACTGCATAGGCCGGCTCCTGTCCCAGGTGGAGTGATACCAAGTGCACTCCTCCTCTAATCCTTTCTAACAGCCTGGAGAGCGATGTCAGCAGCAACTGCCGGAGGAAAGGAAGGTCAGTGTATTAAACAACACATACCCTCCGCATAATAGATTTGCAATGGGCATATTAGCACCTTTAAAAGGGTTAAAGTGGTTCTAAAGGCAGAAGGTTTTTTATCCTAATGCATTAGGTTAAAAAACCTGCTGTGTGCAGCAGCCCCCCTCATACTTACATGAGCCCCATCTCATTCCAGCCATGTTGCACGAGAGCCTCGGCTGTCTGGGACTCTCCCTCCTGATTGGCACCATTGGCTCCTGCTGCTGTCAATCAAAGTCAGTGAGCCAATGAGGAGAGAGAGAGGGGCTGGGGCCAGGCCACAGCTCCTTGTCTGAATGGATACACAGAGCAGTGGCTTGGCTCAGGTGCCCCCATAACAAGCTGCTTGCTGTGGGGGTACTCAACAGGAGGGAGGGGCCAGGAGCAGCGAAGAGGGACCCGAGAAGAGGAGGATCTGGGCTGCTCTGTGCAATACCAACTGCACAGAGCAGGTAAGTATGACAGGTTTGTAATTTTTAAACAAAGAAAAAAAAAAAAAACAAGTCCTTAGTATCACTTTAACAACTATTAGGCTGCTTTAACACTGATCTGCGGATGCAGTGCAGTGCACCTGCGGGTTAGTTACACTGAGTCATAAACTTCTATTATATCCTGCGGGTTTCATTTGCTTTCAAAAAGTACATTACACCAGCAAGATGTAATTGAAGTCTAAAGCAACAGACAGCTAACCTGCAGGAAATCTGCAGGTGAACTGCGCTGCACCCCCAGCGCAGGCAAACCGCAGCGTATCAGTGTGAAAGCAGTCTTGTAGAGGGCTCAGGACTGGAAGAGCTAAATTACATTTGCGGTTTGGGGGGGCGGTAAAACCTCATAGTTCACTGTGGCCCATGACCCGTTACCAAATCACTTATGTGGCCCTCGCTCTTGAAAAGGTTGAGAACCCCTGCTTTACCTGATATTTTAGATTGATACATAGATGGCAGTTGTTGGAAATGCCCATAATACTTATATTTCTCAAAGGCTGCTGTTGCCTGTTTTATGTGTGGTTGGTAGAGTTCATCCATATCATGAATATATATTATGGCACTTTTCCACTGCAAGTACCGGCTAGTACCGGCTCGGCTCTACTCGGCCCTGCTTGGCCCGGTTTGCTTTTCCACTGCGGTACCGCATGGTATAGTGTCGGAACGGTTCGGTACAGTACGGTATAGGTTTGCTTTTCCACTAAAGTAGTACTAAAGTTAAGTGGGTGGGATAACAACGGGGTGGGTGTGATTCTCTGACCAATCAGTGGCTAGTAGTGACTGAATGCAAAGGATTGTGGGATATGGTACCAGTTTGGTATCTGTTGGAACCACAATCGAGTAGGTACTGTTTTTTCAGAGCCGTACCGTACCGTTCGGTTCCATGCAGTGGAAAAGCAAACCTATACCGTACCGTACCGAACCGTTCCGACCCTATACCATGCGGTACCGCAGTGGAAAAGCACAAAAGCGTGCCGAACCGGTACGGTTCCATGCAGTGGAAAAGCGCCATTAGAGCCCTGGTTAAATGGAGTGCATATTGTGTGTCCTACTACACAAAAGTGGCATTAGGGAAACTCACCAGCCTGTTTTATCATGTTCCCATGGAAGACAACTCAATACATAGATCAAGCACCTAAGAGTCGGTTCACACTGCCGCGACCTCTAAGTCGCCTCATAAGGGGCGACTTGTTAGCGCGACTTTCAGCGCGACTTGTATGACAGACGACTTTGTACGACTTTGTATTTGGCCAATCAGAATATGATGGTTCTGGGTCATGCTCAATCACACAAAAAAAAAGTTCTTAAAAATTTTGTTTTTGATAGAGAGACAATTATTGAAAAAATTATTGAAAAAAAAAAAAAAAAAAGAGATTTCTTTGGATTTAGTGTCTGGGGGGTCTAAAAAGTGTACCTGTGAAATTTCAGCTCTGTAGCATGTCCAGAACCAGAAAAAAAAGATCATTTTTCTTAGAATTTTTAGTAGCACAGGGATAGGGCTCCTCTCCTTTTACACCTGGGAGTTTTTGTTGTAGGCGTTTATTGGGCATTTTTTGGGCATTTTATTTATTAGCCAGGCATTCCCCACATTCCCCACTGGACTCCAGAACCAGAAAAAAAAAGATTGTTTGTCCAGAACGAGAAAAAAAAGATAATTTTTCTTAGAATTTTTAGTAGCACAGGCATAGGGCTCCGCTCCTTTTACACCTGGGCGTTTTTGTTGTAGGCGTTTATTGGGCATTTTTTGGGCATCTTTGGAGGCAGGCATGACATCTGAACTTCTGTATAGGGGTATATATACACACACATATATATATATATATACACATACACACATATAGGTGTAAAAGGAGAGGAGCCCTATCCCTGTGCTACTAAAAATTCTAAGAAAAAGTATCTTTTTTTTCTGGTTCTGGACAAACAATCTTTTTTTTCTGGTTCTGGAGTCCAGTGGGGAATGTGGGGAATGCCTTGCTAATAAATAAAACGCCCAAAAAATGCCCAATAAACGCCTACAACAAAAAAGCCCAGGTGTAAAAGGAGCGGAGCCCTATCCCTGTGCTACTAAAATTTCTAAGAAAAATTATCTTTTTTTCTGGTTCTGGACAAACAATCTTTTTTTTTCTGGTTCTGGAGTCCAGTGGGGAATGTGGGGAATGCCTGGCTAATAAATGTCCTTCTTCTTCATGGAAAGTCGGATCACAAGTCGCTTCAAATAAGATAAGAAGGCGACTCCCATTGAAGTCTATGGGACAAGTCGGATACAAGTCGCCTCAAAGTTGTACAGGACCCTTTTCTGAAGTCGGAGCGACTTCAGTAGTGCCAATTAAGACGGAACTCATTGATTAACATTGCTTTTGTTATGTCAAGCGACTTGGGGCGACTTAAGGGCACACAAGTCGCCTCACAAGTCGCAGCAGTGTGAATGGACTCTGATTCATTTTAGATTGATACTATTTAGTAAACAACAGTTCAATTTTAGAGTAGCCAACATTTCACAGATACTAGGTTCAACTATCACTTTCATGGTTGTGGCAGATTTATTTGGGCTAAAGAAAGTCTACAATAAAAAATGTTCCATCTTGCTTGGTGGGCCTGAAGAAAGGTGGGTTTTTTAAAGGACCTGTTTTTGGTGACACACCTTGACATCTTCCAACTTCACTTGCCACTTGCCGTATCCACTTACATGACATTTCAGAGCCACAAGGAAAGACTTCGTCTACCATAAGCTGTGATCACAACTCTGAACAGGGGAAACGTTTTGCTAAATATTGCCCAGCATGTCCCTGATTGCATGTTCCACTTTGATGTCTGAATGAAGTATAGTAAGTGAAGTATCTCCACACAAGGCCACCAGTATCTTACTAGTACTAGCCATGGGGGCAATTGCCCCCCTTTGGCCCAAGCCCACTCTTTCCAATTAGGTTTTTTAGAAAGCTCACCTAGATATATGGATAAAAGGACACTTTGGTTTTAATGACAGCAACTGATATAACCATGTACTTTATATAGCTCTTAAAGCCCAACTCCAGCCAGAACATTGTTTTAGCTTTAAATAAACTAAGAAAAGGTTAGATCCTCTGCAGGGTTTCTATCGATGTCTGGGAGGATTTCACCTCTCTTCCTATCAGAACAAGAGGTGATGGAAAATCTTTCCAACTGGGACACATGTGTAATACAAACATATTTTAAATAGACTATGGAAGAATTGGAACATGTTTTTGGCAACTGTTGTCCCCATTTCTTGTCCTTCTGTAAGGAAGTACAAAAGAGAGGAAGAGTTTACCCAACAGGGTCATAAAAAAATAAAAACCTTAAAGAAATGTTAGCTTTTCCCAACCCTAGCAAAAAGTACTCTAAATAGTTGGTTTGGAGTTGGGCTTTAAAAGACGGATATACGTTAGTTCAGAGGTCCACCCCGATTTCCAATTCCATAGCAGTGCTGTTTATATTGGATCAAAACTCTGACTTGGTGGTGGTAAATGTGATCTCACATTGCACTACCTGTCCATGCACGGTCATATAAGAACACTTTGGTGCCGGGACTCAAGGCCCGTACACACGTACCGATCGTCGGCATACAAACGTCGGTGGACGAAGGATCTGCCGATTGTACGCGTGTTAGTATGGTGCCTCCGACAGATGTCTGCGCACAATCCGCGGACAAAAGTCTTTCTTGCAAACATGAAAATATTTGTATGCCGACACCAGAACGGACGATTGTTCGCCTGTCAGTACACAATTCGGCCGACAGACCGCAGATTTGCAAGACTGGGCATGCTCAGAAAATAGAAAACACAGGGAAAGTTAACCATTACATGACATCACTTCTGCAGTCGGCGGACAAAATTCTTGTGCTGTCCTTGTGCTGTCTTTGCACTTTTCAGCAGACACCGACATCCCGGGGAGAAAAGAGGAACATTTGTAAGCCGACCATCGGTACGTGTGTACGGGGCTTCAGATATCACCAAATCCCTCATAATGAAGAGGCTGTGGGTAATTCAACCTGAGGATATCCACCCAAAACAGTGGGCTTTAAATAAAGAGAATTTTCCAGTTCCTGAAGAGTTCCTCACAGTTCACGAGGTATTATGGTGAATGGGGATATCGGGCTGCTGGACTCCAAGTCTAGTGCACTTATGAAACATTCTACAGCAGCTTCATGTTTCCCCTGTACTTGTAAAACATCTCCCAGCCCTTTCCAGGCATCGTGTGATGTGCTCTGAGTCTGTACCGCATCCCGTAGAAACTTCTCAGCCAGGCTGTACCTTCCAAGCCTCATCAGTAAATGACCCTGCAAGATAAAAAAAGATAAGATGTTATCCAATGTCTCTCCAACAGTAGGGTACGTAACTGAAAAAATGCAGTGCTGGGATCCTGGGTTCAATTCAGTGTAGAGTTTATATGTATCCACAATGTTTCTTTGGGTTTTCTCCAGGTATTCGAGTTGCCTCCTAATATAAATGGAAAGCTAAGTAACTTCTTACCAGCTTGACTCTGGAATATCTATGTCCCCGAATGACTGGGGTAAGGGCATTCGATTGTAAGCTCCTTTGCCCCACTGTGAAAAGCTCTATGTACCTTGAAAGTGCTGTGCAATAAAAGTGGGAAATGTAAATACACCGCTGTGGGTGGCTGGCTGGTACAGGGCCTGTGGGTGGCTGGCTGGCTGGCTGGTACAGGGCCTGTGGGTGGTTGGCTGGCTGGTACAGAGCCTGTGGGTGGCTGGCTGACTGGTACAGGGCCTGTGGGCGGGTGGCTGACTGGTACAGGGCCTGTGGGTGGTTGGCTGGCTGGTACAGAGCCTGTGGGTGGCTGGCTGGTACAGGGCCTGTGGGTGGCTGGCTGGCTGGTACAGGGCCTGTGGGTGGCTGGCTGGCTGGTACAGGGCCTGTGGCTGGCTGGTACAGGGCCTGTGGCTGGCTGGCTGGTACAGGGCCTGTGGGTGGCTGGCTCGCTGGTACAGTGCCTGTGGTTGGCTGGTACAGGGCCTGTGGGTGGCTGGCTGGTACACGGCCTGTGGGTGGCTGGCTGGTCCAGGGCATGTGGGTGGCTGGCTCGCTGGTACAGTGCCTGTGGCTGGCTGGCTGGTACAGGGCCTGTGGGTGTGGGTATGGCTCCCACGAGACTAGTCCCGACTCCAGACAAGGCTGTCCAAGGCGAGGGAGGGGGCCTAAGAAGGCAGAGTGACGTCACAAAAATAGCGCAATATCAGCCAGTTCCGGGGCCGATACCGATATATCGGGGAAAGTGCATATCGGCCCCCGATAATTTATTTATACAAATTTTTTTTCTTTTCTCCTCTTTTTTTTCTCTATCCTTTGCTACTCCTATTCTTTATTCTTTTCTGGTTCCTTTCTTTTTTGTTAGTTTTTTTTAAATATGTAAAAACTGTTGGGGGTCTGCAATGTATCACCACAAGCGACAAACATATACGTATATATGTGTATATATATATATATATATATATACACACAGTATATATGTGATCCTGCACATCCTGGTAATGGGTACGAATAAAGAGAGAAAGAACGGCGGTTTGTCTATGTAAACAAGGCAGATCGCTTATTGCAAAGCAGCAAAATTGATCCGCGTCTTCCTCTAGTAAAAGCACTTCCCACACAGTACAGTAAAATACTGGCTAGGCACACAGTTAACCCTTTTATTGTCCCTGATGCTAACCCCTTCCCAGCCAGTGTCATTAGTACAGTGACATTGCAAATTTTTAGCACTGTGCAAATTTTTTTTGTCAAAAGTGTCAGTTAGTGTCCGAATGTCCGCCGCAATATCACAGTCTTGCTATAAGTCACTGATCGGCGCCATAACTAGTAAAAAAAATTATGAAATAAAAATGAATAAAAAGATCCCATAGTTTATAGACGCTATAACTTTTGCGTAAACTAATCAATTTACGCTTTTTTGGGATTTTGTTCACCAGAAATACTGTATGTAGCAGAATACAGTACATATTGGCCTAAATTTATGAGGAAATTGGATTTAAAAAAATTTTGCTGTAATTTTTGCTTTAGATTTATTTGTGCTAGTCAATTTATATTTTTTGGTATAGAACCCATAGGCAGTGGTCATATCATTCACTACTAAGCATGCAGGAGGACAGCAAAAGTAAATCAAAATGTAAGCAAATATTATTTCCTAGCCAAGAACCAAAGGGTGAGGAAAGCTCAGATTTACTTCTCAAGGCACAAGCAGAGTGACAGAGACTTCCTTTCTCCTCTAATGCTCGGCTCTCAGTTGTTGGGCTTGGTGAAAGATGTTAGACTGGCTTTTCTCTACCAGGGTTCATCCAGAGGTTGCTAGGGGTTCCTTGAGCAATAAGCAATTTCTGCCTCTTAGATAAGTAACCACAGACAGAATTTCTCCTTTTAGCCATCTGTACGGGGGGATTCTTCCCAGTGACCATAAATGTAAAGAGCATCCTTCCCAGTGACCATACCACTAATGTACCATGAGCCGGTGATAGATTAAATATAAGCATGGGCTCATTGAGATTAGAAAGCTATTTTAAGGGTCCCTTTACGTCAAAAAAGTTTGAGAAAGGCTGTATTAGACCAATAAACCCGTTTTCTGCTGCCCTAGGTAGGGGCACAAAAAGTAGCAAGGTGCACCAACCTAAGGTCATTTTACTCCAGTATCCTACATGATTCTGAGACTAAAAGGCTTAGACCACAGATGTCGTGTCATGATGTATGACTAAGGGAGTCCCTCTAGTATATTGGAGCTTAGTGTGGACGACTTTTCATTGCCTTGACTAAAAGCCCACCATGATCCCCAGTGGACCCAGGATTGATGGAAGGGTCCATGCATGGGCCAATTAGTTTGTTGAATTTTTAAAGAAGTAATACACATAGGAGTTGATTTACTAAAGACAAATAGACTGTGAACTATGCAACTAATTTTCCCCAAAGCTTATTAAATGTGTTGAAGCTCTGTTGATTTCCATTATCCAATCATGTGAAAGCAAAAATACTATTTTTAAATTTTCAATACTTTTTTAAAATTTTCATTACACCTGATTGGGTATTCGGTACAAAGTGAATCTCCACCGCATTACATTTACTAAGTATAGCCCCTTACACATGTACCGAATGTCGGCCGAACGATTGGCCGTCTTTTGTCCGGTGCTGTCCTGTCGGTTGAAAAGTGCTAAAGACTGCACACGAATTTTGTCAGCCAACAACAGCCGACTGCAGAAGTGATGTCATGTGATGGTTAACTTTCCGTGTGTTTTTTCTTTTCTGAGCATGCCCAGTCTTGCTAATCTGCTGTTTGTCGGCCGAATTCTGTACTGACTGGCGAACAATCGGCCGTTCTGGTGTTGGCCAACAAAAATTTTAATGCCTGCACACCAGATTCTGTTCGGCCGAAAAATCGCAGTCGGTTGTCGGAAGCATCATACCAACAAGCCGACAATTGGCCGATCGGTCGGTGGCCGAATATTTACGGCCGACAATCGCTTCGTGTGTACGGGGCTTAAGATAAGTGCAACTACACTTGCAAAGTGCACAGTCCATTTACCTACAGTAAATCAACCTCATAGAGATACAGCAACTGCCAACTCTGACTAATCTTGAAAGTGTAAGAACTTTGCTTTCCAAACTTTAGTACTTTGTAAGTCTAATCATACACGATTGGCTTTCACTTGATTCCCCCTTTAATGCTAAAAAGAGTGGGTCGAGGATTTCCCCGTCACCTGTTTTACTTAGACAGCTGCAGCACCTGCGTCTGTCTGTATACCTGAACAGTGACTGCATCTGACTGGATGCTATCACTGTTTGGTGCATACAGGGTCGCCAACAACAGTTCAAATTTTGCTTGATTTACCCACTTGCCGACTGCCAGCAGTACATATACTGCGGCAGGTCAGCCCGCGGGACCGGTATGGGGGTGTGCGCGCCACCAGAGGCGCACACACGCACGGATTGGCTACAGGGGGAGTCAGCCAGAAGGTCCGGTGGCCGCGATTGCTGCTGGGCACCCGCGATCGCTCCCCATAGAGACAGAACGTCGGTCTGCCATTGTAAACACGGCAGACCGCTGTTCTGTCAGTTATGAACACAGTGATCCTGTTTTTCTCTTATTTAGGAACACGGGTCTCTGTGTTCATGCAGCAAGCCCATCCCCCACACAGTTAGAAAGCACCCTCTAGGCCAGGGATCCTCAAACTACGGCCCTCCAGCTGTTGGGGAACTACACAGCCCATGAGGCATTGTACATTTCTGACATTCACAGACATGACCAGGCATGATGGGAATTGTAGTTCCTGAACAACTGGAGGGCCGTAATTTGAAGACCCTTGTTCTAGGCACATGTTTAACCCTTTGATCACCCCTGGTGTTAACCCCTTCCCTGTCAGTGTCATTAGTACAGTAACAGGTCATATTTTTAGCACTGATTACTGTAGTAATGTCACTGGTCCCCCCAAAAGTGTCAAAAATGTCAGTTAGGGGTCCGATCTGTCCGCCGCAATTTCACAGTCCCACTAAAAATCGCTCATTACTAGTAAAAAAAAAAAAAATAAACAAAAATGACAGAAATCTTTCCCTTAGTTTGTAGATGCGATAACTTTTGCGCAAACTAAAAAATATACACTTATTGGGATTTTTTTAACCAAAAACATGTAGCAGAATACAAATTGGCCTAAAATGATGAAAAAATTAGATTTTTTATTTTTTTATTGGGAATGTTTTATAGCAGAAATTAAAACAAATTGTTTTTTTTCTTTTTTTCAGAATTGTCACTGTTTTTTTGTTTATAGCGTAAAAAATAAAATCGCAGAGGTGACCATATACCACCAAAAGAAAGCTCTGTTTGTAGGAAAAAAGGACATCAATTTTATTTGGGTACAGCGTCGCACGACCGTACAATTGTCAGGTAAAGTAATGCAGTGCGGTATTTCAAAAAATGGCCTGGTTATTAACGGGGCAAACCTTCCGGTCCAGGCGTGTATATCCAGGTTAAGACTGGAAACAAATATGTGAATATCAGATGGCCTACCAATTGACTGCCATTGCAAGCTTTGAGGTGTTACCTTTCTTTACTATTTAAAGTGTATGTAAACCCTAAAGGGCCATACACATGGGCCAATTATCAGACGGCATCAGTTGGTTCAATAGAAACTAGCCGACAGTCGGCCAGTGTGTATGGCAGCCGGTGCGGCAGAAGCCAACCATTCAGCCAGCTTCTGTCGAAGGAGCATGACCGAAAAAGTTCTGCCGATCGGCATCTGATTAGTGCTCTCAGCCAATGACTGAAAGCGCTGACCGGTGTGTTCTAGTGTAGGTGGGGCATCCCCCTGTCAGGACACAATAGCACAGTAGGGAAAATTATGTACTAACATTGCATAGTTAGTACAGCAGGTCCTCCTGAGCGTTTCAGTTTTTTTTTTTTTGCTCAACCCAATGAATGGAAAAAAACGAATAGTGTGTACCAGGCTTTAGGCTAGTCATACATTATGCAATTTTCTTTCCTGCAACCACAGGTAGCAGTTAGAGAGATGAGACAACAATTTACCACTGACAGAGGTGCTTACAGTGATCAGATGTTATTTATTCATGTAAAACCTTTATCCCAAAAAGAAAAAAAAAGTTGCTGTAATTGCTTGTGGGACTGCAGTGTGAGCTAGAGTTCAGCTTCAATTTGTTAGTGTATCTAAATCTGCTAGTATACCTAACAGTACCCCCTCCCTGTCAGGTGCCCCTGTGCTCCTTCATCCAGAGTGGAGGCACTCTAATACAGGAGGTGTGTTAAAGTGATTGTAAAGTCTCGTGTTTTTTTTTTTTAATAACATACCTGTTATACTTACCGCCTCTGTGCAGTTAGTTTTGCACAGAACAGCCCAGATCCTCCTCTTCTCGGATCCCTCGTTGCTGCTCCTGGTCCCTCCCTTCTGTCGAGTTCCCCCACAGCAGGCAGTTTGCTATGGGGGCATCTCTCGATTGGCAAACTGACTTTAAATGTCAGCATTGGAAGCCAATGGCACCGCTGTGTCTCAGCCAATCAGGAGGGAGACTCCTGGACTGCCGAGGAACTTGTGGACATCGCTGGATAGAGAAAGGCTCAGGTAAGTATTGGGGGGGGGGGGCTGCGACACACAGAAGGTTTTTTATCTTAATGCAAAGATTGCATTAGGATAAAAACCTTCTGACTTTACAACTCCTTTAACCACTTCCCGCCTGCCCTATAGGCGTTTGATGTCGGGAAAGTGGTTGCATTATCCTGACCGGACGTCATATGACGGCGGCAGGATAATGCGCTCTGCGCGCCCCCTGGGGCGGTGATGCGGCAGGTCAGTCTGACTCCCCGCATCTCCGATCTCGGTAAAGAGCCTACTGACGTCACATAGTAAACAGGAAGAGCCGTTGATCGGCTTTCCTCAGTACGTGCCTGACAAGTAAAGGAGCGGCTCCCCTGACAGGGGGGGGAGGGGGTCGGCACTGGTAATCAGATCATTGATTACCAGTGCAGACCCTCGGGGGGGGGGGGTGCCACTAGAACCACCAGGGATGTCCACCTATGACCCCAGGGATGCCCACCCATGACCCCAGGGATGCCCACTATGGCCACCAGGGATGGCAATCAGGGCTTAGGGAGCCCCCCATTATTGCCCTCCCCATCAGTGCTGCCCACCAGTGCCCTCCCCATCAGTGCTGCCCACCAGTGCCCATAATTGCCATCTATCAGTGCCGTCCACCAGTGCCCATTATTGCCCACCAGTGTCGCCTATCAGTGCCCATTAGTACCCATGAGTGCCACCCGCCAGTGCCGATCAGTGCCGCCTATCAGTGCCTACCAGTGCCGCCTATCAGTGCCCATTAGTTCCTATCATTGCCGCCTATCAGTGCCCATCAGTGCCACCTATCAGTGCCCATCAATGCCGCCTATCAGTGCCCAGCAGTGCCGCCTATCAGTGCCCACCAATGCTGCATATCAGTGCCACATATCAGTGCCTATCAGTGCCACCCATCAGTGCCACCCCATCAGTGCCTCCTCATCAGTGCCTGTCAGTGGAGTCTCATCAGTGCTCATCAGTGCAGGAAAAAACTTATTTATTTACAAAATTGTATAACATAAACAAAAAAACTTTTTTCTTTTCAAACTTTTCGGTCTTTTTTTTATTTGTTTAGCAAAAAAGAAAAAAACATGCGGTGATCAAATACCACCAAAAGAAAACTCTATTTGTGGGGGGAAATTACATAAATTTGGTTTAGGTACAGTGTTGCATGACCGCGCAATTGTCATTCAAAATGCAACAGCGCTAAAAGTTGAAAATTGGCCTGGGCAGGAAGGGGGTGAAATTGCCCTGTATTGAAGTGGTTAATGGCCAGATCACCAGGTGAAAACAGAGGAAAAAAACCTTAAAAAAAGAAAGCTAATGCAGCCACCACAACTAATTGGGTTTATTACCGCTTTCTTTGCTGTTACTAAAAAAAATAAAGCCTGTGGTTTGCTGAATAAACTGACAACAAGAGGCAGCAGAAAGCGGAGTACCAAGCAGCTCATTATATTTGGAAGCTGCCGTTTGTACCTTCATCCTTCTTGGTAGAAATGTATAACCCTGCTGGAGCGGCCTGATTACAAACGTATCCCATTGCAATGTTAATTAGCCTTGTATGGACTGCATCTATGTAAACTCTCAGCCTCTCGCAATTAGAAGTCAGTCTGACATGACTCCTAAATTGGCCGAGTATTGTTCTTCTTCTGCTTCCTGACCTGTTTCTCCGCTGCTATAGCAGCAGCCCACGTCATCCCGATAAGTGTTCCTGTCCGTCTTCAGCCTGTCTCTGCTTCTCGTGTAATTGAATATGAAGCAATTAGCGCAGAATTACTAAACTCCAGAAATTCGAGTTTTGCTAATCCATTCCTCCGATCGCCTATTGTCCATCCTGAGTCGCTTCCTATAATAACTCAATAAATGGTCATTTGTTTTCAGGAAGGACACTGGAAGGGCCCAAGATGGTGTATTTTATTTCCTTTACTCCCTTAGAAGGCCTCATGCACACTGGACATTAGAAAAACGCCAGCAGCTTTGTAGTAAGTTTTTCAGCTTTTTTCAGCTTTTCTGCACTGGCGTTCTTTAGCGTTTTTTGGCGTTGGCGTTTTTTAGCGTTTTTTGACGTTTTTAGCTACTAAACCACATCTCTGCTATTTTAGTAACTCCTATTTCCCCACAATGCATCTCTGCATAGCCTTTGTTAAATGTTTAGTCGCCATTTTTAGAGCAGAGAGAGCACCAGGGGAGCGATCCATAGTAACATCAAGCCAGTAACTCGGTGTGGTCCATAAAATACGAATCTTTATTGGCTACATACTAAAAACACTTGGGTAACAAACTAACACATTTTGGCTGTGACAACCTTCCTCATAGCACAACTAAAAGAAACACAAAATAAATAGAACTACACTCCTAAATTCCAGACTTTTCCTAAATTCACTAAATTTCACTAAATTCCAGTGTTGCAGATGAGAGAGGGCTGAAGATAAACAGGTTTAACTTATGCAGGATGTAGGATTTCTGTGTATAACCTGAGGCCAGACACTTCCCTGGGTACATTACCCCTAGGAGGGGTATATGTGTAGCACCCTCCTAGGTAGGTGCTAGGTAAAACCATCTTATGCTCCTTCTGCTTATCAGGGGAGCCCGATCTATTAGGTTGCCTGTTGCATGTTTCCAGGTGTGATTCACTGGGTCTGAGGGAGTGTATTCCATGTATCCAATAAGGGAGCTTGTTGGACAGTGGAGGAAACCCAGCCAGTGACACATTGGCTTTTGTGGGAGTCTCAGTGGGTGGGTCCCAGGAGAAGGCTGATGGCTGTCTCTCCTCCTGTTGCATGAGGCAAGTGGTCTTAGACAGTCGGCCTAGTGAACTGGGTGTGGAGCTGAGCTGCAGAGGATCCAGTGGAGCTGACAGTGGAGCTTCTGGCAGAGTCTTCCAGGAAAAACAGTGTTCGTAAATACCAGGAGACTTGCCAAAAAGTCTGCCCAAAAAGGGGGACCACTCCCGTGAAGTCAGAGGATCAAGGGGTCAGCTCACACAGAGTGTCAGATTAAAGGGGGTGCCGTATAGAATCCTGAAGATTAGGGACAAAGGGGGTGCCGAGTAGGACCCTGAAGAGCGATTCACAGTACAGTACAGTTCATCTAATTCTTCTTCACTTAGTGGCAAGGTGAGGCAGCGGCCTTGACGCACTCAGCTTTATTCAGAAGTCCCACCAATTGTGCATAGGTAGGACAGTGTACAAAGGTCAGTAGTCCGCAGGACAGTGTACAGAGGTCAGTTGGATGTAGAGCAGTTTACAGAGATTAGTAGGGCAGGTGACAGGGGTGAGCAGGAAAAAGACTAGCAAGACAGAGAACAGGGCGTCTACAAGGCAAAGGACAAGATGTCGGCAGGGCAAAGGACAGGGGGTCAGCAAGGCAGTGTAAAGGGGGTGGACGGCACAGCACAGAGGGGGCAGAAGGGCCTGGTACAGGTGGTCTGGAGGGCATGGTACAGGAGGGTCTGGGGGGGCACAGCGTAGGGGGGTCTGGAGGGCATGGTAAAGAGGGGTCTGGAGGGCACAGCACAGGGAGGTCTGTGGGGCATGGTACAGGGGGTTCAGGAAGGCACAGTACAGAGGGGTCAGGAGGGCCTGGTACAGGGGGGGGTCTGAAGCACATGGTACAAGGGGGTCCAGAGGGCATTGTACAAGGGGGTCTGGAGGGGACAGAGCAGGGAGGTCTGGAGGGCACAGTAGAGGGGGGTCAGAAAGGCACAGTACAGAGGGGTCAGGTGGGCCTGGAGGGCATAGTACGAGGGGGTCTAGAGGGAACAGCGCAGGGGAACTGGAGGGCATGGTACAGGGGGGTTATGGAAAGCATGGTACAGGGAGGTCTGGAGGGCATGGTAAAGGGGGGTTATGGAGGGCATGATTCAGGGGGGTCTGGAGGGAACAGCGCAGAGGGATTTTAAGTATATGGTACAGGGGGGTCTGAAGGGCACAGCACAAGGGGGTCTGGAGGGCATGGTATAGGGGGGTCTGGAGGGTCTGGTATGGGGGGATCTGGAGGACATGGTACAGGGGGGTCTGGAGGGCATGGTACAGTGGGTCATAAGGGCACAGCAGAGGGATCTGGAGGACACTGCGCAGGGGGGTCTGGAAGGCATGGTACAGAGGGTCTGGAGGGCACAGTGCAGGAAGGTCTGGAGGGCATGGTACAGGGGGGTCAGGAAAGCACAGTACACAGAGGCCAGGAGCACCTGGTATAGGGGGGTCTGGAGGGCATGGTACAGGGAGAGGTCAGAAATTCCACAGCACAGGGAGGCCTGCAGGGCATGGTACAGAGGGGTCTGGAGAGCATAGCACAGGGGGATCTGGAGGGCATGGTACGGGGGGGTCTGGAGGGTATGATACAGGGGGGTCGGGAGGGCACAGCGCAGGGGGGTCTGGAAGGCATGATACAGGGAGTCTGGAGGTTAGAGAGCAGGGGAGTCTGGAGGGTGCAGCGCAGGGAGATCTGGAGGGCACACCGCAGCCACACATGAGAGGGGCGTGCTGTGGAGAATGGCTCTGCTTAGAACTGGCTATGCTTCCAGGTTTAAGAGCTCAAGAGGCAAGACACCTTAGCTCTTTCTTTCTCAGCACTGTTCTGCCAATTGGTGGGGGGGCACTTGCGGGTCAGCAGGTAGATCGCGATCAACAGGTTGCCAATCCCCAATTTAAACCAAGTAATAGAGGGAAAAAAGCAGTAAAAACAGCACATAAGTGAATCACGGCTGGTCCCAATAGAAGGGTGGGCCACTTCCAGGTTCACAGAGCGTGATGATGTCATGAACTTAGGCTCCACCCTTCGTGTTTCACTACAAATAGCATCTTCTATGGCCTGCTATATAACACGCTTGTTCTGACTGCCCAGTAATAGGGCATCAAAGCAGTCTAGTAATCAGGAGCCATTTTTAGTGTTTGGTGGAGGTACACATTGGTGTATGAATACATGGACACTTGCTGAAGATTGAACACCCTTCACATTTGGCACTTTATTGGACTTTTTTCACTTTCACTGGACTTTATTTATTGGTATAATTAAACTTTGTTTTCTTTGTTATCCATAATTTGCACTGTATTGTGTATGCCCAGAACTTTTGTATATTATTTAAAATGATAGCAAAGCTGGAGTTAGGCTTTATTAGGCATCTGGGGCACTCCACATAATTATTTTTATTACAGTATGCGGCGTTATTTGACGGAAAGCTTGGCACCATTTCCCAAGTCACCCTTTTCCCGTCCTGTTACCTCTACACGGACCGCAAACCCTTGACATTTCCAATTCTTGCAATTTACATCACTTTCCCTTTAATTAAGTGCATGTCAAATGTAAGTTTTCCTATAAAAATTCAGCAGCGGCATTAATTTAATGCTTCTCACACCAGGCACAACATTCTCCTTTGATTATCTAAGAGATAATAGTGTCTGCCACTAAATTTAGGAGAGAGTGATTAATATAAGCGAGCTGTGACTGGCATATTAATACACCTTTCCTGGCTCACCGTCCCTTGACACCGAGCAGAGGCGGCAGACAAAGGGCTTCATGTACTTTCTACAATCGTGGCAAGAAAGACGCAGCATTCTATAAATGGTTTAACATTATCCCGGGTTTATTATGGAGATCACTTAAAGCAGATGTAAATCCAATCACTAAAATCTCATATAAGCGTTAAGAGGGTTAATGTGATTTCACAAGTAATTGTCAGCATTTCTGAATCTGCGGCGCTCATTAAAATAAAACCTGGTGATCCTTGTTCAGGCTCTTTATATTATAGGGGGGACATCGCTCGCTCCTTGCTCCTAATAGCGCCCTTGTTACAAGAGCTTCCAATGGAGACTACAAGTGGCACATTATGGGGCTGACTTACTAGAGGTAATTAGAATGTGCATTTTCCACACATGTGCGGTTGCTCCAGAGCTTAGTAAATAATGTAAAGCATCACTTTACAAAGAATACCCAATCATATGCACAGGCCTGTCTTTAACACAGGGCAAAAGGGGCAGCTGCCCAGGGCCCATTCATTGTTGTAGGGCCCAAAGCAACTGTCCCTTGAGCCCCCGATGATAACTCAAGTGGATTCATTTTACCCTAGTTTCTATTCGGCTCAGCACGGGTTAATTCAGTCGCAGTGTCTCCTCTTCTAGCTCCTCCCCCCCTTAACTCAGACTGAGTGGACGATGTGCTGATTTCCAACCCTCCCATCCCTCCTCTGCGGGCGGCTGCTGGATGACTTTTTTCTGCACAGGAAGTAGACTGTCTCCCTCGGAGAGTCTCAGCTGCTGCAAAACTCCTTGGAGGAAGAAGGCAGGGCTGCTGTGTGTTGTAGTGCAGGGCAGTGATTGGCTACTGCTGCAGAACTACTTGGAGTTCTTGGCACCCTCAGCAATAACCCCCCTCTCCGTCTCTCCACCCCCAACAATAATCCCTTTCCCTGCCTCTTCCCCCCTAACAATAACCCTCTCCCTGCCTCTTCCCCCCTAACAACAACCCTCTCCCTGCCTCTTCACCCCAAACAATAACCCTTTCCCTGCCTCTCCACCCCCAACAATAACCCTTTACCTGCCTCTCCACCCCCCACAATAACCCCTCTTTCCCTGCCTCTCCACCCCCAACAATAACCCCTTTCCCTGCCTCTCCCCCCTTAACAATAACCCTTTCCCTGCCTCTCCACCCCCAACAATAAACCTTTCCCTGCCTCTCCACCCCCAACAATAACCCTTTCCTTGCCTCTTCTCCCCTAACAACAACCCTCTCCCTGCCTCGCCACCCCCAACAATAACCGCTCTCCCTGCCTCTCCACCCCCAACAATAACCCTTTACCTGCCTCTCCACCCCCCCAACAATAACCCCATCTTTCCCTGCCTCTCCACCCCCAACAATAACCCCTCTCCCTGCCTCTCCACCACCAACAATAATCCCTTTCCCTGCCTCTTCCCCCCTAACAATAACCCCCTCCCTGCCTCTCCACCCCAAACAATAGCCCTCTCCCCCCCCCAACAATAACCATCTCCCTGCCTCTCCACCCCCAACAATAACCTCTTTCCCTGCCTCTCCACCCCCAACAATAATCCCTTTCCCTGCCTCTTCCCCCCTAACAATAACCCTCTCCCTGCCTCTTCCCCCCTAACAACAACCCTCTCCCTGCCTCTTCACCCCAAACAATAACCCTTTCCCTGCCTCTCCACCCCCAACAATAACCCTTTACCTGCCTCTCCACCCCCCACAATAACCCCTCTTTCCCTGCCTCTCCACCCCCAACAATAACCCCTTTCCCTGCCTCTCCCCCCTTAACAATAACCCTTTCCCTGCCTCTCCACCCCCAACAATAAACCTTTCCCTGCCTCTCCACCCCCAACAATAACCCTTTCTTTGCCTCTTCTCCCCTAACAACAACCCTCTCCCTGCCTCGCCACCCCCAACAATAACCGCTCTCCCTGCCTCTCCACCCCCAACAATAACCCTTTACCTGCCTCTCCACCCCCCCAACAATAACCCCATCTTTCCCTGCCTCTCCACCCCCAACAATAACCCCTCTCCCTGCCTCTCCACCACCAACAATAATCCCTTTCCCTGCCTCTTCCCCCCTAACAATAACCCCCTCCCTGCCTCTCCACCCCAAACAATAGCCCTCTCCCCCCCCCAACAATAACCATCTCCCTGCCTCTCCACCCCCAACAATAACCTCTTTCCCTGCCTCTCCACCCCCAACAATAATCCCTTTCCCTGCCTCTTCCCCCCTAACAATAACCCTCTCCCTGCCTCTCTACCCCCAACAATAACCCCTTTTCCTGCCTCTTCCCCCCTAACAATAACCCCCTCCCTGCCTCTCCACCCCAAACAATAGCCCTCTCCCCGCCCCCCCCCCCCCCAAAAGTAACCATCTCCCTGCCTCTCCACCCCCAACAATAACCTCTTTCAATGCCT
Organism: Pelophylax lessonae; assembly: GCF_965119305.1. Classification (NCBI taxonomy): domain Eukaryota; kingdom Metazoa; phylum Chordata; class Amphibia; order Anura; family Ranidae; genus Pelophylax; species Pelophylax lessonae. The sequence continues at coordinate 644,084,377 of NC_138770.1, read as the reverse complement.
CTCCACCCCCAACAATAATCCCTTTCCCTGCCTCTTCCCCCCATAACAATAACCCTCTCCCTGCCTCTCCACCCCCAACAATAACCCCTTTCCCTGCCTCTTCACCCCCAACAATAATCCCTTTCCCTGCCTCTCCACCCCCAACAATAATCCCTTTCCCTGCCTCTTCCCCCCTAACAATAACCCTCTCCCCGCCTCTCCCCCCCTCCCCTAACAATAGCCCTCTCCCCGCCTCTCCCCCCCTCCCCAACAATAACCCTATGGAGGTTTCTAAAGTGAGTGCGATCTCTATAACCAGAGATCATAAACTTTTGGTAAACGGCGTGAGTTTATGTGGGGATGGCCTTCCTCTGAGCACCATTTCCCGCTGTGTTTCTCAATTTTGTACACTGATAAATCACTGGGATATTCACCATCCAATTGGATTGTCTATTGTGAAATAATTTATGTGAACTGTCATGAAGGACTTTCATATAAACAATTGAATTATTTCGCACATTGTATTATTTGCAGTTTCACAACATATTTTTTTCTGCTGTTTTGACACTTTTTATTTAAGTTATTATTTGATCACTTAGAGAAGAGCACTAAGATACTTTTAAATAAAAATTGGTAACCTGCAAAGTTTTGTTTTGAGGCTTAATTAATAAAGTGGGACCTTCGGCAGAAAATGAAGTCCTGCTAGAGCACTACAGGCTGGCCCCTTTTGCAGGTATACCTACGTAACACATTAAAAAGAAGTGCTATATTGTGTAAAATCCAGTAATACACTCTTACCCCCGCCCTGCACATGCTCAGTTGCTCTCCATTTTTTGCATTGTGTCAAAAATCAGAGCCACTAAAGACCTGATGACAGCCTAAAGATTTACTGCTGCTCTGGGGCTCTGAGCTTCAGCAAAATCGCAGCCTCCAGCAAGAAGAAACAGGAACAATGTTGGAGGCATTTTACAGCACACACTAATATTTGTAATTAATGAATTATTCTTAAAGCATAACTCCACTTTTGTTGAGAAAAAAACATTCCAATCTGGGTGAACTATGTACACTACAAGGATTTTAACAAGATTTCTACCTTTTGTTATTCTGAAGAAATCATTGTGTGTTGCTCTGTACCGAGTGGGTCAAATGGGAGTGGTTTAATAATTATCTATCAGCTGTGGAAGCTGCAGGGCTCTAATGAGGAAAGCTGCTGGGCCTGCATCCCTTTAGACGTGTTTCTATTGGGAGTATCTCACCAAAAATGAAATTTTTGTTGCAGGGGATGCCAGAAATCTGACTTGTATCTTAGGCAGACTTCTGGGAAAATTGGTGAGCCAATCACACAAGCAGGAAATGATGTTTCTGGGGTGTGGTCAGTATACATTCTGTGTACAGAACAGCTCCAGGTGGAATGTATGTCCCTTGCATTATTTCTATCAAGTTTCAATGGGTAAAGGTAAACTTTAAGGAATGCATCAGCGTCAGAAGAAGCTCATACTAAAGCTGGACATACGCTAGTAAAATTTAGTTAAAAAAGTATTGTTCGTTTGATTTTTTTCATCAATAGGGTCAAATCAAAGATCATTTTTGATCACAGCGGCAAGAAAATTCAAAGAAGCAGTATAAAAAAGTCCTTGACCAAACAATTTTTTACCAGCGAATCTGGTTTTCATTTGGGAAATTCTCTTCATACCAAGATTAGTTTTTTTGAAAAGTTGATGGCTGCGCTGGACTGACCTGCTCGATAGAGGGTCTGTGGGTGGGTGTTAGGTGAGAGAGGGCCACTTGGGGAAATTAACTCTCAATCAATCTGGCCCGAATGGATGAAAAAAGGCAGTGGATCCTTGTTAAGGGGTCTGAGCTGCTACCTTAAGATACGGCCTAATGGTCGTTTCCAAAGTTTCTAGTGCTAGTCGGTTAAAGGAGCGCCCAAAATCAGCAATAAGAATCCCACTTAGATCAAAAGATCGTTGTTTTATTGGTAGCAGAACATGTAAAGCCCACATGTTCTGCTACCAATAAAACGACAATCTTTTGCTCTAAGTGGGATCTAAGTGGGATTCTTATTGCTGATTTTGGGCGCTCCTTTAACCGACTACCACTAGAAACTTCATACCAAGATAGAATGTTGAAAGTAAAGGAAGTTTTGAAGGACCTTCTAGTGTTAGTCGGTTAAAGGAGCGCCCAAAATCAGCAATAAGAATCCTACATAGATCAAAAGATCATCGTTTTATTGGTAGCCGAACATGTAAAGCCCACATGTTCTGCTACCAATAAAACAATGGTCTTTTGATCTATGTGGGATCTAAGTGGGATTCTTATTTCAGATTTTGGGCGCTCCTTTAACCGGCTACCACTAGAAACTTCATACCAAAATAGAATGTTAAAAGCAAAGGAGGTTTTGAAGGACCTTCTAGTGCTAGTCGGTTAAAGGAGCGCCCAAAATCAGCAGTAAGAATCCCACTTAGATCAAAAGATCGTCGTTTTATTGGTAGCAAAATATGTAAAGCCCACATGTTCCACTACCAATAAAACGACAATCTTTTTCTCTAAGTGGGATCTAAGTGATCTAAGTGGGATTCTTATTGCTGATTTTGGGCGCTCCTTTAACCGACTACCACTAGAAACTTCATACCAAGATAGAATGTTGAAAGCAAAGGAGGTTTTGAAGAACCTTCGAAGGCCATCCAAGTCTCTGTTGAACTTATCGGATGTAGTGATGAGTTCCTTCAAACATCTACCAGTATAAGGCCAGCTTGGCCCGATGAAAATTCCTGTGAGAACCGACACTTATCTTTTAACTATCAAAAGTTTTTACAAGTTGACTGAAAGAATCTGGAGGTCAAAGAGAAAACCTCAGCAGAATCACAATTACAAACATTCGTCAGCTTAATGTATACAAAACTGCTGACATCTTTGTACTGCCGGCAAAGCCCAAGATTGGTTATCAAAGATCTTTTATCACAGTGTTTTACACATTAGCTAAATCCCAGCAAAAAAAGGCAGAAATAAAGGCTGCAAGGGTCGACATATATTACCAGCAATTGTCTATAAAGGCGAAGAGGATGAAAAAAAAAAAAAAAAGATGCGGCACCAATTATATTCTATAAAAGCGAAGTGCAGTGTCAGCCTTTCTATTAAACCCTCACCTTCCGCAGCTCACGATAGAGAAGAGCGATGCTCCGGCAGCCTCCTCCCGTCCCGTGCTCCAGCCACTCATGCTATAAGCTCTATTTATCTCTGACACACTAATGTGACTTTTACACTCTGCCATCTGTCAGCGCTTGTCTATTTACATGACAGGACCACGTGTAATTACATCTCTCTTAACAGTATCTCTTCTACATCAGTGCCTTTCATTTGTGTTCAGTGAACTAGGTATCCCTCTGGTGATTAGGGGAGCTATCTGATGAAACATCGCATAGCATCGTCAGAGACACATCTGTTTATATACTATGTATATTAATCATACTACACAGCATGTATGGAAAACATCGGGAATATCTGTTGCAAGTCCCTATTTAATGCAAAACCGCCTGGGACAGGTGGGTAACATATAGAGAACATACATGGGGAAAATTAATATTTGATCCCCTGCATTTTCCTTAAGTTTGCCCACTTACAAAGAAAGGAAAAGTCTATAATTTTCTATCATAGGTGTATTTTAAATGATAAAGCAGTATAGACTATATGCATGATTTGATGTATGTACTTATATATGTATTAATATGTATATTTATGTCTAGATCTGTTGTCAAACTTTGGTGTCACCTTTGAAGAAGGACAATACTTCTACAAGTCCGAAACATGTCAGGTGTCATCTTGTTTTGTTAGACAACTCAGGGCCATCTTACTGAATGGCCACGCTGAGCAGTTGCCTGGGGGGGGGTCCCAACTGCTCAGTGACCCAGCCCAAGCTAAGCATTAGTCCCAATTCCCGTGTGCATCCCGCCGTCGAATTTAGCAGGTGCCAAGAGCCTGTCGGCCCTGCGCTGCTGTCAGGCCACTTGGACAGTGGAGGGGGAGCCCACAACTACAGGAATGCCTGTCCGCCTCCACGAGAACAGGCACACACAGGACAATCGAGTCTGACTCCCGTCCATGTGTGTGTTCATCGGACCCAGTCACCGAACTTGGAAGCTGTCATTACCCTGGCACTGCTGTACCAATAAATATCGCCTTATCGATAATTTGCATTTTTATTCTCGTGGGTGATTGTGTAGGCGGGGCCCCAGTGCACTGCATTGCCCGGGGGCCCTTTAATGCTCTTAAGATGGCACTGAGACAACTGTTCCATTGGATTTAACCACAGAGACATAGGATCCTACATAGTAGGATCGTATGATCTCTGCTGTTACACAGGGAGAATGACAGGCGGCTTTGTTTACATTAGCCGCCTGCCTTTCTCCCTCTCTAGCGGGAGATCGCGAGTGACCGGCGGACATCGGGTCCGCCGGTCACACGCGCGGGAATGCAGGGGAACGAGCGGGGCGGGAGCACGCCTCTGGCGGAGCGCGCTCGCCCCCTGCAGGCTCCTGGGCGAGCGATGTAGTACTATGTCACTTTGCCCAGGAGGGGCTGACTGCCGTAGTAAATATACTGTGGGCGGTCGGCAAGTGGTTAAAAAAACAAACCGGATGAAAAATTAATGAAAACGGATGAAAATGAATGACAACAGATGACAACGGATGAAAAACGAATGACAATGGATGAAAACAAGTGACAACGGATGGCAACGGATGAAAAAACAGATGAAAACAAGTGACAACGAATGAAAAACAGATGACAAAGAATGAAAAACTGATAAAGGATAGAAAACTCATGTTAATTGAGAAGAAAACTGATGACAAAAAAACGTGACTGAACTGATGAAATGAAAGGTCTGTATGCGTGAAAGGGGCCCTAATGGCAAGCACAGAGGTGAGACGTTTCTTGGAGTTGGTTACCAGGTTTGCACACATATCAGGGGAGATTTTGGTCCACTCTTCTTTACAGATCTTCTCTAAATCCTTAAAGTGATTGTAAAGTCTTGTTTTTTTTTTTCTTTAATAACAAACATGTTATACTTACCTGCCCTGTGCAGTGGATTTGTACAGAGCAGCCCGGATCCTCCTCTTCTCTGGTCCCTCTTCCCTGCTCCTAGCCCCTCACTCCTGACGAGTACCCCCACAGCAAGCAGCTTGCCATGGGGGCACCCGAGCCAAGCTGCAGTTCCATGTGTCCATTCAGACACGGATCGGTCATTCAGCCCTGCCCCCTCTCTTTCCTGATTAGCTAACTGACTTTGATTGACAACCACGGTACCAATGGCGCCGCTGCTGTGTCTCAGCCAATCAGGAGGGAGAGTCCCGTACGGCCAAGGGACTCGTGGACATCGCTGGACAGGCTGCTACACACAGAAGGCTTTTTACCCTAATGTATCGAATGCAATAAGATAAAAAAAACTTTCTGACTTTACAACGCCTTTAAGGTTTTTTGGCTGTCGCTTGGCAACTTGAAGTTTCCGCTCCCTCTATGTATTTATATAGGATTAAGATCTGGAGATTGGCTAGGCCACTCCATGACCTTAAGGTGCTTCTTCTTGAGCAACTCCTTTGTTGCCTTGGCGGTATGTTTTGGGTCGTTGTCTTGCTAGAAGACCCATTCACGACCTATCTTCAGTGTTCTGGCTGAGAAGAAGGTTCTCATTCAAGATTTTACATTACATGGCCCTGTCCATTGGCCCCTCAATGCAGCATAGTCGTAATGGTCCTTTGGCAGAGAAACAGCCCCAAAGCACCTCTGTGCTTGACTGTAGGGATGGTGTTCTTACAGTCAGTCAGCATTTTTTTCTGCCCCGGAACATGGCAAGTCGAGTTAATGCCAAAGAGCTCAATTTTGGTCTCATCTGACCACAGCACTTTCTCTCTGAATCATTTAGATGTTCATTTGCAAACTTCAGACAGACCTGTACATGTGCCTTCATGAAGAGAGAGACCATATGGGTGCTGTAGGATTTCAATCCATGGCAGCATATTGTGTTGCCAATGGTTTGTTTAATGACTGTGGTCCCAACGGCCTAGTGATCATTCACAAACTCCTCCCGTGTAGTTCTGGGCTGATCCCTCACTTTTCTCATGATTATCCTTACCCCAAGAGGCGAAATCTTGCATGAAGCTCCAGGCTGAGGGCGACTGATGGTTATTTTTTTTTTTCTTCCATTTGGAAATATTTGATCCAGCAGTTGTCTCACCAAGCTTCTTGCTGATGGTCATGTGACCCATTCTAGCCTTGTGCAGGTCTACAATCTTGTCCCTGAAGTCCTTTGAAAGCTCTTTGGTCTTTCCCATGATGGTGAGGTTTGAATGCAAGAAACAGATTCTGATTTAAATAAGGAGTTGTCATTAGGAGCGCCTTCTGAAATTGACAGGACTAATCTGTGTACCACATGAGCACATACAGTAGCCAGTCTGTGGGAGCCAGAATTATAGTTGGTTATTAGGGATCAAATACTTATTTTACTCACTGAACTACAATTCAATTTATAACATTTGTATCATGTGTTTATTTCTGGATTTTTGGTGAATATTCTGTCTTTATCATTTAAAATACACCTATGATAAAAATCATAGACCCTTCATTTCTTTGTAAGTGGGCAAACTTACAAAATATGCAGGGAATCAAATATTTGTTTTCACCACCGTAGCTCTTAGAGCCCATTCACATTAGCGCGACTTGTCAGGCGACTTGGTCAGCCTAACATGTCACGCTCGGTCGCGGTCCATTGATTAGCACAGGACCCGTTCTAATAGGAGCGACACAAGTCGCTCCGACTTAGAAAAAGAGTCCTGTACTACTTTGGGGCGACCTGGAGGCGACTTGCATAGACTTCCATTATGTGAAGTCCCTGCAAGTCGCGCCGAAGTCGCGGTGCACAGCGGTGCACGCAACTTCACAGGTCGCCCCCCAAAATCATGTCACGCTAGTCTGAATGGGCTCTTACTCAGGTCCTGTTTTGAAATCTAAAACTGGGGTTTCCAGACTTTATAAACAAAGGGCTAGTTGACTGTGCTTCCGATTTTTTGGGGGGCCAGACTGTGGCCAATAGGATATACAATTCCAATAAATACTACACTATTGAGTCTTCATCTGGCTCCCGATGAGCTTTATTTACCACAGCTACATCTGGATAGTGCGAGTTGCTGTACAGCCTTTCCCCACAGCAGATGGTGGATCTACACTGAGTGCGTGTTTGCTGCTGTACTGGCAGCCAGCTTTTCCCGTGAGTCTCCATTTCACAGGGGTGCGGTGGATGATCCAATTTTTTGTGCACATCCTTGCACTGAACTTTGTGCTTTCACCAATAAGTTTATATTGCTGATCCTATCACGGGACTGTGCATTTAAATCTATATTTTTCATTTTATTGTATTTTTATTGTTGATTTTCATTCAATATTGGACTTATATATTTTTTTCACTTCAGAACTTTTTTTGACTTTATTTCAATGCGCTGTCCATTTATTACACAGTATTCACATTTCATTGATGTTGATTTACTTTTGGCGTTACACATTTTCCATTAAGATTGTTTATAAGTTTGACAAAATACTTATGTGTGTTAGTTGCCACCCCACCACAGTGCAGAGATTACACCTCTTTTATTTCTTTTTTTTGCGTTTTGTGTGTTTTCAAGCTTCTTTGAGCTTTTTCATGCTCTTTGGTGCTTTTTCGCAACATTTCCACGTGCTTTTGGGCAATTTGGTGCTTTTGGGCTGCTCAAAATCTCCTCTCAAAAACGTGAGTTTGGTGGTGTGTTTTTTTCTGCCTGTAAGAGCATATGCCTGTAAACTCCTGAAAAAGCCATAGTGTGCTGTGACCACAGCGGGTGCCACTCCTGTCAGCTAAGAACAGGACACTGAGGCTACAATTCGCACAGGCTCCCCAAAATTGGACAGTAGAAGATTCGAAAAAATTTGCCTGGTGTGATTAGTCTCGATTTCAGCTGTGACATTCAGATAGGTAGGTTCAGAATTTTGCATAAACAACATGAAATCATGGATCCATCCTGCCTTGTATCAAGGGTTCAGGCTGGTGGTGGGGTAATGGTGTGAGGGATATTTTCTTGGCACACTTTGGGCCCCTTAGTACCAATTGAGCATCATTGAAAAGCTACGGCCCACCTGAGTATCATTGCTGACCACGTCCACCCCTTTATGACTACAGTGTACCCATCTTCTGATGGCTCCTTCCAGAAGGATAATGCACCATGTCACAAAGCTCAAATCATCTCACCAGTGGTTTCTTCACCATGACAATGAGGTCACTGTACTCCAATGGCCTCCACACTCACCACATCTCATCCAATAGACCACCTTTGGGATGTGGTGGAACTGGAGATTGGCATCATAGATGTGCAGCCGACAAATCTGCAGCAACTGCGTGATACTATGATGTCAACATGGACCCAAATCTCTGAGGGATGAATTTGTGCCACGAAGAATGAAGGCAGTTCTGAAAGCAAAAGGGGGACCAACCCGGTACTAGCAAGGTGTAACTAATAAAGTGGCCAGTGAGTATATATATATATATATATATTATGTATTGTGAGGGGTTAGCTCGGTAGCGGGTGTGGGTGACCCCTTGGGGGGGTTTGTTACACAGAGAGACAGCCGAGGAGTGGTTGAAAACAACAGTCTATGGTTTATTCTTCCAATTTTCTTCAAACTAGTGCAAGCATCCAAACAGCATAAATCAAACAAACATAAAATAAACCCTGGCCACTTGGGGCGTCTACCTTCACACACAGGAACCTACCTATGGTGTCTGTCCCAACCTACTGCTGGTCACACAGCAGAAAACCAATAGTCCATTTGTTTTCTTTTCACACAGAAAAAGTCCATCGCCTCACCTTCAGAAGTCTTTCTCAGCTCACTGCTCTCCTTAACGCACACAGCTTCAGGAGGCAGCAATCAGTAGTCATCCTCTGGATAACTTATAGAGGCCTTAATTGCCTCATCCTGAATAGCTGAAGCCTTTTCAACGTCCTTACACCTTTCTGGCTACCTCTCGCAGCCGACACCCTATAGTAATTTGTGAATTGTCTAAACAAGGCAGAAATATATCTCCCGTCTGTGACAACACCCACAGATTTACCTGACTTCCTGTCACAGTATATATACACTGTAAATATATATATATAAAAAAAAAATAATATATATATATAATATATATACACACTCACCGGCCACTTTATTAGGTACCCCTTGTTAGTACCGGGTTACATAGTTACATAGTAGGTGAGGTTGAATAAAGACAATAGTCCATCCAGTTCAACCTGTGTAGGTGTGTGTGACTGTAATCATCTAACATAGCCCTCAATCTCCTGATCCTTGAGATGTAAGTCTAAGAGTCTTTTGAAAGTCACCATACTACCCGCAGAAACCACCTCTTGTGGTAGACAATTCCACAATCTTGTAGCCCTAACAGTAAAGAACCCCCCACGTTGCCTGAGGTTAAAACGCTTCTCCTCTAATCGCATTGTATGTCCTCGAGTCCTCATGCAATTCCTTCGAATGAACAGCTTTTCTTCTAAGCTGAGATCCCCATTAAGATATTTATAAATTGTCCCCTCTCAGACGTCTTTTCTGCAGGGAAAATAAATCGAGCGATTGCAGCCGCTCTTCATAGGTAAGGTCCTCCAACCCCCTAATCAGTTTAGTTGCCCTTCTCTGGACTTTCTCCAGCTCCAACACATCCCTCCTGAGGACTGGCGACCAGAACTGGACAGAATACTCCAGATGCGGTCGGACCAGAGTTTTATAAAGTGGAAGGATTATAGTCTTATCTCTGGAATACATCCCTTTCTTTATGCATGCTAATATTCTGTTGGCTTTGGAAGCTGCCGCTTGGCATTGCATGCTGTTGCCTAATCTATCATCAACTAAGACTCCCAGATCTTTCTCCATTTTTGATTCCCCCAAGGGTTCCCCTCCTAACGTGTATTGTGTTTTTATGTTTTTGGTCCCCAAGTGCAAAACCTTACACTTCTCCACATTAAACCTCATTTGCCATGTCGTTGCCCACTCCGTAATTTTGTCCAGGTCATTCTGTAGGATATCTGCTTCATGCTGTGCAGTTATTGCCCTGGCCAATTTTGTGTCATCTGCAAAAACTGATAACGAACTACTGATCCCTTCCTCAATGCTGTTTATGAATAAATTGAACAAGGTTGGTCCCAGGACTGAGCCCTGGGGCACCCCGCTTACTACCTCAGACCAGTCTGAGTATGCGCTGTTTATTACTACCCTTTGGACACGGCCTTTTAGCCAATTCCGTATCCAAGAGCAAACCCTGCTGTCGATACCTGCAGACCTTATTTTATAAATTAAGCGCTTGTGGGGAACTGTATCAAACGCCTTATCGAAATCAAAGTACACCACATCCACTGGTCTCCCCCTATCTAGCTCACAGCTCACTTCCTCGTAGAATGCTAAGAGATTGGTTTGACAAGATCGCCCATTTGTAAACCCGTGCTGGTTACTACTGATGATGTTGTTGTCTTTAGCATACTCTACGATATAGTCCCTTATCATCCCCTCCAAAAGTTTACATATTATTGATGTCAGACTGACAGGCCTATAATTTCCCGGGATATGTCTCTGGCCCTTTTTGAATATCGGAATCACGTTAGCCTTCCTCCAATCCCCTGGTACATCTCCTGTCCTAATACTGTCAGCAAAGATTAGGAACAGTGGTCTAGATATAACCATACTGAGTTCCTTGAGCACTCTCGGATGTACGCCATCCGGGCCTGGTGATTTGTTTGTGTTAAGTTTATCCAGTCTTTCCCTGATTTCCCCCTCTGTTAGCCATAGTGGCAAGTCCTGTGTATTACTACTAACCATACAGTCATGGTCAGTGTACCCTTCCTTTTCCTGCGTAAAGACTGACGAGAAAAAAGAATTCAGCACGGTTGCTTTTTCAGTGTCCTCTGTAACCATCCTCCCATCATCGCTAATTATGTGTGCAATATGCTCTGCCCTAGTTTTTTTGCTGTTGATATATTTAAAGAATTTCTTTGGGTTTTTTTTACTATCCTCCGCTATTTGTCTCTCAAAGTTGATTTTAGCCATCTTGATTTCGTGTTTACACTTCTTATTTTCCTCCTTGTATTGCTGGAAGGCCGATACGGTGCCCTCTGATTTATATTTCTTGAAGGCCAATTTTTTTCCCCTAATAAGTTTTTTAACGCTACGGTTTAGCCAGCCAGGTTTGGCTTTTTCTCTTCTAAATTTATTCCCCATAGGAATGCACTGCAAGATGCCTTTGCTTAATATTGTTCTAAAGCATTCCCATTTTTCCTCTGTGGTCAGTGATCCCAGGGTTTGGTCCCAGTTTACCCTTTCCATCAATGAGTACAATTTTGAAAAGTCTGCCCTTCTGAAGTTTAGGGTTCTTATGTTCCCCACTTGCCTTTTTATATTGTTATTTATACTAAATGTGATCATCCTGTGATCGCTAGAGCCCAGGTTGTCCTGGACTCCTACCTCCGAGATTATGTCTGGGTCATTAGTGATCAATAGATCCAGGATAGCATTCTCTCTAGTAGGGGAATCCACCAACTGCGACATGTAGTTATCCTGTAAGGTTTCCGTGAATAGCCGGGCCTTATGCGAGTGTGCAGTCCCCTCATCCCAGTCAATGTAGGGATAATTGAAGTCCCCCAATATGATGACTGATCCTAGTTTTGCCGCTTTACCTATTAGTGCTAAAAATTCCAGCTCTACCTCCTCCCCTTGGTTAGGTGGCCTATAGCAAACCCCCACAACTACTTTTCCCTTATCTTCTTCCCTATCGAGTTCAACCCACACAGATTCTAAATCCATGCTCATCCCATCCGTAATGTCACTCCTTTCTAGCACCTTTATATTGTTCTTGACATAGAGACATACCCCTCCCCCTCTTTTACCAACCCTGTCCTTCCGGTACACCGAATACCCTTGGATATTGGCCAGCCAGTCATGTGAGGGGTCGAACCAAGTCTCAGTTATTCCCACAAGGTCTATGTCCTCCTCATGTACTAACATGTCCAACTCATCCATCTTATTAGCTAGGCTCCTGGCATTAGCATATACCCCTCTTAGTTTTACGGAAGTTAAACGTGATTGGCGGTTTTGTTTATTTCTGTTTGGTCTGCTGTTCTCCCGCACAGACCCGCCAATTGATGTTGTTGACCTACTGTCGCTATTGACCCTACAACTGCCTTCAGTCCTCTGCTCCCTCCTGACTGATTCTATTTCTGAGCCCTCCCCCCCGTCTCCTAGTTTAAAAGCCCCTCCAACTCGGTGGCCATCTTTCTCCCCAAAAGAGCTGTACCGTCCCCATTAAGGTGCAGCCCATCCTTACTAAAGAGCCGGTAGCCGACTGAGAAGTCAGCCCAGTTCTCCAGGAACCCAAACCCCTCCTTCCTACACCAATTCCTCAGCCACTTGTTAACTTCCCTAAGCTCCTTCTGCCTCTCCTGTGTGGCTCGAGGTACAGGCAGTATTTCAGAGAAAACCACCTTGGAGGTCCTTTTCCTCAATCTATTACCTAAGTCCCTGAAATCGTTCTTAAGGATCCTCCACCTACCTTTAACTTTGTCATTAGTGCCCACATGCACCATGACCGCTGGGTCATCCCCAGCCCCGCCCAACAATCTGTCTGCCAGATCTGCGATGTGCCGAACTCGGGCGCCCGGTAAACAAAAAACTGTTCGGTTCACGCGATCTTTTTTACAGATTTCCCTCTCTGTCCTCTTGATAATTGAGTCCCCAACTACCACAACCTGTCTAACCTTTCCTGCGTTACGGCCCCCCTTCTTCCTGGAGCCGTCCCTCCCCTGGCAGCTGGGGGAGGGTGCATGCTCCAGCACTGCCACCCCTGAGTTGATATCCCCCTCAACCTGCAACTCGGCAAACATGTTAGGGTGTACCAACTCAGGACTGGCCTCCCTGACTCTCCTCCCCCTAACATTCCTAACAGTCACCCAGCTGCGTACCTCTGCTGCTTGCGTCTCCTCTATTCCTTCCTCCTCTATGCTGACCCCTGCCAGCGCCTGATGGGTAAAGTCCAAGCGCCTTTCCAGGTTGTAGATGCCACGCAGTCTTGTCACTGTGCTCTCTAGATCCACGATGTGGGCTTCCAGAGCAACAAGTCGCTCACATCTTGCACAGCAGTATTCGTCCTCGATTGTTTCATCAAGGAACGCATACATGCCGCAAGAAGTGCACTGAGTGGCATCCCCAATCCTGTCGGACATTATTACCCTCTACTCTATGGGGATAATATTAACGACCTGCTCTTCCTTACCTACACTACCTCTAACTTCCCTGGTACAAAACCTGGGGTACCCACCAGTCGCTAATACCCTCACCAGTCACTAGATACTCACCAGTCGCAAGGATCCTCACCAGTCGCAAGATCCTCACCAGTCGCAAGATACTCACCAGTCGCAAGATACTCACCAGTCGCAAGGATACTCACCAGTCGCAAGGATACTCACCAGTCGCAAGGATACTCACCAGTCGCAAAGATACTCACCAGTCGCAAGCTACTTCACCAGTCGCAAGGATACTCACCAGTGCAAGGATACTCACCCGTCGCAAGGATACTCACCCGTCGCAAGATACTTCACCAGTCGCAAGGATACTCACCAGTCGCAAGGATACTCACCAGTCGCAAGGATACTCACCAGTCGCAAGGATACTCACCAGTCACAAGGATACTCACCAGTTGCAAAGATACTCACCAGTCACAAGGACACTCACCAGTCGCAAGATACTTCCAGTCGCAAGGATACTCACCAGTCGCAAGATACTCACCAGTCGCCAGCTACTTCACCAGTCGCAAGGATACTCACCAGTGCAAGGATATTCACCAGTTGCAAGGATACTCACCAGTTGTTGGTGATCAGGGTTGGTCCCTCTTTTGTCTTCAGAGTTAAACAATGACATGTTTGCTTTCTTTAGTAGGTCCCCTGTGATGCTTTGTGCTCTCCCTAGCTCCCTATGCTGAAGCTTTACACAGTAAACATGATTGGATTTCCCTTTGGACAACAGAAGATAAAAGATGGTTTCTTTTCTTCCAGCACAAGTAGAAGTGAGAACTGCAGCTTACTCTTAGAGACATGTGTTTATCATTGCTGCACCTCTGAAAAGTGACCCGCGATGAATCACTTTTCAAAAGGTGGTAAGTTGTCTCCGCACCGCCTGTTTTATCCTTGTAAATGCCAACCCCACCGCACAACTCTAGTCCCTGCATGCAAGTGTGACTCCATAGGACTTGAAAAGAAAAGGAGCCACTCTGAAACTGGAAACCTGGGGCAGCAATAATGGACCTGCCTAAATTGAAAAAAAGGGAAGGATTAAAAGATAAATAATTCTCATGCTTCATAAATGATTAAATCAGCTGCTGAAAGAGGGTTTAATATCGCCTAAATTTTACTGTCAGAGACAGTTGTTAAAATAAATCATGTCACCTAATGCAGAGAATAATAGTTATTTTTTAAAGGTTTTATTGTAATTAAAGGATCACTTTAAAGTACTACTAATCCCAGGAAGCTGCATTCACTATATCTGGTCTCCCACAGTACACAGAACATGGAAATACAATTATTTTGGCAAATCTAATCTGCTAAATACCTTTTCACGTCAGCAGTACAGAGCAGTCTTGTGACTTCTATCACTGTCTGATTAAAGCTTGTAGGATGAGTTTTCATTCTCCTCTGACTGTTCTATGAGGCTGCAGGACCCCTGACCCTCTGCTTGGACAGCGCTGATTGGCCCTGTGCTAATTGCATGCACCCCCCCCCAAAAAAATAAATAAATAAAACTCTGTAGCAATACACACCAAGCTGAGCATGTGTAGCTTGCCCCCAAGGCTCTGTTATATCAGCAGATAGATTGGGGACAGTAAAAGAAGGGGAGGATCAGAGAAGACAGGATCAAACAGCCTTTTTACACAATGCAAAGGAATAACCCCTTAGGTTCCACAGTTAGTATAACACGCATACTTTACTGCATATACAGACTGATTTAACTGATGTGGAATTAGAAACACTTTAAGTAAAACTCAATTTTATGATGTGCAACAGATACCCAAGGCATTTCATTATTTAACCACTTGCCGACCGCCCGTTGCCTTTTTACTGCGGCAGGGCGGCTCGGCTGCGTCCAGTCACATAGTACTACGTGACTGGAGTGCATGTGGTTTCGGCGGCGCCCGAGAGAAGACCCACCTGCTTATGTAAACAAAGCAGGCGGATCTTCTGTCAGACCGGGAGGGACAGAGCTAAGCTGAAACTGCGATCTCTTTGTGCCTGTCACAGAACCCCCCCCCCCCCACACACAGATTCAGTAAGCACTATTAGGCATACATTTAACACCTTTGATCACCCCCAGTATTAACCCCTTCCTTGCCAGTGTCATTTATACAGTAACAGTACATGTTATTTAGCACTGATTACTGTAGTAATGCCGCTAGTCCCCAAAAAGTGTCAAAATATATCCAGTAGTTTGTAAACGCTATAACTTTTGCGCAAACCAATTAAAATACATTTTTTGGGATTTTTTTTCACCAAAAACATGTAGCAGAATACAAATTGGCCTAAACTAATAAAAAAAAAATTAAAATTTTAATTTTTTTTTTGTTGGGAATGTTTTATAGCAGAAAGTAAAAAATATGGCGTTTTTTTTTTTCTAAAAAGTGTTGCTCTTTTTTTGTTTATAGCGCAAAATTTAAAAAAAGCAAAGGTGATCCAATACCACCAAAAGAAAGCTCTATTTGTGGGAAAAAAGGAAATCAATTGTATTTGGGTGCAGCGTTGCACGACCGCGCAATTGTCTGTTAAAGTAACGCAGTGCAGGATCGTAAAAAATGGCCTGCTCATTAAGGGGGTAAAACTTTTCGGGGCTGAAGTGGTTAAAGCATATGTAAACCCCAACAATTAACTTTTCTTTTTTGCTCTCTTATGATCTGTTAAAGCGGAGCTCCAGTCATAGATATGAAAATTAAGGGCAATGCAGCACATGATCCATATCTCCATATTCTTATCTCCCGTAACAATGTCTGCACAAGCCTAGAGTGGAGGAACTGGAAAGACAACCACGTAAACACACTCCTCTCCTCTTTTTTCCTGCTCTAGGCTCAACATGTTTCTAAACATGGATTACCATGATTAACATGAAATGTTTCTAACATGGATTACCCTGCAGCCACCCCAGGCCAAGGATGCCGTTATTAAAAAGGTAACTTACCCTTGGAATGGAAGTTCTGCTACTTGTCCTCCTCCCACAATCATCTAACACTTTTGGACCTTTTTATTTTTTTTTTTTTGGGGGGGGGGGGGAGGGTTGGGTACCTAGTTTTGGAAGGTACCTGGTTCTACTTTGTTCCATTGGTCACATCGTCTCGGCTATAGGTTTCCAAACTTTCTAAACAAATGGCCAGTTTACTGTTCTTGAGACTTTGGGGCGCACATGAGTACAAAATGTCCCAGCATTAGTGGGATTGAACAATCCCCCATCATTGGTGTCAGTGGAAGGAATGGTGCCCCATCATTGGTATCACTGAAAGGAATTGTGCCTCATCATGCTTGTCATTGGGCCCCGTTGTTGGTGTCATTGGGAGGAAGAGTACCCCATCATTGATGCCATTGGTAGGAATTGTGCCCCATGATTGGTGTCATTAGGAGGAATGATACCCTTCATTGGTATCAGTGAAAGAAATAATGCCCCAAGGGCCAGATAAAAGCAAGGGAAGGGCCACATCCGGCCCTGCAGTTTGGAGACCACTGGTCTAGGCGATTCCACCAGAAGTTTGGTTCTGCCCCTCCATTTAACCGGGGATGAAATCAGGGACATTTTTTTCCCAGTAAAGCTGCTCACCCTACCCAAAAGAAAACAAATATTTTATAAGTAGACATTGGGGTTGATTTACTAAAGGGAAATAGACTGTGCACTTTGCAAAGTTGCATTCTGCAAGTGCAGTTGCTCCAGCATATCAGGACAATATTCCCCCGGACAATATTCCCCCGGACAATATCCCCCTGGACATAATCCCCCCTGGACAACATCCCCCCGGATAATATCCCCCGGGACAACATCTCCCGGGCAATATCCCCTTGGAAAACATCCCCCTGGACATAGGGTTAGGGTTGGGGGGGGGATATTGTCTGGGGGGATATTGTCCAGGGAGGATATTGTCCAGGGGGGATAATGTCCGGGGGATATTGTCCAGGGGGATATTGTCCGGGGGGGATAATGTCCGGGGGGATAATGTCCAGGGGGATATTGTCTGGGGGGATATTGTCCTAGAATCTTGCTCCAGAGCTTGTTAAATGAGCAGAAATATAGAAGAGAGGAAAGCGCCTCTTGAGTGTTGTAAACAATTTAATGACAATATAATAGTAGTGACTCACATGAAGGTACTCGTTATCGTGTGTGGCGTTGTGCTCCGGAGGCTGGATGTCTGCTCAGTTCAAGTAGTGACACTTGAAAAAGGAGTGCGCATGCCCGAACCTGGCATTGACGCATGCTCCGAAACGCGTTGTGAAGCCCGGTTTGCCCTCACTGCCCTTCTCTGCACACGTGACGTCAGACGCTGCCGGCCACTGTCCGAGCTCCTCCAAGTTCTTCCACCGAGTCTACCCGGAAGTCGGCAGAGCTGGTCTCCAGAGCCCTCCCGGACTGTCAGACATTAGTTGAACTGAGCAGACATCCAGCCTCCGGAGCACAACGCCACACACGATAACGAGTACCTTCATGTGAGTCACTAATATTATATTGTCATTAAATTGTTTACAACACTCAAGAGGCGCTTTCCTCTCTTCTATATTTCTGATACAGAGTTGCTTCACTCCTCCGGTCAGCTGCCCTGAGTGTCCACCCTTCCATCCATCCATCCATTCATCCCAGGGACTACCTCGGATCTCTCTCTCCCCCCTTCCCTCTGGATTTTAAGAGAGCACACCACCACTGTTGGTCTAGGGACTTGCACACGGACTTTAAATCCCCTCCTTGTGCCCAGACTTTTCATTGTTTATTTCCCATGTGATGGTGCTTCTTTTTGTTTTACTCCCCAACCTGTCCACATTTTGCAGCCACCCCATTTACAGCACCACCTGAGAGCGCCAATAACACTCCCTATTTTGTTAAATGAGCAGAAACTCTGCTGACTTCCATCATCCAGTCATGTGCAAGCAAAAATTACTATTTTTTTTTTAACTTTCCTTGCACATGATTGGGTACTCTGCAAATTGAAGCCTTAACTCCATTACTAAGCTCTGGAGCAACTGCACCTGCAGAGGGCAACTGCACTTTGTAACACGCACAATCTATTTGCCTTTAGTAAATCATCCCTCTTGTCCGTTATTTCAACTGCTCAAAAATCTGATTTTTTTTTTCCAAGTCATGTCATCCATAACAAAATGACTTGAAGTCTTCTAGCAGACCCAATTCTACAGCCTCTTGCTGCTATTTATAGTCTACAGATACTATGAGGAGCTGTGTAATGTTTTGTTCTCTACCCCACAAGATTATATATAATGAGTGGTTTCCTCCACATAATTGATAATAATCATTAATCACTGAACTGTAATAAGTATTAATAGAAGCTGTGCTGAGGGCCTACTGGAGGGAAAGTAGAGTCAGGGCTTGAAATATGTCTAATTTCTATAGCTGATACAGTTGATCTTACTGCGGGATTATTATCCATTGTACTTAATAAAATAACTTGCTTTTTTTTTTTCCTCGCCTGAGGAATGTCACTTAGATGTTCAAATATACTTGTTGAAATGTCTAAAAAGCTGCAAGCCATTAGGGCCACATATCAGACAAAGAGGCTTTCATTTACAGGCTTTTTCCTCTGATCTGTGAACGTAATTGACGGCAGGTTAAAAAATACCATTAACGGTTCAAGCCTTTGCTTTAAAAGTCTCCTTGTTAGTGCTCTTAATATGACTCAGGCCAGCTTGTCTGATCCTTTCCCCATGAGACAAGACTGTTTTAATATTTTTTTTCCCTGAGATTATTTCACTACATACAACATTTTCCATTTTTAAAGGGAAAAAAAAGCTCCCTTAAAGCCTTTTGGATATCCATTATGGATAAGTATCCTAATAAAGTCCAGTTGACTTCACAAAAATGCACTCATGTTTTTAGGATAAACCAAAATAACATGTCTTACTTGTCATAGGTATGTCTGTTCATAAATGTCCCATTTCCACTAAAGCAGCCTGCCCCCAGGACACTAGTCTGCAATTAAGCCTGGCCATGCTTGTGTGGATTTGGTGCAGCAAGGTGTGCTGGAGGCATCAATACACTCAGAGGATCAGGAATGTGGCCTGGCCGGTCCACACCCAAACGGTAGGGAAAAGCGCAGTCCCTGTAGTTTCTCTTCTCCTCAGGAAACTTTCCCTGCCACTAAGCACTGTCCCTGCCAGACGTGGAATCTGTCCCTACACTAGCCACTCACATAAAGCACACCAAAGCCAGGAGCCGGAGCCTTGGGGCTCGTTTACATTTGCTTCAAAACATGGCTTTAGATGCCTTGTGGGTGGTGCGAGGTCACTGGCTGCCTCGGCGCCATGTCCCACTGCCTGAGCCGCGGTCCTTCCCTGCACTGCGTTGCTAGGGCAGAGGTTTCCACCCATTGGATGCCTTGGCTGGGCGGGTGTGATGCATCTCCGGCATCCTGCCGGATGTGAGGTCATTCCCCTCCTGACCTATTTCTGGCACCACACATGGTGTTGGCAGTTATCTGCTAAGACTGGTCGCGGCTGTTCTAGTCTTTTTTCCTCTTCGGTCCCATTGTCTGACCCTCCATTCCCTTTAACTGCCAGTCTTGTCACTATTTTCACTTCAGGTACGTTTTTCACTTGACATTTTTTCCAGCACTCTGTCACTTTGCTATTTCCACTTTTGGTTCCCCCTTTTTCATTGAATGTGGGCACTTGGTTTTGTCACTTATCCCTTTCCTCTGCTTGAGGTCCATTTTGTTTTAATTTCACTTGTACTCTGGCATCTTCTATCTATTTTCTTCTGGTACATTTTGGGTGTCGATATATATTCTCATTCCCCCCTCTCTTACTTTTTTTCATTCTCTTCACCCCCCAATATTTTTTGGTACACATCACCATATATCTTTTTACCATTCGGTATTCACATTGTATATTTTGATTGTTCTTCAGGTTATTTGGCCATGATGTGTTCTCCTCACTTTTGGACTCTTTTGGCGTTGGTATTGCCCCCTTCTTGGGGCAACTACACTTCCATCTCCTCCCCCCCCCCCCACTCTCTGTGGAGACCTCGGCTCTTACCCACCTCAGCCCCGAGTTAGACAGTTGCCCCTGGGGTAGCTTCATCTCCTCCCATTGTCACTGGGTCATTTTACATTATCTGTAAGTAGCCAACAATTTTTTATATTTATATTCATCTGGAGCAGTTTGTCATATTACTGTTGTTTATATGAGTATTCTGCATTCTGATACTGGTTTATATTTACAGATATCGATTTTATATAGCTCCTGATGAGTGGACCACGAGCCACGAAATGCGTAGGGCTTATGAATGGAAGATATACCATTTGGAGACTGACTACATGTTTATGATACACTATATTTATGATACAGTTATTTATTTTTATGAAATGTATCTACATGTATTCATTTACCCTATGTTTTGTTCTCCATCTGTTTGTCTATATTTATTATCCTTATCTGTATTCCATATTCTTGTTGTCGATCATGAAACATCCAACAATTATTGATTATTCTATTTTTTACTCTTCTTTGACTGACCTCACTCAAAGTCCCACGACCATTACCTTCATTCTCTTTGCATATTCATTAGGGATGGAGGTCAGCCACCGCGCACACCTCAGATCACACTTTCTCTATTGTATGGCTTCGGACATGCTTTTTTGAAAAGGAAGGAGCGCATGCTCCGACAACGCGTCGCCTGTTCACGTCATCACGCTCCACGCCCAAGCTGGAAGTACGCCACCGGAAGCGCCGACTGTACCCCCAGGGTCGGGGATACGCCGTCCTATACCGGCTTCAACGGATCTCCACTGCGGACCAGTCAGATTCTTCTTTAGAGGCACCGCATTTCTCGGATAATTATCCACTGCTGTTTTCTACTTATACATCTGTGAGTATGTAATATGGTGAGTTTCCAATAAACACGAGTCATATTACACTTAGAGTGGCGCCTGTCTTTCTCCCATAGCTCTCTGCAAGTTCATCTTCTTCACTTGTGACAGAGCAGCCTTCAAGTGTTCACAGACCTGCTGTTTTTTTTTTTTATGGACTTTATGGACTCTATATGTGCTATGCATTTATAGTTTTTCCATTTGTCTTATATGGTTCTTATAGAAGGTTTTTATTGATGGTTATCCTTCGATTTTTTTGCGCCAGTACACCCCCGGTGCTGTATACTCTTTTTTAGGAACACAGTTCTGTGTTGATTTCACAAGCCCATCCCCCTCACAGTTAGAAAACACCCCTTAGGCTCACATTTAACCCTCTGATTGCCCCTTCTCTGCCAATGTCATTACTACAGTAACAGTGCATATTTTTAGCACTGATTACTGTAGTAATATCACTGGTCCCCCCAAAAGTGTCACAGATGTCAGTTAGGGGTCCGATCTGTCCGCCGCAATGTCGCTGATCGCCGTCATTATTAGTAAAAAAATAAAAACATAAATAAAAGTGACATGAATCTTTCCCCTAGTTTGTAGACGCGATAACTTTTGCGCAAACCAATCAAAATACACTCATTGCGATTTTTTTTACCAAGAATACGTGGCAGAATACAAATTGGCCTAAAATGATGAAAAAATTTGAATTTTTCATTTTTTTGGGGGGGGGGGGGGGGATGTTATATAACAGAAAGTGAAAAATGTTTTTTTTTTTTTAGAAATGTTGCTCTTTTTTTGTTTGTAGCACTAAAAAATAAAAATCGCACAGGTGATCGAATACCACCAAAAGAAAGCTCTATTTGTGGAAAAAAAAAAGGACGTCAATTTTATTTGGGTACAGCGTTGCACAACTGCGCAATTGTCAGTTAAAGTAACGCAGTGCCGAATCGCAGAAAATGGCCTGGTCATTAAGGGGGAAAATCTTCCGGTCCAGAAGTGGTTAAGGTACAATGGCAGCGTATACGTTTTTTATATGGCGTAGTCGCGATGCTTCTACATGTCTTGTTTAGCAGGTGGCAAGCGAATGGGGAAATGCCGCAAACGCTCCACAGCGTGCAAATCTCACAGTTGTTACGCATTTATCTGCAAAAATGGGATAAAACGGGCGGTGAGGAGGCGTCTCATCACCCCCCCTGCTGCCTGTCAATCACCTCTAAAAAGGCATCTATATGCAGATCATTCTTCAGAGGAGCAGTATTTTTTTTTTTTAGAATTGTATTTTTATTTGAGTCTTTGAAGAAAAAAAAAAAGATCATGAACAAGAGTCAAATAGCCTCAATGAAGCATTGACATCATAACATTTTGACAAAAGAGAACAAAAGAAAAGAAACATTTGTACTAGTGATCTGCCGATATTTTCAGACATTTAAAAAAAAAAAAAAAGATTTTAATTTTTTTTTTTTTTTTTTTTTACGCAGGTACTCTTGTGGGGGGATCTGGGGGTCTAAAAGACCCCAAACCCCTCCCCTGCACTTAAAAGCATTCAAAACGCCAAGTTTGGCTGTTTTGAATGCTGTAATTTTTTAGAATTTGGCGCCGAGTATCTGGAAGTGATATCATGACATCACTTCCGGGTTTTTACATGGGACCCAATCAGAGCCGAATGCTGCTTTGATCGGGTCTTCGGTGGACGTGCAGGTAGGATTCCTGGGTCTCCCGGTGGGAC